>NC_080390.1:35824489-36141115 GCF_028751815.1 Salvia miltiorrhiza | reverse complement strand
GGAAAAAGGTTCTAGGCATAATGCGACTTCGGTTCGGGGAAGAAGTATGAGCACAGATACAAATCCAATCGGAGCTTGAAGCAGCAGGTTACAAAAGCTTTAGATGAAGTTTGGAGTTGCTCAAGTCAAAATAGCGTTTTGCCCATAAGCACCGTGTGGGACCCAGTTGCACCAGAAGATGATTGTGGGCAGAAGGTACAGACGGGGCAGAGAAGAAGAGTGCAGAGGATGTAGATAAGGAAAGAAATCCAAAAACCTTATCCCTTGAGGTTTGGATAAGGAAAAAATCTGGATGCAATCTCTGGCAGAAGGAGCCCTAATTCCAGCCCACTCCTTTTGGGCCGAGCCCTTCGTCGCCCTAATTCATGCCTATAAATACCACATAGTTGTGAACCATTGAAGGACGGATTTTGGAGGCACCAATTCAGAGACCACTGCTGCAGTTTTACTTTCCATAGTTAGGTAGGAGTAGTCGCCCCTTATGGGCATAGTAGTTTAGTTTTCTGTTCATGTTTTCTGCGGCACTTTTGGCCGTAAGTACTCTTTGCCTTAAGTAAGTTTCTATTTCAGTTTTTTTACTTTATGTTTTCTTTTATGTCTTTTGCCTTTGTTATTTATTTTATGTCCGGCTAGTTTTATATTCTGATTTGGGCAAGATGATCTAAGCATGAACACTTAACTCGAGAGGTCTAATTTGGGCATAATCACTGTACGAGCATATTCCCGATACACTAGGTTTGATTCCAATAAGGTTGTAACAACTTGGTTAATTAATTGATCACTAGTTAACTAGGGAGTTTTGGCCACAAGTAAACTTTGGGCATGCAAAAGGCGAGACACCATCGACCTCTAAAATAGTACAACGAGTGTTGGAGCCGTGATTGCGGTGAAATATCTGCGTAAGAGTAAAGTGAGTCTATCTAAATCTTAAAGCATTCTGGGCAAAGCACAACTAGCGATAGGCCATCGCAGAGAGCGTGGATGTTGCCCGGGGTAGTTGATTTCCATTAACTAAACCTTCTAAGGGATCATAAACTGAAAGGATAGATTGGACAAGGGGTTTTTGCGTGCGTGACGAGTGACAATAGGGGCGCAACAATTCTTATGCCTATAACCACTGGTATGCGAGTATAGTAATTTATCTTTGCACCAATGATCGAGTGCCTAGTTCATGTTTAGTGATTCAAACCCAAGTCATGATTGTTTTGTTATTTGATTCATTTACCTTTGTTATTTCAGTTTTAGTTGGAACCCCTGTTCTGCCCATAAGCACGTTGAGGTCAGAACCCGTCAGAATACAAATCCTTTTTAGTGACACCCTTGTAGGAGGAGTTACTGCTCAGTTCCCCGTGGATTCGACTCTGGACTTACCACTAGCTAGTCTAGTTGTGGGCACAGGATATTTTATTTGCGCGAAGCTCAAACGACGGCTTCGTCAGCTGCCGCCGAGAGAGATGGGGGAAGAGAGAGAGAGGGTGATGTGGGAGGGGGAGGGGGTATGATTTGGCATTTCTGATGCCACGTTGGCATTCCGGCTGCCAACTTAGATTTAATTTAGCCGAAAAGTTTTCCCGGACAGACATTGCAATAAATTGAAAGCTCGTTCAAATTTTTGCTACAATTAAAAAGATTGTCAAAAAACCAGATTTTGGGAAAAGGTCAGGTATTTTGGTGCAATTAACCTAATATTTAAATATAAAAATTAGAAAATTATAATCATTTAACAAAAATGTGTTATCTTTATATCTTTAAGAGTTGCATGTAAGTCTAGGGCTGCCATGGGCTAACCGGGCCTGGCGGTTCGGCCCGAAAGTCAACGGTTTCGGCTCAGACCGTTGACTTTCGGGTCGGTTCCAGGCCAAACCGCCAAACTGGAAGGGCCGATTTAGGTTCATGGAAATCTCGACCTTGAACCACCGGTTCGAACCGCCAGTTCAACCCTAAATCGACGGTTCCGGTCGAATTTTCAATTTTTTTAAAATTCAAATTCATATCCTACATTTTTCAATGTGGAATAATTTCAACTAAATGTAGCTTCACTATTTATATTGTACTACACATGGTAGAGAATCTTACATTTTTCAATATGAGATAATTTGAACTTAATGTAGCTTCACTATTTATAGTGTACTACACATGGTAGAGAATGTTATATTTTTCAATGTGGGATAATTTCAATTTAATGTAACTTCATTATTTATAGTGTACTACACATGGTAGAGAATGTTACATTTTTCAATGTGGGATAATTTGAACTTAATGTAGCTTCACTATTTATAGTATACTACACATTGTAAAGAATCCTACATTTTTCAATTTGGGATCACTCATGACTCAACTTAACTTATAAATATATAACTTATATTCGTGTAATATATAAACTGCGATTTTATTATAAAGAGAAAAAACCTAAAGAAAACCCTTGAAAGCACAGACAGCAGACTAAGGGCCGAGCCTCATTAAAACCTATTTACAGAAAACCCAGTGGGAAAAACCGTAAATAGGAAAAAGAGTACTCGTCTAGCAGACAAAAAACCGAGAGGTAAAGAGCGGAAGGGAAAGTTTCTGGAACTCCGGCCTGACCATCGTCCCCAAACAGTCCCGGCTCTTACCTCACCAAAACAAAACAAAGACCAAAAAATCAACGGGGCGGTTAAGACCACCCCAACGGAACCACGAAAAGCGCCACCCCAAAACAACCCCCGCACAGCATCATACGTCCAGCTTCCCAACCGAGTCTCCCGAGAAACCGCAGCAGCAAAGCCCCAAAGCAACACACCAACCTTGTTCCCACGAGCATCCGCAAACCGCCTCCCAGCTGTTCGACAAAAGGCAGAACAGCAGCCGACCACCCGAAGCAGCCTAGCAACCGAGCAGAACCCCAACGACAACAACAGACGCAGATCAAATACGTCGAGTGTAGCTGTGCGTCGACATGTCCAACCGCACCGCCTCCTTAATTTCCTCAATCTCATTAGACCACCACCCTTCCCGGCGAGACGAGTGGGCCATGATGTCCGCAGCAGTATTACCTTCTCTGTATATGTGTGTAACCGTGAAAACAAAATCCTCAAGACGCCTGAGAGTATCCTTCCAATAAGTCCTAAAACGCCAAGGCACATCCATGCCACGGTTCTGAAGCAAATTCACGACATAAGAGGAGTCCGCCTCCAGCCAAAGGCGACGCCACCCTCGGTTGTGAGCAATGGCTATGGCCGTGATGACTCCAAGAAGCTCAGCTTCGAACGCAAAGCCCGAGCCACCCTTTATATGAAAACAGCCACAGACGTCCGCTTTATGACTTCTAAAAACCCCACCAGCGGAGATTAAGCCTGGTGCGCCCGAAGCGGAACCGTCCGTGTTCACCTTGACCCAGTTGATGTCAGGAGGCCACCAATAAACCGATATGTAATCCGGAGGGGGAGCAGGTCTAGACTTCACACCGAGGTTGCGGAGAGAAAGATAGTCACTCCAAATATTATCCATAAATCCAAGCTTCTTAATATCATCCGTCTCCTTAAAAACCAGCTTAAGAAACTTAATAATAGCAACCGCGCTAAACGCTTGATCATCGAAAATAACATTGTTACGGCTGATCCAAATCTTTCAAATAAGACTAATAACACCGATTTTCCAAAGACGCTGTAAGAGAGAACTGAAAGAAGAATTCCAAGCAAAAGTAAGGAAAGAGTGAATGTCCGGGCACTCAATAAGCTCAATTTTCCCAAACCACTCCAGAAAAATCTGCCAAATGGGAGCAACCATTTTACATTGCCAGAAGATGTGATCAATCGACTCAGCCGCATTCCAACAGAGAGAACAGACATTGGGAGCAACCAAACCTTGACGTCTCTGGCAATCCACCGTAGGCAACCTCCCATGGATAAGACGCCAGCAGACCAACGATCTGCGCATCGGGATGGAGGAATCCCAGATCCACGACCCCCAAGCCACCCGAGGATAACAGGTACTAATATGTGCCAAAGCCAGAGACGAGGTGACATTACCATGTACCGAAGGCTTCCAGAGGCGAGTATCAGGGTCAGAGCTCATCGGAAGAAGAAGGATGTCGTAAACCACCTCAGGAAAATTCACAACAAAATTCTCCGAGAAATGCCAAGTGCCCTCAAAAAAATAGTCCGAAACCGTATAAGTGAGCCGGTCAATCAGAGGATCAGGAATGCCCAACTTATCGCACAATTTATACCCAAGCCAGTTGTCCGTCCAAAAAAGAGTGGAGTGACCATTCCCCAGGGCCGAGTAGGAGTTATTGACGAGGTCGATCACCTCCGGTTTTAGCCCAATCCAGATGGTAGAGTTCGCCACGTTTCTCTTCGCATAACCTTGAGAGGTAAGATATCTCGAGCTAAGAAGATCGGATGCCAGAGTTCCCCCTTTAATCACATTCCAAGCCATTCTCATAAGGTAACTCCTGTTCATTAAAGCGAAAGACCGAATACCAAGCCCCCCCTCTTCAAAACTCGAGCAGCAACGATCCCAATTAACAGCACACGGGGGCTTCTTCTCCGTGTTTCCAGTCCAGATAAAATTTCTGCACTTCCTGTCTAACTCACGGAGTAACGAAATCGGCCAACGAAACACCATCATCGTATGAATGATCGAGCTCTGGATCACCGATTTAACCAGACAGAGACGACCCGCCATCGAAAGATTATGACCTGCCCAACGCGAGAACTTCTGCACAATACGATCTTTTATCCCCAAAAAATGAGAAACACGAGGCCGCCCCACAAAAAGAGGGGCGCCTAGGTAGTTCACCTGCTCCCCTCCTTGTGTAAAGCCCAAAACCCGATTGATACCTCGCTTCATGTGGGTGGAAACCCCCTGCCCAAAGTAAATTCTCGATTTCTCAAGGCTGCAGTTTTGTCCCGATAAACTGTAATAGTACTCTAAGATGTGCTTAATCTTCTTGGCATTGCGCACCGAGGCCCGGCAAAAGACCAAAATGTCATCCGCATATAAAAGGTGAGTCGGAAAATCCATGTTCCTGCTATAACTCATGGGGATTAGATGACGCGAAGCCACACAATTTAAGAAAAGGTGGCTGAGCAAATCCTCCGCGATCCCAAAAAGAATAGGCGAGAGAGGGTCCCCTTGACGGACCCCTCTAGTGCAAGCAAAATAACCGCTAAGACGTCCATTATAAAGAATAGAGATTCTAGCCGAGCTGAAAATAATGGCAATCCAAGAAATGAAAGTCTCCTGATAACCCAGCACACGTAGCATCTTGAGGATAAAGTCCCAGCTCATGGTGTCAAACGCCTTCTTGATATCAATTTTACACGCCATGTTAGACTTACGGTTCGTGCGGTTCATACAATTAAAGCCTTCCGAGCCCAACAAGATGCAGTCGTGAATCGAGCGACCTCCAATAAACCCAAATTGATTGTGAGAAACAGTTGCCGAAGCAACCTTATTTAAACGATCCGCCAAAATCTTGGAGATAATTTTGAAGAAGAAATTCGAAAGGATAATCAGTCTAAGATCCGAGACCGTGGTGACCGAATCAGATTTTGGGATCAAAATAAGAGTGTTGGCATTGCACCCGCTCGGCAGGTACGAATTGAGGAAGAAACAACGGACTGCTCTAATAATATCCTCCTTAAGAATGTTCCAGCAAGTGTGATAGAACATACCAGAGAACCCATCAGGACCAGGGGCGCTATGGGCATCCATATTAAGAACGGAGTTGGAAATTTCCAAATCCGAAGGGATCTCCGTCAGCTTGAAATTCTGCTCCAACGAGACCTGCATATCGATATTAGCTTCCAGATGAACCATATCAACATCTTCCACCGGTCCTTGAGAAAACAACGTAGTAAAGTGATCTACAATGTGAGATTCAATAATAGTTTGATCATACACTGCGACCCCACCAATGAGCAGATGACTGATCATGAAACCAGAATTACGGTACTTCAACATCCTGTGAAAAAAAGCAGTGTTCCTATCCCCATCCTTTAGCCAAGAACTCCGGCTTTGCTGCTGCATGTGAACATTCTTTCTGGAAAGAAGCGTGCTGATTTCCGCCTGTTTCGAGATCTCCTCATCGAAAACCGCATCTGTGTAACCATCCCGCGAAATACTATCCTGAATCCTGAGTAAATCACTTTGAAGATCCGCCAACTTCGTGTCAACATGACCAAATCCCACTTTATTCCAAGTTCGAAGGTGACCCTTCAGGCGCTTAAGCTTCAGCATAACCGTGAGGATAGGACAAGGAGTATTGATACTTTCTTTCCAGGAGGCGCTAACAATATCTAAGAAATCCGGGTGGGAGATCCACATATTTAAAAACCGAAAAGCCTTCTTCCCAGGAGTGATCTGTTGGGTACACCGGAGCACAATCGGGGAATGATCCGAGGAAGATCTCGGGAGCACCTGATTGTTGATCGAACTCCAGAGATCTGAAAAGGTCGGAGAGATCAGCGCCCTATCAAGCAACGACTCAACGTGCTCAGGAAGAAAACGTCTGCCAGACCAAGAGAATTGAAGCCCAGTGGAATTCGGCTCCAAGAAACCCGTATCGTCAATAAACCTGCAAAACTCCAAACAAGAGGAACGGGAAGGCATTACCGAGCTAAGACGCTCGTGTGCACCTTTAACCGCATTAAAGTCGCCAATAAAAACAGTTTGGCCATCAACAAAGCGAAGAAGATCACACCAAAGAGTCCGCCGAAGAATAGCATCATTAGCGCCATGAACCAAAGCAATTCTGAAATTAATAGACTGCCACGAACAATCAGAGATAATGGCCTGTTCCGAAGAGAACACAACGTTGGTAACCACCGTCGGCTGGGCAAGTAACCAGAGGTTAGGTCGACGCGGAACCCTGCAATTCTGGTGACGAGGGATGAGATTGAGTGAGTGCCAGTAATTATGCGAAACTTTGTGAAGACCCTTCTTGGGTTCGATGATACCGACAATAATCGGTTTGAAGGAACGACAGTGCTCCTTCAAAATCTGTTTAGAATCGTCCGCAAAACCTCGGACGTTCCAAACGAGCACATTCATGGAAAAGATCAGGAGTTTGAAGCTGGGGTTTCCCCCAACTCCATTTCCGCCGCCCAGCTTTTAGCTGCTAAATTGTGCATTGTGCGAACACTCGCTCTTTCCGGATCTTCAATGACAAAATTTTGCGTACTATGTCCCAGCTCAGAGGATTTTCTGAGTCTGTTCTTAATCGAATCAGCCGCAGGTGTGTGAAGAATTTTCCCTCCTCGCCCCGATCCCGGGGGCCTCCCACGTCTTTTGACAACTTCCTGCTCTTGAATGTAGGCTTCCAACTTTTGAATTTTCAAAGCATTTTCAAGAGCGAGTTCTTTGAAGTCCGGATCCGTCGACTTACCACCGTTCGGTGCTGGAGTATCAGATCTTTGCACCTCTTGAATAGAGTCAAGGTTAATGATGCCAACGTTCTTCGCATTCAGAGTGTTCTCCGGCAGGTCCGGGACCGTCTCCTGACCACTATCCTCAGTATCCGTAAGAGCCATGAAAGAATTACTAGTATTAACTTTGTTTGAAAAATCCGACAAGCGACCCGGAGAAACCATCGCAGCGCTAAGAGCACGACAGTCTTCAGAGTTGTCCGAAACCTCAGGACGTTTCTTCACCGTATCAACCTCATTCTTATCCCCGGAAGCGTTCTGTTCAGTTGAGGCATGCTGCTGTTTTTGCTGCCATTTATTTTCCATCGCAGGCTGCTGTTTCTCTTGACTCGAGCCTTCAACCTCCTTATCCCTATTTCCCACAGACTTTTTATTCTTCATGTCTTCCCTCTGCTTAAGTTTCCTGCACTTATCAGGAGAATGACCAACAATCTTGCAATGCGTGCAAAACGTTGGAAGCGATTCATAACTAAACTCAATATATATGGAACTATTATCCTCATCAATCATCAAAGATTCGCGGAGGGGAACAGATAGGTCAATCTCAATTAAGACCCGAGCATAGTGTCCCACCTCTCTATTCGCCGAACCACCATCAATGCGAATCGGGTTACCCAAGTAACGACCAACCGCCGCTATAACTTCAGGATGCCATAGTTCAATAGGTAAATAATAAATACGCACCCAAACCTGAGCCAATGAGGAGCATTCTTTGTAAGGATCAAATTTAGGAACCCATTCTCTCAGACGCAAACTGCCATTGGATATTTCCAGATTTATTTTCCCCTTTGCAACTTTTTTGTCTTCCAGCGAACTAAAGTTTAGAGTAAAAAAGCCCTTACCCATCGGGATCAACTGCCAGTTTTGGGGAATATTCCAGATTTTTTGTAATTCCGCTTTAATATCTTGTGTAAATCTAGGTTGCGACCCCTTCCGGAGCATCAATCTTCCTATAAGGGCATATTTGAATTCCTTTAGACGTTGCTGCAGGAACTCCGAGGGGATCTTCAAGGTGTCAACCCCTCCTGTGATCGAAGTGTGAAGGGCCTGAAATCTATGAGCAGGAAGATCCGGCTTCCTTATCCGTGGCCCAACTGCCGCAACGTAATTCATCACTTTGGATTTCCCGGGATCGGAAGAAAGAATATCATCCGCGCTGGTGGGCACAGCACCATCCCTCATGACTTTGTTGTTGGCATTAGAATTTGCCAAGTTGCTAGCACTAGGGTTTGCCGAGTTGCTTGCACTAGGGTTTATCGAGTTGTTAGTACCAAGAATTACCGAGTTGCTCGCAGCATCAGTCGGAGAACCATCATGGAGCGGCTTCACCGGAGGCGCTCGGGTGTAATTGGAAGAGATGATAGGAAGATTCAGCGCCGAACGATCGTGGTCACCATGAGGCGGATGACCGGAATCCATAACGACGACAACGAAAACTAGAGCATGCAGGCGGCGCTAGGGTTCCATTCTCGGTGAGAGAGGTATAACGGTTTCAGATCCCAACCTTATATATATATCACTTATATTCGTGTAATATATAACTTATAACTTATAAATATATAACTTGTAACTTATAAAGTCTAGGGATCAAACCCCACCGCTCCCCCTCTCCCAAATGTCAAAAAAAAAACTTATAAATATATGACTTATATAATAACTTATAAATATATGTTGTATTTTTTAAATTTTGCATATATATATACTTAACTTTAATAATTTTAAAATTGCTCAACTTAAAAATCTTAAATAATATAGTACTAACATACAACTGTTAAAATTTTAATAACTTATAAGTGTTGAAAAACACAACATATATTTATAAGTTATTATATTATTTAAGTTGAGTGATCCCACATTAAAAAATATAGGATTCTTTACAATGTGCAGTACACTATAAATAGTGAAGTTACATTAAGTTGAAATTATCCCACATTGAAAAATTTAACATTCTCTACCATGTGTGTACAATATAGTGAAGCTACATTACGTTAAATTTATCTCACATTGAAAAATGTAGGATTCTTTACAATGTGTAGCACACTATAAATAGTGAAGCTACGTTAAGTTGAAATTATCTCACATTGAAAAATGTATGATTCTCTAGTACACTATAAATAGAGAAGCTACATTTGATTAAAACTAAAATATGATTTAAGTTGAGTAGTTTCAAAAAATTTCAACACTTGTAAAGTAAAAAAAATTGAAATTTCATCACAAATCATTTAATTTCATAAAAAAGAATAAAAAAAATTTAAAAAAAGAGGAAAGCTCAGAAACCGCCGGTTTTCGGCTCCGCTCGGAACCGGCGGTTCAGGGTCCGAAAACCGGCCCTTCAAATTTTAGGCGGGCCGGTTCAAGTTCATGAAATTTTCGAACCTGAACGGCCGGTTCGGGCCCGGAACCGGCGGTTCCTGAACCGGTGGCAGCCCTATGTAAGTCGATATTGAAATATCATTTATTTATTCGTGTATTACAAATATTATTGGTAAGAGAAATATATTAATTAATTTTTTTAATAAATTTTCGAGTCCGACTAATCCGATGGGCTAACTCTAAACCCGAACATCGTAGATTAGAGTTGAAAATTTCTAACCTGGAAAATTTTTAACTCGATAATCTGCATTCAAATAACACGATAATTCGATATAACTGACTTTTTGGTGAATTAACCCTATCCCTACTTAAAACTCACAAATTTTATTTACCATACACTACCCTAACCCATCCAATTTTCAGAATCTTCTAGGATATCACAACTCGCCACTACTAAAAGATTTGTTCAAGGATAAGAAATTAGTGTCATCTCCTTTATTTTGAAATCCTTTTTTGTATTTTTTATTTCACAATAAGATAGGAGTATCATTTTTTTTTTGAGATGGAAGGCAAGAATATTATTACTGAAGATCATGGCTTACAATATCCTTCAACCAAAGAGGAAAATCTCCAGTCCAAACCTTCCTATACTCGACGCTACGCGCATGCTGCGCCAAACAGTGTGCGGCCTCATTCGCCGTGCAGAACATATGAAAAACTCCCAACAAGCAGGTCTCTCTAGCCACCTCAAGGATCTCATGAATATCATGAGGAATAAAATCTCGATCATCGTCCGGGCCTGCCATAATCCAGGTTGCCAACATAGAATCTGTGAAAATACAGAACAGAGAAATGTCCAACTCCACACAAAGGGTAATGCCATTCACTACCGCCATAACTTCAGCCACAAAAGGATTAGAATTTGGTTGCGTGCGTTTGGACATAGCTGCACAAATCGCGCCATCGCTGTCACGCACAATGACGCCCACACCAAACGAACTAGATTGCTCGTCATGGAATGCGTCCACATCAACGCGAAAAGTACCATGCTTCGGATACAACCACCTCTTATCCACTAGCTTCATACCCATGACAGAGCTCATCGTAAAAGTTGGCTTAGCGCTCTGGAAAGTTCCCGCAGTACTTGGCAATGCATTTCAGACACCAAACCTTTCTTCCCATTTCCTTCATGCTTAGACCTACATTTGTCCACCCAAACCTGCCAAGTCATATACACCCAAACCTCATAATCCTCCACTTGAAACTCTGCCCTCATAGCCTCTACGATACCAGCCAAATCAAGGTGCATGGCCTTCGAGAGTACGCGCCAGAATCGTGACTCACGCCAAATGGGTCTAACTGTCGGGTAAAAAAATAAATTATGAGCTGTTGTATCCCAATTATCACGGCATTGTCCACATAGTCCCTCCACCGCAACGTGATGTTCGCGGAGGTTAACCTCGGTTGGAATCAGATTTGACAAAGCCCTCCACAATTTTTTTCGCCTTTGGTGGAATAGAAAGGTTCCAAACAGCACAACTCCACCACTCCATGTCACGACTACTACTCGAGGGGTGTTAATCATAATATCCCACCGCCAGTAAGTACGTTGATTTCATAGTAAAAGTTCCCCTCGGCTCGAGCCGCCAAGTTAGCTCATCATTATCCCCATGCTCGGCAATAGGGGTGTTACAAACCGACACCACATCCGGAGGCCAGAGCATACGCTGAATTTTGTCCCTATCCCAGGACCTCTCCTGATCAAAGAGGTCTGCCACCCTGATATCAGTAGGGGTGTCATCCATATTCCTTGCCAGCTTTCTGCCATGAGTAGTCTTGACCCATAGATCATCAAAAACCTTTATTTTTTGTCCATCTCCCACCTTCCAAATATGGCCTTGTTCAATGAGGTCGCGACTCCATGCCAAAGACCTCCAAATATAGGATGTGCCGGGTCGGGCCTTCGCGTTCATGATATCTCCCTTCTGAAAGTAGCGAGCTTTAAAGACACGAGCCACCAAAGAGTCCGGATTTTTTTTATCAATCTCCAAATTTGTTTCAAGAGAAGTGCCTTGTTGAAGCTCCTAAGATGACGAAAACCCATTCCGCTCCATTCTTTCGGGATACACAAAGCATCTCATTTCCGCCAATGCATATGTCTTTTGTCCTCCTTATTCCCTCACCAAAAACCAGCACTGAGGTGGTTAATGTATTCACAAATTGAATCGGGAAACCGGAAACACTACATTGCATAAGTGGTATTGCTTGTATAACAACCTTCAAAAGAACCTCTCTTCCAGCCCAGAAAACTAATGCTGATTCCAACAAGCAAGTTTTTTTCTGGATCTTCACCACAATATATCCAAATTGGAGTCTCTTTTGCCGAAGAGAAAACACAGGATGGCCGAGATAGCGCTGAATACCTGTTCCCACCTTAACATTCAAGGCCTCAGTTTGAGCCATCTCCGTCGTATTAAGGCTAAAAGAAGCAGATGACTTCTCAAAATTAATTCGTTGCCCCGACGCTAGCTCATAAGCCATCAAAATACGCTTGATATGTTGCACCTCAACACCATTAGCTTTAAAGAAGATTAAGCTATCGTCAGCGAAAAAGAGGTGGAAAATATTCAGCTCGCCCGGCACAATCAGAACCCCATGGATAGCCTGTTCCCTCTGAGCCCTATGGAAAACAGAAGATAGCCCATGTGCGTAGAGGACGAAGAGAAAGGGGGATAAAGGGTCCCCTTGCCTCAAGCCTTTCGATGGCACAAGGTCACCATAAACGCTCATGTTCATAAGAAAACTGAAAGACACTGACCTCACACACTTCATAATCACCCTTCGCAGACGGTTTGGAAATCCCAGCTTTTGGATAACAACCTCCAAATAATTCCACTCGACCCGATCATATGCCTTGCTCATATCTAGCTTTAAGTCCACCATCCCGTCCTTACCCTTCTTTCGCTGGCGAATCCAATGCTGGCATTCGAAATTTATAAGGATATTATCTGTGATTTGACGCCCCTTAATGAAGGCGCTTTGATTCTGATCCACCACTCTGCCACGAACTCCCCACATGCGGTTAACAATCGCTTTGGAAACAATTTTAAAAAGGGTATTACACATGCTAATAGGTCGGAAGTCCGCTACCTCCTCCGGTTTATCCTTTTTCGGTATAAGGCCGATCAAGGTTTTATTCCACTCCTGCATCTCCATATCACGGTTTAGAACATCAAGAAGTACTTATCGGGTAATATCATCACCCATCGCCGACCAGAATCTCTAAAAAAAAGGGCATTGAAGCCGTTCGGCCCCGGACTCTTCGACGGGTGCATGTCGAACAATGCCCAGCGCTAAAAGGTCTATTCAGCTCATCGGCGTCCACAGTGGAGATCCGTTCCTCAATAGTGCCAACCACCCTTTCAATGTCCTCGGGTGTTGGATTGCTTGAAGTGAAGAGGCTTTGAAAATAATTATAGATCACTTGAGCCTTCTCCCTTTCTCTAATTGGATCGGTCCAAACCAAACAACCTCTTGACAAAACTAATCCGAAACCAAGTAACTTGCCCTTTCACATTTATAGCGGCAAAATCATTTATGTCCAAAATTTATTTTTAAATTTAATATGTAAAATATCGAAACCTTCTGATCTTATATACTCTACAACTTACAATATCAATATTTTTTTCCATCAAATCAATTTAATGTGAAAAATATCACAACCTTCTGATCTTAATTGATTCTTGTGCTAAAAATAAAGTAATCACTATACTTCTTATCATCAAATCTACCGTTTTATACATATTTTATAAAGAAGAAGAAGAAGAAGAAGAAGAAGAAGAAGAAGAAGAAGAAGAAGAAGAAGAAGAAGAAGAAGTTCATATTATATCTAAATTTCACTTAATTAAGCAATACGTGTAGATGTGGTTCGTTATTTAAAACTAAAGTGAATCCCATCTAAGATAATTTCATAAATTACTAGCTGCAACTCAAATTCAATCGACTAATTTTAGTATAAATAATGTTTATTTTTCCAGTTTGATAATTTATACGTCAAATTCAATCTTAACAATTTATAGAAATTTGTGTTAGATTATTAGTTCATGAGACCGATCAAGATCCATCAAATCACAAATTAAATTTCCAATTATAATAATGCATTTACATGTTGGTGTAATGTTTTATACTATGATATACTCTCTCCGTCAATGCAAGAACTTTCTAGGAGAGACTGATGTATTTTTAAGAAAAAAATTGTTGAGTGTATTGAAAGTGAAGAAAATATTGTTGAGTGTATTGAAAGTTATGAAATAAATTTTTTGTGAACATTTTAGATAGAAACAACATAAAATTCTTTTATGGACGAAGAGAGTATATATGATCCGAGGACCATCCACATGTTTGACAAACAAAGACTCGTCAAGCGGCAACTTCCAAATAATTTGCCAAATTTTCTTTATTGGGACCCTAAATCATGTATAAAACTTTTTCAAATGTATTTAACGAAATTTCCAGTAATACAAAACAATTTTTGAAAAGAAAGATTAGAAACGGTGCTGGAATAAATGACGCTTCTGTTAAATTTGATGACATAGGGTTGGCCCAATTGTACAATATCCTTAGGTTATTGTGAAAATAGAAAGTGAAATTAACTATTAAGACATTCTCGAATTTACAGAATAGAAACATCAAACATGTTCGTGGGTCGGGTAAGAGACGAAAATTAACTTCTATTAATTAAAGTAAGGGTACTGGATTAGCAAAAAGGATAGCGATTTCATTAGCAAAAAAACTAATAGAAGTTAATTTTGGATAACATTTGAAAGTAAATGTATTATACCTTATTGATTAGTATATGACATTCTAGAATACAAGCGAAAAGTTTTGAGATTTTTTGAATAATTTTACGTATGTAAGTTGGGTGAATTCACATCTCATACCTCCTTATTAATCTAGTAAATTGTGTATATAACGACTGTTAATTTACTTTCAATGATAGGTTATTGTAAGTAGGTAGACAAAGTTTTTCGTTCGCGATATTTTTTAAGGTACGCGTGTCATCACGAGTGTTAAGGTGTGATGACAGTTATTTATAACAGTTTCTTTTTTTAGACAAAGAAAGAAGATTAATGAAATATACTGTGTGTAGAATGGACTATGTTAAATGATGGTGTGATTTCCACGTGTGCATGGAGGGCTTATGAGCAAATATGTTTTGCTCATAGATCAGTTTGCAAAAGAGGAAAGAGTTAGTTAAAACTGACTCTGGTGAATCGCATGTAGCAGTTGAGTTTTAACCTTCATTTTACTTTTCTATATAAGGTAGATTACGTAGCTTTGTATAGGATGGTGAGAATTTGATTGGTGAATACACTAGAGAGAAGAGTTCATTGTGACATCTTGTGTTCATAGTTTGATAGGATATTGATTTTCTTGTTTTGTGCGTTGCTCTTTGAGCCAAGATTGGCATTTGTTCTCAACATACTAAGATATGAATTACCACACACATCATATGAAGATCTACTCAATAAGGGAAATTTATTTACAAGGAAAGTTTTTGTACAAATCAAAAATTTATTTCGACAAAGAAATTATCATTCTTGGGCTACAAGTGAGGATCTAGGACTTGAAGACCATATAAGAAGACTCACTTTCTTTCAGAAAGGTGGAGGAGTTTGTGCTGAATTTTACTCTCGCACAATGTAGTGTCGAGTGTCTTGTGTTCCTGCTAAGTGTCCAGCGTATATGCTGCCAATGGTATTGTTCCTGGTACTAGTTTTAGTATGAGTTCTAACAGTAGACTGTTCTGAGTTAAACACTGTTGAGCGTGAAAGAGCTGTATTGACTTTTGTTTATTTGATTCTTGTTTATTGAGAGGTTGGGTGGTGAATACCACTATCACGTCCAAATAACATGTGGTGTATGTGTTGCTAGCATTTTAACGTAGGGGGAGGTTTTAAAATTTATTAGGCATAATAGGAGAGAGTCATGCTCCATTCGTCCCATAAAAATATGCATAGTATGTGACAACACGTATTTTAAGAAATTCTGTAAAGTGTAGTGTGATTGGAGAAATGATCTCACATTGATTGTGACATTTAGTGGAAGAATTATTACTATAAATGGGGTATGCATGTTTTTATGAAACAGACGAAAAAGAAAAACTATGCATGTTTTTATGGGACAAAGTGAGTATGTAAGTTTTTTCATAATTTATCTCCATATAGTGGATTGTTTCTCCTAGGCAAAGCCCCCCTCGCCCAGATGTAGGTGGTTCACCGAGCTTGGTTATCAAGTTGTTGTGTTGTTTTGCTACTTTTGTTTATATATATTCGTATGAATGTTCATGCCCAACAAAGTACTCGTTGTGGTACTTTTCTCACCACATGTTTCATGATATAGCCAATCTTCCAGGCTAAATAATGAAGTATTCGAAGGATTATATGTATAATCAAACAAATTTAAAATTATTTATCAATCCAAAATATGTGGTGGATTTGTCCAAATATACTTTAAAATTGATTGTCAATTAATGCACAATTATTTATTTATTATTTTATAAATTAAACACGATTTTTGAAACATTATAGTCATGTTATGCCATTTAATTTATTGCAAAATTAACACCTAACTTGTTTTGTGTGCGCGACATGCCACACCAGAGTCCAAATACGGTTGGATGACCTCATTATTTTCATTTAAAAAAGTCAACTTCCCGATAATTGAAAAAGAGTATGATTGTTAATTTTGTAACAAATTGAAAAGTGGTGATATTATTTCAATGAGTCAAAAGTCATGTTAAACCTATAAAATAAGTGAAAAAATTGTGTATTAATTGACAATCGACCACTTAATTTTATTTATAGAAGTAATTCAAAATAAGCACCTCCATAACAACAATTTTTTAATAGTAGAGGTGGTCTAGGGTATAACCGGATGTACCGTACAATCGGGCTGACCCGCACTCAAACACTAACCTGCATCTTGATCTGAACTCATATCCTGACCCAAATCGTATAAATGACAATTCGGTTATACAAATGACACTGCATGTAATTAACACTATTATGTTATACAAATGACACTGCACATAAATTACACTATGACATTATAATTGACACCGTGTATAATTGACATTATTAAAAAATGTAAATGACACTTGCTGTAATTGACACTATAAGATTGTAAATGATACTATAATATTTAAAATGACACTAGAAGATTGAAAAAGACACTATATCATTTTAAAATGTTACAATGTCATTTATATAACCGAATAGTATCCATTGTGTCATTTGTATAGCTGAATGATGTCATTTATACGATTTGAATCAGGATACGGGTTCAAATCAAAATACGGGTCAAGATTTGGGTGCAGATCAACTCGGTTGTACGATGTATTCGATTGTACCCAAATTTTTGTTAATAGTAAATATGTGATCCTCTTAAAAAAATAGTAAATGTGTGATAATCCACGGGGTTCTACCGCATGATAATGCGCTTAGCAATGAATAGTGAAGCAATTCTGAGAAAAGATTTCAAACAATTTCATAAGAGTAATTTATAGCAATAATTTTATAATATAATTAAAAAAAGATAACATCACAAAATCAAGCACAGAAATTTCAGCTATCACAAAAACAGATGGTGCTATACCTTTAACTTTCTTTAATTGTAAAATTATCATAAAAAAATGAGAGATAATCAAAATTTCATACTTTAAATCATTTTTTCTTCTTCTTATTTTCTACTTGATCCTTACTTAATCCTCATTTTCACTACAAATAAGAAATAATATTGTTATACCATATGGTGCTATACCTTTAACTTTAAGGGTGTGTTCTCTTTGATTGTAAAATTATCATGGAAAAATGAGAGATAATTAAAATTTCATACTTTAAATCATTCTTTTTTTTTTATTCTTCTTATTTTCTACTTGATCCTTATTTAATCCTTATTTTCACTACAAATAAGAAATAATATTATTATACCATTTTTTGAGGGGTAATAAAGGAGGTTCAGTTATTTATTTTCTTGTAACCTTTTTGCCTGTCATTTGAGCTGAAAATGAGCTGCAACAAGATTGGCCGACACATAAGCAGAGAAATTTTGTATAATGTTTGCTTGGTCAAATACACATAGGTCCATATAATTTGCAGCCTACGTGTTTGTATCTCGCATAATAAGAAATAATATTATTATACCATTTTTTGAGGGGTAATAAAGGAGTATGTAATATTTATAGTTATCAGTTCCGTTCACCTACCCACCGTGGGCACGCGTTAACGTGCCCACCGCTGACGTGGCAATGCCACATAAGAAAGAGAATTAATCATACTTAACCCCACATTTTTCATTATATGGAAATTTTTTATTTTTAGTCTCAATACCATAAATAAGGAATTAACTTAACAATTATAATATAAGTTTTACAACTATAATCATTCTTAATGATAATTAAATTATTTAGCTTCGTCCTCATTACGAAAAACCCTACACAAAACTCCATTAAATTCCAAGATACAGGTGCATTGAATTAATTCCAAGATACATGTTAGCTTCATTAATTCCAAGAAACAGAACACCACACCCACGTCTACCATCATTTTGCAAAGTAGAGAAAAAAGAACAAGTTAGCTTCATTAATTCCACTATACAGGTGCGTTGAATTATGTATAAATTAGCAAAGTTTATAATTATCATTAGTTTTTTTTTTGTCTTCTACACTTTAGAACAATTAAAAAAAAAGGGGAAGACCGCTGTAATCCTTTAATTTTATGTAGATCGAGTTGGATAATTAAAATTGCTTACAGTATTAAGAAGCTTTGTGAATGCATAAAACATTTATTTTCATCCCAAAAACCATACGCTATTATATTTGATCTTATTTATGTAGGAATGTCAGGAGAACAAGATACTACATCTTTTGTTGTTTCTTAACTATGTTCTTTTACTTTAGTTTTTTTTATTTTATTTGGGAAACTTGTAATAATTGAAGGATGATTCCAACTTGATCAATACATCTATTATGGCTGAATTTGGGCATTTCATAAAAGCAAATGATTTCTTCCTACAGTAACAAATATTGAGGTAGAATATATGCGTGAAAATTGAGTGACTATTCCAATTTGTTTGTATGTGTATTTATCTCTCTCCTTTTTTTTTTTTTTTGGAGAAATCTTGACAAATTGGTTACATAGCAGTAGGTTTGTTAACAACACAAGAGTTTCTGGTGAGGCTTATTTTATGATCGGTAGGTTCAGGTTTTTTGTGTGTGGTGTTTAGAATTCTAATTTGATGGAGTTTTGCAGACAAAGCTAACTTGATTCAATTCTCTTACGAATTATTGTAGTTCTTTAGCTTAATTATATTATAATTGTTAAGTTAATTCCTTATTTATGGTATTGAGACTAAAAATAAAAAATTTCCATATAATGAAAAATGTGGGGTTAAGTATGATTAATTCTCTTTCTTATGTGGCATTGCCACGTCAGCGGTGGGCACGTTAACGCGTGCCCACGTTATTGGTTTAAGTCCAAGTCACTTTCTTGTAAAAAGGCCATTAATTCAAATTTCACTGATCGCGTGAATTTTATTTTTTATTTGTTTGATTATTTAGTCTAATTTACACTAATTCGATTATATCATTGTAATATATACTCAATTTTTTAATATGATATGTATATTAAAAAAAAGTTAGTAAAATAAAAAAGTTAGTAAAATATTTCTAAAAAAAAGTTAGTAAAATAAACCTAGATAATTTTGCAATAGTAATATTCACAAGATATATAAGCATATTTTAGTACCTATGAAGATGGTTGTTTTGACTTAAAAAACACACGCATTAGAAAATAGGGTTAAGTATCAGATTCCCCCTTATCGATGGGGTTTCTATCGCGTACATGACTCTATTGTCATGGTAAGCGCTGTATACTACCTTAACGTGGCAAAATCGAACCAATTTCTCCGCTGCCACTTACCGGGCTTTAACACTGTTAAATTAAATATATTTTTTTTATTTTTAATTAAGGTGGACCCCTATCGATAGGGGGGAATTTGGTCCTGGGTGCGGTGGCTGGCCTCAGGCGGCGCTTATTTCTTCTTCTTCTTTTTCACCGGCGACAACGATTGTCGTCGGTCGCCGCCTCTTCTCTCTCTGACCTTCTTCGCCAGAGATAAACGTCGTCGCTTGCCCAGCTCCCCCGACGAATGGAGAGCCACTGCCGGATCTCCCTTTTCCCTCTCTGAAAACCCTAGCCCCAAACCATGACAGCTCACCCACCCTTTCTCCCTCTCTGGCTCAGCCGCAGACACCGCCGCCCGGTTTATAGACGACGGCGCCGCCTCACTCCTGCGTTCATGCCACCGTCGTCGACGCCACAACAGTTGGACGGACTGGACGACCATCGCCAACCATTTCTCTCCCTCCACCGGACGGACAACAAGGTCGTGCCACCGCAGGCGATGGAGGTCAAAGAGAGAAGAGACGGTGACCGACGGCGGTCGCTGTCGCCGGTGAAGATGAAGGCCAACCACCGCACCCAAGACCAAATTTCCTCCTATCGATAGGGGTCCACCTTAATTAAAAATAAAAAAATTATTTAATCTAACGATGTTAACGTCCGTTAAGTGGCAGAGGGAAAATTGGTTCGATTTTGCCACGTTGAGGTAGTAAACAACGCTTACCCTGACTATAGGGTCCTGTACACGATAGGGACGCCATCGATAGAGGGGAATTTGGTACTTAACCCTAGAAAATAAAAACATTCTTTCTAAAAACCAACAATGCAAAACAAATTCGATAGTGTATTGCAAGGGTTACTTGTAAAATAAATTACGAACTTATACTCATTTTACAAATTTATACCTTATACCAAATTTTTATAATTTTTTCAATTGCAGCTTCCCAACAAAAAATTAAAATATACGATACTCAAATATTATCAACCGACGTCATTTGTTTGGTTGTGAATTTTCATGTATTTCGCGATTATTTTGCTCAAAACATGTTTAGTTTTTCGAATTGTTAGCTTGATTTCGATTGAATCACGCTAAGTTGATGATTTGTGGTGTTTTAGGTATATGCAAAAAAAAGAAAAAGAAAAAACAGTATCATTCATAGATAATGGTGAATCATTTGCCGGAACATAGTATAATGCAATTGGATAACTATTCACGATGTAAAACAATACACTGTTAAGATTCAAAAGGTAGAGCATCAGTAGCAGTTTCATGTACCTGCAAATTGTGCTGACATGAGACTAATGTCGAAATTGTTCACAAAAAGACACTATGCCGTTGCATACTGTTGGTCAAACGCGATCTAAGGCGTATTTTCAGATAGCCAAACTTGCCAGCACCGGGCGAAGAGCCCTCAAAGACATGCGGTGAGAAGCCAGTGATTGCTTTGTACTTTTGCTGAATCTGCACACATGCACAACTTTGTAAAAGTACTTTGGAAAAAGAAAATGGTTGCTAGAATAAAATATCTGTAGAGAATAAAGATATAAAACATATTGAAGAAGAAGAAGTAGGAAGGTGTATTTATATTGGAGAAAAGAGTACATATTTATATGTAAGAGAACTATCACAACTAGGAACACTAAACCAATGTGGGATACTTATTACTATTCATAACACTCCCCCTCAAGCTGGAGCATATATGTTAATCATATCCAGCTTGATACACAACTCAGAGAAACGCTTGCCTCCCAACGGTTTAGTGAAGATTTCAGCAATTTGATCTGACGAAGAAGTGAACGGAGTAGAAATAGTTTGGTTCAATACACACTCACGAATGAAATGGCAGTCAACCTCAATATGTTTAGTCCGTTCATGAAAAACTGGATTGTTAGCAATGTAAATAGCTGCTTGGTTATCACAGTGCATGGGTAATGGTTCATTGAAAGTGAATCCTAATTCCCCAAGCAGATTTTTCACACCAATCATCTCAGTTGCAGTATGAGCCATAGCTCTATACTCAGCCTCGGCTGAAGATCTAGCAACTGTTTGTTGTTTCTTGCTCCTCCAAGTTATCAAATTTCCACCCAAGTAAGTACAGTATCCAGATGTCGATTTTCGATCAATTTTAGAGCCAGCATAATCAGCATCAGAGTACCCTTCAATTTTTAGATGACCATTTTTTTTAAAGAACAATCCTTTTCCCGGAGATTTCTTGATATATCGAAGAATTCGAATAGCAGCTTCCCAATGAACTTGTTTAGGCTTATCCAAGAAACGACTAACCAAACCAACCGCAAAAGAAATATCAGGCCGTGTCACTGTCAAGTAGATAAGTTTCCCAACAAGACGTCTGTACTTAGCTTTGTCCTCCAAGAAATCTTCACTCTCATCCCAGACATTCGGGTCAATATCCATAGGAGTATCAACCGGCTTCGTTCCCAACAACCCGGTTTCTTTAAGTAAATCAGTAGCATACTTCTGCTGAGACAGAGAAATTCCATACTTGCTGTGAGCAATTTCAATTCCCAAGAAGTACTTGGGACGTCCCAAATCCTTAATAACGAATTGTTCTTGCAAGTATGCCTTTGTATCAGCAATTCCTTGTACATCACTCCCAGATATAAGGATGTCATCGACATAGACAACGAGAATGACAATTCCAGAGGCTTGATGGCGCACAAAAACAGAGTGGTCAGACTTGCATTGCTTAAACCCAATTTTGCTGAGAACACTACTAAACTTGTCAAACCATGCCTTCGGACTTTGCTTAAGACCATAAATAGCCTTCTTAAGACAACACACCTTAGTAGAATCCTCCCCCTGAGCAACATACCCAGGAGGTTGCTCCATATAAATAGTTGGAGATATATCGCCATAGAGAAAAGCATTCTTCACATCAAGCTGATACATAGGCCAAGAAAGATTAACAGCCAAGGAGAACAAGATGCGAATGGAGTTCAAGCGAGCGGTGGGAGAGAATGTCTCAAAGTAATCCACACCATAAGTCTGTGTAAAACCTTTTGCTACAAGGCGGGCTTTGTACCGATCAATGGTACCATCAGCAAGAAACTTGATAGTGAACACCCAACGACAAGAAACAATAATAGCAGAAACAGGAGCAGTTGCTAGAACCCAAGTGCCACGAGATAAAAGGGCACACATCTCCTCATCCATAGCAGCCTTCCAATGCGGATGTTTGAGTGCCTCAAGGTAAGAAGTTGGAATATCTGTAGAGAGAAGGGAAAGAGCAAAAGACCGAAAAGAAAGACTCAAACAGGCAAAAGAGACATAGTTAGACATTGGATGGCGAGTGGTACAAGTACGTTTACCTTTGCGTATAGCGATAGGTAAGTCATCTGTGTTGGCAGGTTGGTCATCCTCAGAATCTGCAGAAGAAGATAACTCGGGTGGAGAACATGAGGCCGGTTCAACAACAGTCTCTGGAACTGGTGCGGGACGAGGACGACGGGTATACACTTGTAAGGGTTGAGTAGGAGGAGAAACTATCGCCGGTATAGGCAAAGGAGCAGATTGTAACTTATTTTGAGAAGTAGTGCTAGTGTGAGGAAAAAAAGGAAGAGATTCAAAGAAGGTGACATCGGCACAGACATAGTGACGTTTGGTAAGAGGGTCAAGACATCTATACCCTTTCTGTGTTCTAGAATACCCGAGAAAAACACACTTAATAGAACGAGGAGATAACTTATCTAACCCAGGACTTAGATCATGAACAAAACAAACACACCCAAAAATGCGAGGAGGGACAGGGTAAAGAGGTTTGTCAGGATGAAGATACGAAAAAGGAATATCTCCATGAAGCACACTAGAAGGCATTCTATTAATGAAAAAACATGCCGTAAGAACAGCATCACCCCATAACCACTTAGGAACCCGCATATGAGACATAAGAGTACGAGCAACATCCAAAATATGACGGTGTTTTCGTTCTGCAACTCCATTTTGTTGGGAAGTATGTGAGCAGGAAGTTTGATGAATTATGCCACGAGAATCACAAAAAGATAAAATAGATTTTTGAGTGAATTCAAGAGCATTATCAGTGCGAAGAATACGCAAATCGACAGAATATTGAGTTTTTATTTCATGATAAAAAGAGTTTAGTATAGCAGGGACTCCAGTTCTCTGTTTGAGCAAATACACCCATGTCATACGCGAATAATCATCAACCAAGACCATAAAATATCTGAAACCCCCTCTAGACTCAACTCGACTCTGACCCCAAACATCACAATGAACAAGCTCAAAAGCAAAAGAACTACGTTTATCAATTCTAGAAGGAAAAGATGTGCGATGGTGCTTGCCCAACTCACAAGACTCACATTGAAATTCAACAGACGAAGTAGGAATTAAACTGCGAAGACTAGACGGCGACGGATGACCAAGGCGACAATGCCACTGATATGGAGTCACGGTGGCAGAGAGAGCACGCGAAGGTGCCGGAATACCATAATCCAAGTAGTAAACCCCGTCACGCTCATGTCCTCCACCAATCGTCTTCTTCGTCTGCAGGTCCTGAAAGGTAACAAAGGTAGGAAAAAAAGTGACAGAGCAATTGTGAGTTTTGGTAAGTTGACTAACCGATAATAAGCTAATGGGAAATTTAGAAGCAAACATGACATTGTTAAGAGTTAATTGAGGAGTAGGACGGACAACACCACTCCCCGTCACCGAAGAATAGGTGCCATCAGCGACACGGACAGAAGGTAAGGATGAAGGAGTAAAAGATGTCAAAAGAGATTTAGTACCAGTAATATGGACAGAGGCACCAGAATCTACCAACCAAGACTTACCATGAGACACTGCAAACGCACCTGCAGAAGCAACTATAGGAGAGGCTGCACTAGTAGATGGAGCAGTACCAGATGACAAATTGATGGATTGGATCAGTTTGTCGTATTGAGCCCGTGAGAGCGAGACCGTATCATCACTGGAGGAAGACTGAGGATCAGGAACAACTGTATGAGCCCGACCTGGTTTGCCAAAGGTTTTCCAACAATTTTCAGAAGTGTGGTTGGTTCGGTGGCAATACTCACAATAACGATCAGAACCGCGACCTCGGCCACGACCTCGTTCACCACTACGGCCACGACCACGACCTCCGTAAGAATTTTGACCGTGAGCATAATTTTGATTCTGAACATCCTGGCTGGAGGGCGAAAAAGAGGCATTAACATGAGAATTCTGACCGCGAGCAGCCATGGCAGAAGAATTAGGTGAAGTAGCATCATCGGTACGACCAGTGGAAACCCGCAACACACGAGATAAGGCATTGGATAATGATGGAACATTATCACTTAATAACAGGCTGTCACGAACTGGTCGGAGATCAGCATCCAAACCTGATAAGAATTTGGCAACCATGAACTCTTCCCACTGTGTGGCCCGCTGAGTGACAGAACAGGATAGTGGATGATAAACAAGAATTTCATCAGCAAGTCCCTTGAGTGTAGAGAAATAGTCATTAACTGATTGGCCAGACTGAGTATGAGAGAAAAGTTTCTCATATAACTCGAAGACACGAGATACGTTCTTGTCATTGGAATACATCTGCCGCAATGTATCCCACATGTCCTTAGCAGTTTCTAAGAACATGATATTCTTACTAACAGAGTCTTCAAGACTATTCAAAAGCCAAGTCATGACAGCACAATCGTCGGCACTACAGGCATCATATTTGAGATCCGTAGAAGCAACTGGATCACTTAGAACATGTGTTTTCTTTTTCTGAGAGCCTAAGAACAATAGAAAGGCACGAGACCAGAGAAGATAATTGGAACCATTCAATTTTATGGTGGTTCCTAGGGCAGCGGATTTTGAATCAGACATGATGTAAAAGGATTAGAAAACTGAAACCCTATATAGAGAATAGACAGCAGCGGTGGCTGAGAACAAAAGCTAGAGAGGGAGGCTGTGCGACGGGGAGACCCGAGCAGCAATAGTAGTGCCAGCCGGAGAGAAGGACGGCCGGAGAGATGAAGGAAAACAAAGAAGAACAAAATTTTCTGATGTGGAAGATCAGACAATGCTGCAACCACAGAGCATACTTATAGGAATAGAAAAAAAAAAAAAAAAACTATTCATAAATACGTAAAGTACTATTCATAAATACGTACAATACTATTCATAAATACGTACAGTAGAAAAAATTATCAGGTATCTAACATGCTCTGATACCATGTAGAGAATAAAGATATAAAACATATTGAAGAAGAAGAAGTAGGAAGGTGTATTTATATTGGAGAAAAGAGTACATATTTATATGTAAGAGAACTATCACAACTAGGAACACTAAACCAATGTGGGATACTTATTACTATTCATAACAATATCAAATGCTTTGCATCCTGGATGTTCAACTTCACAAATAGGAAGAAACAGGGTTCAACTGTAAGGACTGGAATAACTAATAATATCGTAACAGCCACTAAGAATGATCTGTGCACTAATGATAATTTTACTTAACCATAGTTGCTTTCCTTACTAAATACTAACATTTGAGATCTCAAAAACTAAGCAACTGTAATACAGGGAAAAACATGGCAGTGTAATGCTCTAATTTCCAGCCTTAAATATGTGAGAAGGAGAAAATCATACTACCAGCCGCCTCGTATTTAGGCTGAAACATGGGGCAAGGTAAGGGTGCAGTATCATCGAGACTATCAGGAAGAGTGTTCGGTTGCAAGGATTTCAGCTTATGTTTTGATGCATACTGAACTAATTTAGTAGTAAGTGAAGCTTCAGCACTAGAAATGAACCATATATTCTTAATTGAGTTAATATTCTTTCATAAAAGGGAGTAATACAGTACTTATTTTTAATTTTCACTTCAAAAGGAATTTTTAGATATTCTAAAGAACAAGTAGGCCAATGCAAAATCCATACTTTGGTAGGAAAGGTTTTCTTGTTGTAGAATATTCTGTATATATGTTTCCTTATATACCTTGTCGCCCTAGTTCTCGCTATATATATGTGGGAGTCTCTTGTACTTTACACAATAACATAATATATATACTATTCTTCTTCTCTCTTACATGTCTCAGTATTTTACCATTCTACATTTCTTATGAGAAAAACATTAAATGATTTTATTAAAAGAACAAAACAAATATTAGCACTGGAGAAGTATTTCAACAAAAGCATGTAAAGATGGTTTTGTTCATAGAAAGAGAACAAGAAAATGTCATGTGAAGTTTGAAAAGAATGGAAATCTGCTAAATATGTTGTAAATTACAAAAGAAAAACTTGAAAGTTACCTTAACAATTTGTTCACCACTTCTTGATGTGTTTTGCCCCATTACACAAACTGTTCCACCAGAGCCTCCGCCAGTAATCTTCGCCCCAAATAGAGCCCCACCATAAGATTTACTATGCTGCAGTTCTTGTACCAGTTGGACTAACTTATCAGTCCCATCTGAACCAAGTCCACAGGCACTGTAGCTGTAGTGACACTGATGTATTATTTGTGTTAGTAAGAGAAATGATCAATTCTACTTTAGAAAATTTAACTTCATACTTATTGTATACTACTTGTATCTTTCAAGGATAGGATTTATTTGATGTTGAAGATACCTGATACATGAGTTCTCCAAGTGCAGAAAGCTGATCATCTGAAGGAGCAGCAGATAACAATGCTTTGAAGGCCTAGACACCAATACATGGTAAATTATCTTTGGATCATACCATGATGTGTCAGTAAAAATAATCAACTTAAGTCATATCTTTATGCAAGATGTGATCATTACTGATAGACCTTGGCTGATTAAGTTTATCTTTATTTCTTCTTATCTTGTTAAGTCATTTATTATGTTTGGGTCAATAATTATTATGAGTCCTTAAGCCCGTCCAGTATGTTGCATGGGCTTAGTAAGTTAGGGTTTCCTTTTCTATTATTTATAGTGAGTATCGTAGCAGTAGGGTTTATGCTGGGATTAAGTTTGTAAACAGCGTGTTTGCTGTAGGCCTCCGTTGTGGAGGAGTTCCTCTCGTTCAGTAAATTATATTGTTAGCGTCATCTCCACCTTTACTCTATCAATTGGTCCGATCTGCCATGGTTGCTACGACGCGCAGCACCGAGTCTCGACTGGATTATTTAGAGAAGGTGGTGTTAGAGTTGCAGACATCGCTAACCTCCCTTACCAAAGCAGTCGACGCTAACCGTTCTGCCATAGAAACTCAACTTGCAGCCATCTTGGCCGCCGTGTCTTCCACTGGAAAACAACCCTTCGTTCCAGATGATCCCAGCGACTCTTCCACTGGGAAACAGCCGTTCGTTCCCGACAACACCAACCCCACCACTATTCCGATTCAAAAATCTGACTTACCCGGGTTCGATGGATCTGATCCCGTGGGCTGGATTGCTCGAGCCAACCAATATTTTCTCGTCCATCGCATTCCCCCGGCCATGAAGCTGCAGCTTGCTATTATCGGCATGTCTGGCGCAGCTATTTCCTGGTTACAACTACTCCTGCGTCGTAACCCCAACCCGGCATGGCCACAATTCACCCAAGCCTTATTGGCGCGTTTCGGCGATGCCTCCACGCTCAACACCTACGAGGCCTTGTTTCTATTACATCAAACAGGATCTCTGGAGGATTACATCGCTGCTTTCGAAAGCCGCGTGGCCCAGCTGCCTCCCCTTTCGGATGACCAGTGCTTAGGATATTTCCTCGGTGGTCTCCAGCGTTCGGTGCGAGAGCAGATACAGGACAACGCTCTCACTGACTACACCTCTGCGGTCAGCGCAGCGCGCCGTGCTGCCCGTCCTAGTACCCCTACCGTGTTTTCCCACCGTGTTACCCCTCTCACAGCCGGCCAACCAACAGCCACAGCTACCTACTCTTCCGACTCCACGGTTTCTGCCGCCTCACTACCTTTAAGCAAGGCCAAAAACTTTCGCCAACTGCCGCAATCAGAGATTCAAAAACATCTTGCCGCTGGTACCTGCTTCCGTTGCGGTCTGACTTTCGGACCCCTTCACCGCTGCCCGCCTAAGACGTTGAACGTCCTTGTGTGTGATGAATTGGGGGAGCCCGAGTTCGATGCACTACACCAGCATGCGCCTGTTGAGGCATCTTATTCCGGTCCATACTCCAGCCTTGAGGACAAGGCTGTTTTGCCCGGGGAGGCTATTGATAGACCTTGGCTGATTAAGTTTATCTTTATTTCTTCTTATCTTGTTAAGTCATTTATTATGTTTGGGTCAATAATTATTATGAGTCCTTAAGCCCGTCCAGTATGTTGCATGGGCTTAGTAAGTTAGGGTTTCCTTTTCTATTATTTATAGTGAGTATCGTAGCAGTAGGGTTTATGCTGGGATTAAGTTTGTAAACAGCGTGTTTGCTGTAGGCCTCCGTTGTGGAGGAGTTCCTCTCGTTCAGTAAATTATATTGTTAGCGTCATCTCCACCTTTACTCTATCAATTACGTTAAAAAAAGATTAAAGAACAGCATATGATATACCACTGTGACTACAATTGAGATCACTTTGATGTCGAAGAAGATCCTAAGGACTGAAGATCAAAAGTTCACATATTACAGCTTTTTTTCTTCTTTTTTTTTAAAAAAAAAAGAAAAAAGAAAGAGGATGGTTCCCATTTCTCGCCATGATAACTCGAACCCCATACCTTAATGGTTGGAGGGGAAGTGTCTTACCAACTGAGTTACACTTTGTTGTCAAAGATTACAGCTTAAGAGGACTAAAATTAAGGACACAAAGAGTGTCTACAATAGTTCTACGAGTCTGATGAAGGGCAGGTGCATTACATCTGTTTATAAGAGTGTAATAAGTTGCTAGCAAATTTTCCAGAGTTTTGAGTTCACTAATTGAGATATTTGAATATGGAGAGCTTGTTTTTGAAAGAAATTCTCATCGAGGTCTAATACTGTCTAGATAGAAAAAAATACAATACTCAAATGATAACAGAATCGCATCTTCATACACAGAAGAAATTCAAGACAAAAGCATTCTGTATAACGACTGACCTTGACTCGAAAACTTTCATAGACTGGATGTCTTGTGGGTGCTCTTACTGCATAACTAAGCTTTCTATCAATTATTGTAACGGGATCATCATGATGATCAAAATTCTCAATAAATTCATTGCCGGATACAAACTCCGGGAGCTTGCGTACATAACATTCCTCATAGCTGGGAAGAATAAATAAAAACTTTATAAGCTGAAGCTGGATAAAAGACACCACATTAGCAATTCCATAAGAAAAAAATTGTATTAGTATCAAAAGTAAAGAGTAAATATAACCGGTGTGGGGATATGTTGCATAGATAATCCATCGCAGCTTCGGCTTCAAGTAACTCCATGCCATCTTCACCCTTTCCATCATTGTTAAGGCCTTCGACTTTCTCTGAATTATATCTTGATATGTATGAGTGAAATCGCTCAGATGCCATGGATTTAATCATCTTCCTACCCATGAAGGTGCCAATTCTTACAGATCCATAATCTGCACCACCCACACTGTAGCCATTTATAGTCAATAAGGGAATGCAGTAACTAAAATTATTAACTACAGAAATGATCTAAGAAGTACATACACTAATCTTTTACCTGTGTCGTATCCCTGAGTCTATCCCCCAAAATCGTATGTGAGGAGGGATTTCCACATGACCTAAGACTTCAGCAGGCTGCAGTGACAAGAAAACAACATTTCAGTTTTTCGTAGCTTCCTAATTTATGACGAACATGTTTTACTTTTGGTTCACACCTGACACAACATTGCTAGTAGTTTGTTTGCTTCACCACATGCAGAAGCCATCTGATCCATCACTCCACAAGGAGCACCAACAACGTGATTCTCGACCTTTTACATGCAATACTCAATCAATGTTAATAGGTAACAAGCAGTGTAAATATTTATATTTTAAAGGAACACCGAGGAAAAAATAGATGAGGAATGTAGCATGCCTTTTGGCAAAGCACAGCAAGATCTCTCGGTGCAATATCTAATCCTGAAAAATTGAAGAATGGCAGTCAAATAATTCGCCCACAGAAACTATAGTCAAAGAATTGGAAGGTGATCAGTTCACGGGTCATATATATGGAGGGGTTAATTAGTAATCTTCATTCAGGACTGTACATCTACACTCTACAGCCAGGAGGTTTTATGGATTTATATTATCTCTTGATGTACAAGTTAGGGCACGATATCTTAAATTCAGAATGATGGGAACTATCTCCGCTATTTAGTTTTTCACAAGCTAAATCATGTTGGGGGAATGCTTGTATTCAAACCATCCAATCTGACATCAAAAGGTAAGTATTATTCAATTGTAGATGCATTTCAATATAGAAGCACCTTCTTTGTACACAAGCTAAGAACAAAGATCACAAAGTTTGAAATTAGAATATTAGATTGATTCACAGACACACACACACACACAGACATATAATATATATATATATATATATATACACATACATATTTAGATTATAAACTCCCTGCCTCTTTTATCTAAGATTCCATCGCTTGCAAAAATCATACTTATTCATGCTGAAGCTCTACAAACACACTCAAATTGATGATGTCCAGATAACCTTATGGTCCTATTTGATTCAAAGACAGTAAATATTGAAGTTTCTAGTGCCTAACATACGAAAATTTTGGCTCATCACACTATTCCTGTCTGACACCTGAAGAAGCAACATTTAACAATACCGTGAGAAGCAGCCACAGCAGACATTGTTGCTACTTCTATTGCAGCGGAAGATGATACACCTTTGCCCTCCGGGACACCAGAAATTACCTTGAAATTTTTTCAAGTTTAGCTTATATTAATAGTTCTACTTGCACAGAGGCCACACAAATCAACAGAATCAACTGAAAAACAGCTTTTTCTACAAATGCTTGAGAAAACAGAGAATAAAGTATAATGGAGAAATCCTCAGCCACTCCAGCATGATGCAACAGATTAATAAAATCAGAAGCTTTGTTTTCGATTTGTGAAATTCTCCAGTTGAACAGCTCCATGTGGATCTTTTTGGTCATTTAGAAACCAACCCTTTAACATTTACTGATAGTTTTTCCTTTTTTTTTAATCCATCAAATCTTACTGCTTATGCTACAACATATTTACATGAACTGCTTATGACTTCAAATGAATAACAAAGATAGTTCAACCCTCTTAAAAACAACAAGAATAGAACGGTTAGCCTACTAACATTCAAATGTGACTTATCATTTCGTTGCCAGCGGATTATTCCCTAAGGGAATCTTTATCAAGTAATATTGTTTTCGGTTTGATCCATCTACACATCAATGATGGTCGCTAGTCTCGCTCAAAATATAGCTACATACTTACATAGGGTTCATATATCTCAAAGCCTAAAAATGTTTAAAAGAGAACACAAGAAACGCAAAGTTTCATGTCATCATACAATGTCTTAATATTGGTTTGTAGAGCACAATCAATTTACATGATTAGATTCATGGTATGCCGGACTTCATTGTTATCAAATCTACTAAAACCAACAGTTCAAAGAAGCAGCAAACAACAACATTCCAGTAGCGGTTGTTATGCAGTACAGCTTTTCCCAGTAAGGAGTATATGCTATAAAGATTCACATGTCTTGAGAATGCCAAGGTCATGATCAAATGATATTGTAAAAGCTTTATGTTCCATTACCAAAAAATGCCCAATGGACTGGGAAATAACTTGACTACGATAAGTTTATTAAAAGCCTCTAGTTAAAAGTTTTGAGAAGTCCAGCAGGGAAACATTAATAAAACTCTTGAAAGACTAATGCAGCAACATGAAAGGATGGTACTTGAGCAGCATAATAATAATGCCAAGTAATTAAACAGCAGATCTCTTACCAGTATGCTGATACTGTCCATAAATTGAATGCCCAACTCAGTCATCAATACCAGAATCGTACCAGCAACATATGCTGCCCACCTAGGAAAGCATCAGGATAGTGACAAACTAGTTTTTATAGAACAAGTAAACTAAACATGAAAAACAGTATTACTTCTGTGATGGGTCCTGAGCAAAATAATGTCTTGCTTTCTCATATGAAATAGGATGCCCATCTTCCAGAAATTCAGACAAGTCCATGTCAAAAGTAGGAGCTCTGTTACTAAGTTCTGAACCAAATGATACCTGCATAACCAACACCTTAGTGTTTATGTCTGAAAGCTACAGATACCTTATTAAATACCTATGGGGGCGCTTAATCTCTCAAGCAGCCCAAATTCTGTTCATAAAAAACCTATATATGATTTCAGGATACTAATATTTAACAGAAAAATCACGAATATATGATTACAGGATCAAACTAATTGGAATAACAAGAGGACTGGACCACTCAAAGCATATGTGAGCACATTCTCCATAGAAAGATGCATGTAAAGCTAGGGCTGTAAATGAACATGCTACTCATGAGCTATTAGAGCTCAGCTTGATAAAAGCTCATTTGAGCTTGTTTAGTCAAGCTCGTTAGCTAAATGAACCAAGCTTGAGGATGGTAGTATCAGCTCGTTAGCTCTTGAAAAAGCTACTTAAGGGGTTTAGCTTGAAAATATAAAATTATTTATAATTAGCTAATATTGTATTATGTGTTCAGTACAATTAATAATTGTCTTAAGGCTATAGAAATTATACTCCCTCCGTCCCATTCGAAGTGTCCCATTTCTTTTCGGCAAGGGTATTAAGATGTAGATGATTTAGGTATAAAGTGAGGTGTTTATAATAAAGATGGAAAGAGAAAGTAGCTTTTTTTGGGTATTTTTGTCAAACCAAGTAAAGAGAGAGAATGTAGAGAGTAGTTCTTTTGTGGCATATTGTGTAATTTATGAGTTATGATGAGGGTGTTCGTTATGTGTTGGATGCCTCAAAATGGAATAGGACATTTCCAACGGGACGGCCCAAATTGGAAAGTGAGACGTTTTAAATGGGACGGAGGGAGTATATATTAGTCGATGAACAACCTTAATTAAAAGTTCTTACTAATTGGTTTTATTAGTACTAGGGACTGTTTGTATGAAATTAATGCTTCTATTTTTGAGTATGAAATTAATGCTTCTATATTTGATATTCCAAGTTATTAATGATAGAAAACTTATGTTTTAAGGTGGTTTTTTCCCGGAGAGTTTTCATGGCTACATACAACTTGGAGAACTGGTGTAGAGCCTTGTCCTCTATTTTGCTGCCTGGCCTCAACATGTTTCCAAAACTTTTGCTTGTCTGGATGACTCCGCTGAATAGCAACATGGCATGCCTCTCTAATAGGCATCTGCAAGTAAAATTATTAAGAAGTTTGAAGATTACTAAGAAGTAATTTAGTAGTAATGAAGAAGTCATCATTGTCTGGATGGAACAAGCATCTCATGTAAAGATAAGCACCTGCAGGACTAAGCTTCCTGAATAATCCGCAATTCCGCCCATGACATCTAATCTACCCGGTGCTCTAGCTACAATAATTTCTTCCTGCAAAACCAGACAAGGAACAGAACCTTGAAATACGACAAAAAGCAGTATAACAAGTATGAGAGATTGCAAATTGAAGCAATTATACATTACCCATGCCAAAGGAAAACTAGACTGGACTTATAGAACATACTAAAGAGACCGGTGAGTTTCTGATGATTAAGTACCATCAGAAATAATATGTTCAGTTTGTTTCATCTGTTTTCTGATTGCAACAAAGCCTCTATACTTAAGGACACCTTAATACATAGAGGCTGTTATCAAAGAACGGTTTTGATAATGGAGATCTCCTGTTATGTGAATCATTGTGTAACGTCCCAAGCCCACAAGGTGGGGGCTCGTAGCACTACGATGGCACAACGGGCTCTGCTAGAAACTAGCTTGCATCCGCCCTCGATTTGTCAAAATGGTTAACCCAAGTTGCTAGAAGAGTCCCTTGAGCCCATATGCATATTGCTTAAACATTCATTACTAATTCGATGTGGGATACCACGCACTGGATCAGTTCAAGCTTTATAGCTTTCAAATTCTTTTGTGATAACTAAGCAAAGAAATGTATAAGCACCCACATAAACTCGGAAATGACTTTTATAAACTATCCTTTAGTGCACATTTTAAGTCCAATTTGTTGATGTATTGCCACTGATTAACTCCTAATACTTATGTGAGCCATTATAAACTTATAATTCTTCGGGCACTAAAATAACCTATCACACTAGGCAATAATATATCAGCAAGATACTTGCTCCCATGGACACTTTGTTGAGTCAGATTTTAAACCTTATTTCCTTTATGAAACTAATATCATCCCCTGCATAGTCCTTGTTGAATTAGAGAAAATATACTGTCCACCACATACCCATACTTCTTTACAAGAAAAGTGAATAATAAAATGTTAAGACACTTCAGTTTAACTAAAAGTGGTTGAAGCAACGGAAACTTATCACAAGCCCCCTTGTGAAGACTGACCCCTAATCATAATATTATCAGCCCATGGTTATAGATTGTAATTGCATATTCTTAGAGAACATTCTGATTGCTTTATGTAATGATTTAATTGAAATATTAAATATCGGTAGATTTGATATGTACACCTAATGTTAGTAGACTGCCAGCTCAGAGGGTGGAAAGTCTAGTCATTAGAAACTTGACTAAATTAATTACTATGTTATACTGAAGTATGGAGAGGGTGTAATCCCTATGCAGGGAGGCTATTGCTCTTAGTTATGCTTAAGAATTCTCAATTACGGTGATTAATATCATTCTGCCAAATCTAGGAACAATTGTCAATAAAGTTGTCTATACTTGAATGAAAAAATATACTGCATATATCAACAAAACATCATATATTCCAGAGTTCCACAAACCAATATTCAGATGCATTTGCAAAAGTGATAACTGGATTCAATGTACCTCCCAGGTAAACATTGCAGCTGCAGCAAGACTTTCCCGTGAGTGAAGCTGACTACTAATATTCCCAGTGCTGGTTAAGGCATGCAGCTCCACCAAAGTCTTTAGGAAACCTATTGTATCTGAAAGACTATGATGATCTCCATGCAAGATTTCGAAGTCTTCATTCCTAAACATAGAGAAGAATAGAAAAGGTCGCAATACTTCAAGTTCAAGGATTGAGAAATCAGTGCAGGTGGCAACCAATTTAAAGTTAAAAGACAAAAAATTTACTCTCTGATCGAGGTACTCTGAAGATTGGTCTCATCTGCCGATGGTGTTCGAAAGCTAAGCTCATCTTGTGCAAGTGCATACCAACCAGGAACATCTATATCTTTCCCAGAAACTCTCTGGAGCTGATACCCAAGGACAATCGCATCCTGCAGCCTTCTTGATCCACTAAGCTGCATCAAACAAGAAGTCTGAAGGAGTAAGAAAGATATACTATTGCAAAACACATAGAAAACTATAGGAGAGAACTTGTGAACCCAAACAATAGATCATGTTTACATTATTTTCAAATCATATTTCTATTTCATAAATTGTTTAAAATGTGCTCCAATGAAATCAAACTTTTATTATGTACTTCAATCAAATTCAATACCGTGTTGGGCAAGGCACTATAATTTCTGGCTTGGGAAAGTATTATGATTTTTTTTTTTTTCCAATACCATATTACCATGTTTGTCTCGAGAATCTTATTTTAACTAGCTTACTAATGATTGTGATTTGTGAATCTTATATAAAATTTCACATTTTTGCAGATTTGATGATTTTTTCATTTCGGCAACTCAATGTTTTTATTTTTACTTTATGTAATTCAAATCCTAATTAGACTTTTTAGAAAATTATTATTTCCACATAATACTACTTTATTTTGTCATGTTCTCACTACATATATTTTCTGAAAGTAGGTAGATTACTTCCACATATATATTCAAAGTACTAATTTATCTTAGTAAATACAAGTTGGACTGGTGAGACTATAAAATATAGTATAACTTATGTATCTTACAATTCTAAACATTGTTTGTAGTAGAAATGTGATAAAAGATATTTTATGCATTTTAGTGAAAACTTAATTACTACTATATTTCTTACTTTATTAATTTGAACAAGACACTGAAACTGAAATCACGACAATTTCCCGGTCATTAATCAAACATGAAAAATAGAAGCACATTTTTACAGATCATATATTCTTAGACAGCTTTACTTTTCTGTCAACCAAACGAGCCTTCAGAGTCAATACTTTTGCCACTGGTTTTTAATCAAGCATCAAATGAAGTATGAAACTGAAAGATAAAATTTTACCCAGGGCATAAAGAATAAAATGTTCTAATACAATGATTATGATAGAATATCTTAAATCGTGAAATAGCAGTCTTACCAGTTTCTAACGAAAGTCTTCAGGAAAATTCTTCCTAGGAGAATCAACCTTTCTCAGCATCTAAAGGAAAAATTTATTCTTTCTAGAATATCTTAGCATTTTATTTTTCATGTATCACCTAGAGTATTTCCTCTATTTCTTCAGTTCTTTACTATCTTTTCATAGATTCGGTTAGGGATCAATATGAAGTGATATTATTGGTATCATCATGCTGTTTCTAAGTTTTGAAAATTTAATAAACTGGGATACTATTTTTTTACTTCGGATTTAAAAATATTTCAATCCTAAAAGCACTAATACAATCTAATGAACAGAGGATGCAGAAAAGGCAAAAGAAAGAGGAGACGAAGGATTATAATTTATAAGAGGTTTGAAAAGAAAATAACCTTAGAAGGAGTAACATTTTTTCCCAAAGCTGTATCCTGAAGTATATGAGCAACCACCTTGAAATTCATAAAATGAGAACATATTAGATTAACAATGAAGCTAAAAAAACCATTGAGTTATACCATTATAAAGTGCCAAGGAATATATAATTGTAATGGACAAATTTCTGACGATGATCGTACTGTTAAGAACATTATGAACTTAATGCTTAATGAAGCTTGGCATCGAATCCAAAATATACTACTTAAAACTTTACTCCAAAAAGTCACAAGTCCAAAAAGGATGTATAATATTGATAAAAATTGTACAGAAGTGAACAACTAGGAAGAAACAAGATAAGAAAGACAGTATAACAGTTGTGAAGTGCTAAAAGGCCGCAGTAAAGCATACAGCATACACTCATAAAAAAGCCTTTTGGTATGCTATAGGTTATGAATTTTGAGTTACAAAGGTCAGCTCATATTTGGATATCATCAAACAAAGCCTTTTATCTAGCAGCAAAGCCTTAACTATTATGTTTGCCAGTGTGAGGGTATTGTATAAATATGTTGATGTATTTCTATCTTCTAGTGTTAAAGGAATAAAGATAAGATACCTCACCACCATTAGTGTCTGCATCATAACATGGTCTTAGGGAAATCGCATGTTTGATATAAGGAGCCCAACGTCCAGTAAGCAAATCTCTCCTTATGATCTCCACACCACATTGATAGCACTGTTTATGCAATATAATATAGGTTGACAAGATCTCAAAGAATTATTATTTTTGCTTTCACATTGCAAGTAAATTTAATGAATATAGAAGGTGATAATGTACCTCAAGCATGTTCCTTACAAACGGTTCCTCATTAAAATAATCCCTGCGTACAAAAATGAAAGGCACTTTGTATGCCAAGGCTTCACTCACAGTACCATATCCAATTTTACCTGAGAGATGTGAGAGTCATCATAATGTAAGTTGGAAATACTAATAAAAATTCATCAGAAAAAAATATATCAAGAAGTTTGGTTTAAGGTTACCAAGCATGCAGTCTGAAGCTGCAATAAAATCTGGGGTATAAACATCCTTTGAAAGCTTCATAAAATTTTCTGGAAGCTCCTGCACTTCTGATGCTCCGCAGACCTAGATCAAGTAACAGTATGCAAACCAGCTAAATTATAACTCACAACAAACAGCAACTCGCAAACATGTTGGGAGTCAAACCAAGCATATCCATCCATCGGGTAGGTAGTTCTTCTGAAGCTTCCACCCAGCTGGCTGTGAGCAATGAATAGGTGTAATATTAGTAGTTGTTTGAGTAATATAAGATAGTACAACCATTTAAAACTGGTCGCTGAATCATACTCCCTCCGTCCGCCAAAAGTATTACACTTTGGCTGGGCACGGAGTTTAATAAAATTAGAGATGATGTTGATGTAGTGGAGAAAGGGTCCCACCACTTTATGAGATATGTGGTTTAGATTGAATTTGGGGTGGGTTTTTTGTAAATAAAGAGTGTTTATAAGGATAAAATATAAAGGTGGATGGTGGGACCATGACTTAAAAAGGAAAGTGGAATACTTTTTGCGGACGCCAAATATAGTAATTGTGGAATACTTTTGGCGGACGGAGGGAGTATCTTATATGGAGAAACCTGGCATGCCTACAGAATACTTGTACCTAAGACAAAACACTAGAACTGCTACAATTAAAGTGATAAATTCCTTTAAATTGTACTACTTAAAGAAACAGACCACCAGAACCTAGCAGTAAAGCACTGCCAAAACTAACAACCTAGACGTTTATTAGTTTGAAAAGTTTTGAATCAGAAAACATAAAGAGAATGGCATTCTTGCTATCTTCACAAACAGCAGAATTTTAAAATCTACAGTCACAATCTCTACCTGCCCGCCAAAATTATAAATCAAAACTTTCGTGTCTTCCCCAATTCCAAGCTCTTTCCTAACCTGAATAAAAGTAAAACAACATTCAGAAAGGTATCTCAGACCAGCAGAACACATTTAGTAGCATAATCCAACCTCAGCCCGTGACCTGCGTAATCTCCGAACAACAAGAGGTACATCAACAGCATCTCGAAAAGCAGGCACTGCAAAGTTCATGCATGGATGAGAATTAGTAGCATAAAGTTTCAACTATTAAGTAAACCTATTTACACACACACACACACAAAGATTATCCAACCATCAACTTGCTCATGTAGCTACCAAAATATTGGACTAGTAGGGAGAAAAAAAGAAGATAATATTTTTGTGTGTGTGTGTTATGTATATATACGTATATGAAGTTTTTGGAGGAAAACACAACTCTGGGACTACCATACTTGGGCAGTATCCTGGGAGACGTATAACGAAGTCGCAATGAGAATAATCTTCAGCTATCTGCAAAGATTTTAATAAGCAAAAGCAAAAGAAGGATTTTCAAGTTCTTATAAGGAAAGGAAAATCTTCATACAGGAAGTAAACATCAATGAGTACAACTAATTAACAAAAGTAATAAGGACAAACATGTGAAATCAACCTCCTACTTACTGATAAATATTTGCCAACGTAATTGAAGATTATCTAACAGGTTCTTCATGGAGTAGTATTAATACTTAATATATGATCTATGCTCCCAACAAAAATCATAAAAATTAATTCCCAATATCAGGGTGTGTGACTATGACTAAAATAAGATTATCAGAAAGCCCAAAAGCAAAACCATGTGATGAACGCTTCTCAGTTTTTATCTATAATGGAAGAATACCATCTCTTCTTGTAATTGCAATGAAATAAGTACAAGTTCTCTAATACCAAAATGTTAATTTGGTTTGAAGTAGTGATAATACTTATCAATGGAAGTTGGCTAAAATAATTATAACTCACCTGCCAAATGATAGAGTGACTGCCACGTCCAGCCACCATAACATATTCAGCATATATGAAGTCCCAACTACAAAAAAAATACAAAATCAGAAGAGAAAAAACTAAATAAATATAGAGTAGATCAACCGTGTGAAATATTTGATGTGAGAAACCATCCATAGATCATAAAGATTTCAGGGGAACAAAAATGGATGGACATGAACTTCATAATTGCTTGGTCCAAATTTCTTGGATTACATAGAGCGACTTTGCATTCTTAATTGCACAAGGAAGAAATTCCCAAAAACAAATGTTCGATAATTAAATCTTTCATCTTTATGTCTCTTAAGCAAGCTTCAGGACATGGATAACACGTAACAACTCCACCAACTCCATAAGTGTCCTGACTACCATTTAATTTAGATAGTCTTAAAAGAAACAAGTAAAGGAACACTTCATTGGCAAAATTAGTGATATTATAACAATTATCTTTTTGAAAAGGAATAAAAGTTCTATAATAGATATCAGTAGGTATTATAGAGGGATGAGAAATCCAAACAAAGTGAATTTTCTACCTAACTATAGGCACAACCTCAATCTCTAGCAACCAAAAGAAACTGTCAAACTTTAGTGCCTGAAGCCCACCAAGCACTCTACACTTTACTCTATTTGACACCCCTTTATATATTCTTCTTTGTCCTAGAAGCTTTGCTGATTCCTGTCTAACCACAAGGACCTACATGGGGCTGGAACAATTGTCATTTTTACTCGTGAAACTTTCAATACTAGATAGAAATAAATCATTGACCGAACATGATAGAAAGACAAGGTCAATGTCTTCAGACTGATTCCTGTACAAGAAACACCAGTTTGGGATAACATAATGTGTGGAAAACATATTTGTAACGCGCAACAAGTGACTAAGTTCCCAAACATCTTGTTTCTATAATTCAAGTGCAATCGATCATACAAAATGTTCCAAACATTTCTCACATTTAATCATTGTGCAATCAACCAAAAGGTCAAAATCACTGGCAGTTCATTTTATATATTAGCAGGAAAAGGATCAATAACATTTCTAAAGTGATTTTTTTAATCCAAAAACCAAAATAAATAAAAAAAGAAAGCAGAAACATAATGTACAAACTGTACTCGAGCATACCCGAGGGGGAAACAGCTGCAGCGACAAGGTTGAGGGCAGGGGTGGGGTGGGGGGTCCATAAAGTCTAGAACCTAAGGACCATGATAAGAGATCTAGACCGAACAGGTGGTCAAGTCTAAAGCTTCTACTAAATGTCTATGATGGGTGCAAAAACCCTTACAATCTTTCAGCAAGGAGGACAGAAAGGGGATCAGTTGAGTTTATGAGAGTGTAAGTGCCACTCCAACACTTCTAAAGTGATGTTATTAATTGATGATGTGAATTGTGATAGAGTCAAGGATATCTGCCTGAGCAAAATAGTTATGAAAAGTTGGTTGAAAGACAACAACGAAATATTAATCCTTAAAGCCGAATGAAACCAGAAGAACTGATACTTCTGTCTCAAATGTCTGCTGTGACCAAAGTCACCATACTAAATTAGCATACCCTTAATAAAGCAATTTGAATAACTATTACATTTTCTGAATTTAATATTACATCTTATGTTGCATTTCACTAATATATGTCATGTGTGCATTTACGGCGCCATTCAATACAATGAGAGTCAATGCTTTACGGTGATATACATGTAATTACTGGACGTTATCATTATGTCATTTAGGCTCCTGATGCCTTGTATAATCTGTTTTTCTTTCCAACAAATTATGGTTTCCTAGATAAGAATTCAGGGATAACCACTGGCAATGCTAAAATCGACAAAGCTTTTTACTACTGTGATGGCAATGCGAACTATTTGCAAGCTTAACTTACTAATATAGATCAATTTATTCAGATGGCAATGATGTTATAAGTTAACGTATCTGTTTAGGACATACAAATATTTTATATTGATAGCTTTTTTTCCCAGATCTATTTTACTGAATAAACACGTACATTTTTCGTTCATGCGCTCGCGTGATTTATTCAGTAAATGTATTGAGTTGTTTCCTTCTACATTTAGCATTCTTCATTGATCCCTTCCCTATATATATATATATTATAATCAAGAAAGTAAAATGAGTATAATTATAAAATTTTTCGCTAAAATTTGACATAAAATTATATATACATATATATGTATATATATTATGAAATATATTTAATATTCATTTATTGAAATATCACTTAATTTCATGATTGTCTAGCATCACACAGGAGAGCGTAATAGTTACTAAACAACAAACAGTGTATGTCTTGACAATGTGTTTGTTAGAAGGTGTTTGATTGAGCTTATAAGCTCTTTAGAATATCTTATAAGTTTTTAGGAGCTTATAAGTTCCTTTAAAATGTTTGGCAAAATAAGCTCCTAAAGAGCTTATAGCTGTAAAAATAAACTCTAAGAGCTTATAAGCTCCCCAAAAAATAAGTTCATCTACCCAACTTATTTTCTCATTATCTTATAAGCAACACTCATTTTACAAAAATAACTCAACTAGAATTTTTTATTTTCATCGTATATCATTCTAATTTCATCTCTCTAATAAAGATTTTGTCTCTCTAGCTTATAAGCTCAATTATCCAAATACTTTGACAACTTATAAGCTCTTATGAAACTATATCTTATAAGTTGTCGAAACATCTTATTGGAGCTTATAAGCTCTTTAAAATAAGTTTAGCCAAACACCTCTCAGTCATTTTCTGGGAAATTGTGCTGATTAATGTCTATGCACAAACATTAAAAGGTGTGCTGGAAATATGTGTTTCCTCATCACATATATAGAGTTGATTTAAGTATCAGTAATCACCTAAAGTTGGTCACGCAAACAGCATGAACACCAGCATCTGCTGCTGCCTGGCATGCGATAGGAACAGCATCAGACACCTGTTATTGTTCGGTACTATTAGAAAGAGCGTTTTTCCCATCTACAATCCAACTAATAGTCGATGACTGTATGTCTAAGGAAAGCTAGCTTAAGTTATATTCATTGAGAGGGAGTCTTTTTGAGATATCATACCACTAAACTAGCATTGATGGATTTTAGCCATTCAGCCTCAGTGGACAATATAAAAGCCCGAGGCACCACTGCTATCTGAACATACTGTTGAAATGCGAAAGACAAGAGTCACCAGACAATCAAAAGTTGAGAAACAATATGTAAAATATGTAAAATGTGAATAATGGAGTAGAAATAATACTCTCTCCAGTTACATTGCTAGTACCTTCTCCAAGGACGCAAGACGATCAACTGTCAAAGCATCTGCTTGAACTGCTCCAATATCTAATAGCACCTGCAGACAAATAAAATTACATTTATTATACAGTCTACATCGACGGGTCAATGATAGAAATGTGTACAGTATCATCAACCAGCCCCTGAAAAATGATACCCAAAAAAGAAACAAGAACTAGCAACAGAAGGAATATAAAGATAATCTTGCTAAGGATATAGAAAAGAATAGCAGTTACAACATGTAGTTCAAGGTTTCCAACACCAGAATATAAGGACAAATCATTATTATGATATAGATCCACTCCCCAATGTTGAAGCGACAATAGTGTCCAACAAACAGGTTTCGATTGTTATGCAAATGCAAGTTCTCTTTCTGTCCAAAGTGGTACAGCTTCTAGAGACACTAGAGATAGTTTTATACCTCAAAACGTATTAAAGTTACAGATATAACAAAAAAAAATGGGGGGCAGGGGGATTGACCTTCCTGATGAAGAGTTTAGGTGACTGTATTTCAGTGGTAAAAATGTGGTCTGGGGCACCAGTAACCACATGAACTTCATGTCCTGCCAGGATGAGATTACGAACTACCTGCCCATAAGAAACATTTGTAGAATTATCAGCATAAGTTTCTGAATCTTCAAAGTAGAAATCTGCAAAATGAGATTTTTTTGTGTAAAGCCAAGAAGATATCTTTCAGAAAAAGGATACCTTTCCTTCTTCTCTTTTTTTAGTGAAAAATAAAGGATATTTTATTATGAATCAATAATCAAAGAAAGAAAAAGAAAATGTATGGATTAAGATCTTCATTTTTTGCAATATAAACTCAAAATGAAGGACATAAGAAAGATCTTTATCCTTTTGGGCACCAAAAGGTACCACATATTTGATCTTTTTCTGTTGACTTAAAAGGGACTCCTTTATATCCTAAAGAATTCTCCAGTTGCTCTCTAGCCATACTGACCAACATACAACAAGGACAACCATCCCTGCTCGTTCCTATAAACCATCCTAAGCATAAAGATCCAGCATAAGCCAGGAGAGGCCTAGATGAAACCAAACTCTGGCAAGGATAGTACATGCTGCTAACATTTTGGGCAATAAAGAGCGGAAATATGATAGAAAGATACGCTCCTATCTCTCCCAGTTCCTCCCACATAAAGCGCACAAAAGGCTTTCAGTGTTGCACAAGTAATCATAAAAAGATTTGCAGAAAAGATAGTTCCTCGCCTGCCTCATGAAAGATACCAATGCATATATCTGAAATTTCTGAAACTCTCAGGTTATGTAAAGAGTGAAGAGCATCCTCGTCCATTGAAATTCCCGAAACCTCACCATTTTGATTAATCCTATGGATGAATACATGGTCACCATTCGGAGGAGGGCCCCCTTTCCACCCGAATGAGTAATTGCCCTTCTCCGGCCCTTACTGCACAAAGTGTTTCCTTTCTAACTCAGACTTTCACATTTTGAGTAGATTCTAGAAATGAATTTCCATGGAATCCAAAAAGTTGTTGTAGTCACCAAGCTTGCATCATGTTTTTTCTTTTTTTCTAGGAAAGCATATTAAACTAACAATTGCTGTTCCCCAAAGCAAATAAAGCTCTATGATAATAACGGAACCTCCAACACCATTTCCCCAATAATGACTTATATCTATGATGCGTACTCGATCGTTCCTAGCTACAACTTATTCAGTCTAACCACAACATCCCTAGCATTATTGAATTGTTAAATAAAAAATCATTACACAAGTTAACACATAAACCGTCAACAACTAATGTCTCGCATAAATTCAAAGGTGGATCTCATACTCAAAGATACAAATGAACCCAAAGAAATACTTGTGCACATTTACATAATTGACGAGAGATCAATCGAATTAGGATTGATGATGGCACATACTGAATGAGATATTCCTACATTGCCAAAATCACAGCGGCTGTCTGATAAACTAAAAATTACTATAAACTAAATAAACAAAGGAAATGGGGAAAGGAATAGCTAAAAGAGAACCTCGGCAACACGGGTGGCATGGCCAAATCCATGACCAGAGACATAGTAGGCAAAAACAAGAGGCCTTTGTCCCATTTCTTCCTGCATCTTTTAGTTTCTTGATCTTGGACCCACTACAGAATTACAGATTCGCTTCTGTCTCTCTCTCTCTAGTCAAACACAGACAGCCTCGTCCCTTCACCATCCTCTTTTTCCCTTTTTAAGTAAGATTTTCATTAATGATTAATTTATTTTCTATTTCCTTTTCCTCTTCTCCCAACTTCCACTAAATTTATGAGTTTTATAAAATTTGGACTAGTAATTTTCAGTACAACTGTAACGTAACTGCACTTAATTGGTAAGTATCAACAGAGTCGGAGACCGGATACGATATAATGTATACTGATTGTGGTTGTCGGCTGAGCAGATTTAACAAACGGGAAAGGATAATATGGTATGTGGGGATGGGGATCTGCATCGGAAATAGCGCGGGAGAGATAAATTGAAGATCCTCCCTTTCTCGAGATTGAATTCTCACGACTCTTTGAGATTAATTATGATTGAAGCGTGGACTTTGAAAATGGTTATTTTTGGATGGTAAAAATAAATAAAAAGGATATGTTGAAGTATATCCGCTTTATCAAAAATACCATAAAACTTTAAAAATGTTCTCTAAATCCTCTAATTATCAGGTTTTTATCAAATATATTCCGCATCTATTTTTCGGTCACCAAAAATATGATGTGGCTCCTCGGATGATACAATGTAATTTATATTCTATTTTTGAAAAATGCAATGGCAAAAAACGACATCGTTTCGTACCATATCATTTAAAAAAAATCACTCTGAAATTTAAAATTCACTCATATTATCATGTTTGAAATCCATGCTAATAACCTAGAATTATGGATAAACACGATAGAATATGGTACGAAACGAAGTCGTTTTTTTCATGTCATTTTTTTTACAAATAGAATATAAATTAAATTGTGACATTCAGCGAGTCACATCACGTTTTTGGTAACCGAAAAATAGATGCGAGATATATTTGATAAAAACCTGATAGTTTAAGGGTTTAGAGAACATGCCGAAAGTTTCAGGGTATTTTTGATAAAGTGAATATAGTTCAGGGATTTTCATGATATTTTCCCAAATAAAAATTACTCCATTTGTCCATCAATTCATGTCATACTCATTTTTATATAGTAACTATTTATACATTTTTTAATTGATGCGTCCCAATAAACAATACTTTTGTGGGTCCCTTTCTCCATTAAACTAATAAACAATACACTTTGTGAGTCCCTTTTCTCCACTCAACTAATAAAAAATACATTTTTTTCTTAAAATACGTGTTTTCTCCCCTAGGTCATGAATTAGTGGACGGAGGGAGTATTTATTACAGATGCGTTTATTTTGATGAATAAATTTATCATTGAAAAATGAAGGATAACAAAAATTTATGTTTTTAAATGTCTCATTTCTTTTCCAACATTTGACATAAAAGAGAAGTTCACAATTTTTCCTTCATTATTTTCATTTAAAGGATGTATAATATTAATGGTGAATTTCTCTTTTGTGTCAAATATTGGAAAAGAAAAGAGACATTTAAAAGCATAAATTTTTGTTATCCTTCATTTTTCAATGATGAATTTATTCATCAAAGTAAATGCACCCTAAGAATGTGTTTATTTTTATGAAAAAGAAAAGAAATTATTTTTTCATATTTTTTTTCACTATTTTCACATATTAATTATAATAAAAATATTTCTTCAGACATAGTGGAATATTTTATCGTGGAGCTCATTTTCACTCATTTTCTTTTCAAGGTTAGATCCACTGCAAGAGGTAGCAATGGGGTAGTTTAAGGGTAGCACGGTATTAGGAAGTACTTCTTCCGTCCCACTTATCTTGACACACTTTCTTTTTTAGTTTGTCACATTTATAATGACACTTTCCAAAAATAGTACGTGATTCCTACCTTCTCTACACACATTAAATATATGGTCTCCACCCACCTTACATTCTTAACACCTTATTTTTAATCCTCGTGTCCTGGGACGAATTCAGAATTTTTTATTGTGGAGCACAAAATATAAGCATGCTATAGATATAAAATATATTTCATTTATTTAAAAAAAATTATACTACATAATAATTCAAGTCTATTAGAATTACAATTTACGAGTTTTCATTGACTGGAATATTTGCATGATCGATCATTAAAAATCTCTTTCTTAATATATACAATCAATCTATCAATTATCCATTTACCTCTCATCTGATTGCGTAGACGATTCTTTATGATATTCATTGCAGAAAATATCTTTTCAAACTAAATATATATTTATTGGGAATTGAATATTTAAAAGTTTACTTATTTATTATATACTTTAATTAAATATATATATATATATATATATATAGGGTCCGCATCCATTGAGATTTTAGCTTATACTTAGATTTAAGATAGAATCCTGAGCCTCCATACCCAATGATCTAACGGATCCTATGCAGCTGAAATTTTTGGTTTTTATTTGTTATTTAATGTTTAAAATACTGTTTTAAGAACGAAAAGGGTAGATCTGCCCCTATGTATTTCTTCCGATATTACAAACAATAACACAATCCCGATAATTTTGTTCTTTCCAACTGAAATGGAATTAAGATTTGGAAAGATCTGTTATTCCATCACTATATCGTATTTTTATAAGAACTAACCCATACACTAATTTAATCTAGGCACTATATCGTATTTTCATTAGCTTCTATTACTTTAGATTTTCACGTATAGTTAGATATAAGATATAATCTTGTAATTCCATCATGACTGATCCAACGGTTAAGATTAAATCAATTATGCGTATTCTTAATTTTATAGTACAGTATATTTCTTTAGACTTTTTAATGAACAATACGGGTATAGATGTCAAACTGTTCTCCGGCCAAAGCTACGAATCAAAGCAAGATCCCCATAATTTTGCTAATCCCAACTGAAATTAATCCTCGATTTGGCTATCATTGTATTTTTTGAACTTACATTAATAATGCGACGAACATCGAGTGTATAAGCAATGAACGTATGGAATGCATCACATATTCTGTTTTTTTAGGAACTAAAGAATTCTACATCTTGCTTGTTTGGCTGAAGATGTAATACAAAGAATTATATAAACTGCGATTTTATTATAAAGAGAAAAAACCTAAAGAAAACCCTTGAAAGCACAGACAGCAGACTAAGGGCCGAGCCTCATTAAAACCTATTTACAGAAAACCCAGTGGGAAAAACCGTAAATAGGAAAAAGAGTACTCGTCTAGCAGACAAAAAACCGAGAGGTAAAGAGCGGAAGGGAAAGTTTCTGGAACTCCGGCCTGACCATCGTCCCCAAACAGTCCCGGCTCTTACCTCACCAAAACAAAACAAAGACCAAAAAATCAACGGGGCGGTTAAGACCACCCCAACGGAACCACGAAAAGCGCCACCCCAAAACAACCCCCGCACAGCAGCATACGTCCAGCTTCCCAACCGAGTCTCCCGAGAAACCGCAGCAGCAAAGCCCCAAAGCAACACACCAACCTTGTTCCCACGAGCATCCGCAAACCGCCTCCCAGCTGTTCGACAAAAGGCAGAACAGCAGCCGACCACCCGAAGCAGCCTAGCAACCGAGCAGAACCCCAACGACAACAACAGACGCAGATCAAATACGTCGAGTGTAGCTGTGCGTCGACATGTCCAACCGCACCGCCTCCTTAATTTCCTCAATCTCATTAGACCACCACCCTTCCCGGCGAGACGAGTGGGCCATGATGTCCGCAGCAGTATTACCTTCTCTGTATATGTGTGTAACCGTGAAAACAAAATCCTCAAGACGCCTGAGAGTATCCTTCCAATAAGTCCTAAAACGCCAAGGCACATCCATGCCACGGTTCTGAAGCAAATTCACGACATAAGAGGAGTCCGCCTCCAGCCAAAGGCGACGCCACCCTCGGTTGTGAGCAATGGCTATGGCCGTGATGACTCCAAGAAGCTCAGCTTCGAACGCAAAGCCCGAGCCACCCTTTATATGAAAACAGCCACAGACGTCCGCTTTATGATTTCTAAAAACCCCACCAGCGGAGATTAAGCCTGGTGCGCCCGAAGCGGAACCGTCCGTGTTCACCTTGACCCAGTTGATGTCAGGAGGCCACCAATAAACCGATATGTAATCCGGAGGGGGAGCAGGTCTAGACTTCACACCGAGGTTGCGGAGAGAAAGATAGTCACTCCAAATATTATCCATAAATCCAAGCTTCTTAATATCATCCGTCTCCTTAAAAACCAGCTTAAGAAACTTAATAACAGCAACCGCGCTAAACGCTTGATCATCGAAAATAACATTGTTACGGCTGATCCAAATATTCCAAATAAGACTAATAACACCGATTTTCCAAAGACGCTGTAAGAGAGAACTGAAAGAAGAATTCCAAGCAAAAGTAAGGAAAGAGTGAATGTCCGGGCACTCAATAAGCTCAATTTTCCCAAACCACTCCAGAAAAATCTGCCAAATGGGAGCAACCATTTTACATTGCCAGAAGATGTGATCAATCGACTCAGCCGCATTCCAACAGAGAGAACAGACATTGGGAGCAACCAAACCTTGACGTCTCAGGCAATCCACCGTAGGCAACCTCCCATGGATAAGACGCCAGCAGACCAACGATCTGCGCATCGGGATGGAGGAATCCCAGATCCACGACCCCCAAGCCACCGAGGATAACAGGTACTAATATGTGCCAAAGCCAGAGACGAGGTGACATTACCATGTACCGAAGGCTTCCAGAGGCGAGTATCAGGGTCAGAGCTCATCGGAAGAAGAAGGATGTCGTAAACCACCTCAGGAAAATTCACAACAAAATTCTCCGAGAAATGCCAAGTGCCCTCAAAAAAATAGTCCGAAACCGTATAAGTGAGCCGGTCAATCAGAGGATCAGGAATGCCCAACTTATCGCACAATTTATACCCAAGCCAGTTGTCCGTCCAAAAAAGAGTGGAGTGACCATTCCCCAGGGCCGAGTAGGAGTTATTGACGAGGTCGATCACCTCCGGTTTTAGCCCAATCCAGATGGTAGAGTTCGCCACGTTTCTCTTCGCATAACCTTGAGAGGTAAGATATCTCGAGCTAAGAAGATCGGATGCCAGAGTTCCCCCTTTAATCACATTCCAAGCCATTCTCATAAGGTAACTCCTGTTCATTAAAGCGAAAGACCGAATACCAAGCCCCCCCTCTTCAAAACTCGAGCAGCAACGATCCCAATTAACAGCACACGGGGGCTTCTTCTCCGTGTTTCCAGTCCAGATAAAATTTCTGCACTTCCTGTCTAACTCACGGAGTAACGAAATCGGCCAACGAAACACCATCATCGTATGAATGATCGAGCTCTGGATCACCGATTTAACCAGACAGAGACGACCCGCCATCGAAAGATTACGACCTGCCCAACGCGAGAACTTCTGCACAATACGATCTTTTATCCCCAAAAAATGAGAAACACGAGGCCGCCCCACAAAAAGAGGGGCGCCTAGGTAGTTCACCTGCTCCCCTCCTTGTGTAAAGCCCAAAACCCGATTGATACCTCGCTTCATGTGGGTGGAAACCCCCTGCCCAAAGTAAATTCTCGATTTCTCAAGGCTGCAGTTTTGTCCCGATAAACTGTAATAGTACTCTAAGATGTGCTTAATCTTCTTGGCATTGCGCACCGAGGCCCGGCAAAAGACCAAAATGTCATCCGCATATAAAAGGTGAGTCGGAAAATCCATGTTCCTGCTATAACTCATGGGGATTAGATGACGCGAAGCCACACAATTTAAGAAAAGGTGGCTGAGCAAATCCTCCGCGATCCCAAAAAGAATAGGCGAGAGAGGGTCCCCTTGACGGACCCCTCTAGTGCAAGCAAAATAACCGCTAAGACGTCCATTATAAAGAATAGAGATTCTAGCCGAGCTGAAAATAATGGCAATCCAAGAAATGAAAGTCTCCTGATAACCCAGCACACGTAGCATCTTGAGGATAAAGTCCCAGCTCATGGTGTCAAACGCCTTCTTGATATCAATTTTACACGCCATGTTAGACTTACGGTTCGTGCGGTTCATACAATTAAAGCATTCCGAGCCCAACAAGATGCAGTCGTGAATCGAGCGACCTCCAATAAACCCAAATTGATTGTGAGAAACAGTTGCCGAAGCAACCTTATTTAAACGATCCGCCAAAATCTTGGAGATAATTTTGAAGAAGAAATTCGAAAGGATAATCGGTCTAAGATCCGAGACCGTGGTGACCGAATCAGATTTTGGGATCAAAATAAGAGTGTTGGCATTGCACCCGCTCGGCAGGTACGAATTGAGGAAGAAACAACGGACTGCTCTAATAATATCCTCCTTAAGAATGTTCCAGCAAGTGTGATAGAACATACCAGAGAACCCATCAGGACCAGGGGCGCTATGGGCATCCATATTAAGAACGGAGTTGGAAATTTCCAAATCCGAAGGGATCTCCGTCAGCTTGAAATTCTGCTCCAACGAGACCTGCATATCGATATTAGCTTCCAGATGAACCATATCAACATCTTCCACCGGTCCTTGAGAAAACAACGTAGTAAAGTGATCTACAATGTGAGATTCAATAATAGTTTGATCATACACTGCGACCCCACCAATGAGCAGATGACTGATCATGAAACCAGAATTACGGTACTTCAACATCCTGTGAAAAAAAGCAGTGTTCCTATCCCCATCCTTTAGCCAAGAACTCCGGCTTTGCTGCTGCATGTGAACATTCTTTCTGGAAAGAAGCGTGCTGATTTCCGCCTGTTTCGAGATCTCCTCATCGAAAACCGCATCTGTGTAACCATCCCGCGAAATACTATCCTGAATCCTGAGTAAATCACTTTGAAGATCCGCCAACTTCGTGTCAACATGACCAAATCCCACTTTATTCCAAGTTCGAAGGTGACCCTTCAGGCGCTTAAGCTTCAGCATAACCGTGAGGATAGGACAAGGAGTATTGATACTTTCTTTCCAGGAGGCGCTAACAATATCTAAGAAATCCGGGTGGGAGATCCACATATTTAAAAACCGAAAAGCCTTCTTCCCAGGAGTGATCTGTTGGGTACACCGGAGCACAATCGGGGAATGATCCGAGGAAGATCTCGGGAGCACCTGAGTGTTGATCGAACTCCAGAGATCTGAAAAGGTCGGAGAGATCAGCGCCCTATCAAGCAACGACTCAACGTGCTCAGGAAGAAAACGTCTGCCAGACCAAGAGAATTGAAGCCCAGTGGAATTCGGCTCCAAGAAACCCGTATCGTCAATAAACCTGCAAAACTCCAAACAAGAGGAACGGGAAGGCATTACCGAGCTAAGACGCTCGTGTGCACCTTTAACCGCATTAAAGTCGCCAATAAAAACAGTTTGGCCATCAACAAAGCGAAGAAGATCACACCAAAGAGTCCGCCGAAGAATAGCATCATTAGCGCCATGAACCAAAGCAATTCTGAAATTAATAGACTGCCACGAACAATCAGAGATAATGGCCTGTTCCGAAGAGAACACAACGTTGGTAACCACCGTCGGCTGGGCAAGTAACCAGAGGTTAGGTCGACGCGGAACCCTGCAATTCTGGTGACGAGGGATGAGATTGAGTGAGTGCCAGTAATTATGCGAAACTTTGTGAAGACCCTTCTTGGGTTCGATGATACTGACAATAATCGGTTTGAAGGAACGACAGTGCTCCTTCAAAATCTGTTTAGAATCGTCCGCAAAACCTCGGACGTTCCAAACGAGCACATTCATGGAAAAGATCAGGAGTTTGAAGCTGGGGTTTCCCCCAACTCCATTTTCGCCGCCCAGCTTTTAGCTGCTAAATTGTGCATTGTGCGAACACTCGCTCTTTCCGGATCTTCAATGACAAAATTTTGCGTACTATGTCCCAGCTCAGAGGATTTTCTGAGTCTGTTCTTAATCGAATCAGCCGCAGGTGTGTGAAGAATTTTCCCTCCTCGCCCCGATCCCGGGGGCCTCCCACGTCTTTTGACAACTTCCTGCTCTTGAATGTAGGCTTCCAACTTTTGATTTCAAAGCATTTTCAAGAGCGAGTTCTTTGAAGTCCGGATCCGTCGACTTACCACCGTTCGGTTCTGGAGTATCAGATCTTTGCACCTCTTGAATAGAGTCAAGGTTAATGATGCCAACGTTCTTCGCATTCAGAGTGTTCTCCGGCAGGTCCGGGACCGTCTCCTGACCACTATCCTCAGTATCCGTAAGAGCCATGAAAGAATTACTAGTATTAACTTTGTTTGAAAAATCCGACAAGCGACCCGGAGAAACCATCGCAGCGCTAAGAGCACGACAGTCTTCAGAGTTGTCCGAAACCTCAGGACGTTTCTTCACCGTATCAACCTCATTCTTATCCCCGGAAGCGTTCTGTTCAGTTGAGGCATGCTGCTGTTTTTGCTGCCATTTATTTTCCATCGCAGGCTGCTGTTTCTCTTGACTCGAGCCTTCAACCTCCTTATCCCTATTTCCCACAGACTTTTTATTCTTCATGTCTTCCCTCTGCTTAAGTTTCCTGCACTTATCAGGAGAATGACCAACAATCTTGCAATGCGTGCAAAACGTTGGAAGCGATTCATAACTAAACTCAATATATATGGAACTATTATCCTCATCAATCATCAAAGATTCGCGGAGGGGAACAGATAGGTCAATCTCAATTAAGACCCGAGCATAGTGTCCCACCTCTCTATTCGCCGAACCACCATCAATGCGAATCGGGTTACCCAAGTAACGACCAACCGCCGCTATAACTTCAGGATGCCATAGTTCAATAGGTAAATAATAAATACGCACCCAAACCTGAGCCAATGAGGAGCATTCTTTGTAAGGATCAAATTTAGGAACCCATTCTCTCAGACGCAAACTGCCATTGGATATTTCCAGATTTATTTTCCCCTTTGCAACTTTTTTGTCTTCCAGCGAACTAAAGTTTAGAGTAAAAAAGCCCTTACCCATCGGGATCAACTGCCAGTTTTGGGGAATATTCCAGATTTTTTGTAATTCCGCTTTAATATCTTGTGTAAATCTAGGTTGCGACCCCTTCCGGAGCATCAATCTTCCTATAAGGGCATATTTGAATTCCTTTAGACGTTGCTGCAGGAACTCCGAGGGGATCTTCAAGGTGTCAACCCCTCCTGTGATCGAAGTGTGAAGGGCCTGAAATCTATGAGCAGGAAGATCCGGCTTCCTTATCCGTGGCCCAACTGCCGCAACGTAATTCATCACTTTGGATTTCCCGGGATCGGAAGAAGGAATATCATCCGCGCTGGTGGGCACAGCACCATCCCTCATGACTTTGTTGTTGGCGTTAGAATTTGCCAAGTTGCTAGCACTAGGGTTTGCCGAGTTGCTTGCACTAGGGTTTATCGAGTTGTTAGTACCAGGAATTACCGAGTTGCTCGCAGCATCAGTCGGAGAACCATCATGGAGCGGCTTCACCGGAGACGCTCGGGTGTAATTGGAAGAGATGATAGGAAGATTCAGCGCCGAACGATCGTGGTCACCATGAGGCGGATGACCGGAATCCATAACGACGACAACGAAAACTAGAGCATGCAGGCGGCGCTAGGGTTCCATTCCCGGTGAGAGAGGTATCGTAATACAAAGAATTATACACCATTAGAAATTAAGTTAATATTTTTTAGTATATATGTTTTTTCAAACAATAAAGAGCCACGTATTATCCCGTTAATTAGTTTTTAACCTAATTAAGTTTGTGTTGAACTTAACAAGTAAATAAATGCACATAATATGTTTGATGCATGAACTTATGTTCATCCTGATACTTGAATTTGATCCCCTTGAGCTTGAGTCGTCAATTTGCCAGCTACAATGAGCAACCAGCCGATTCTCTGCCAATCCCAACTCTCATAGCTATAGTTAACAATCAAAATCGAAACTGTGAGCGATTAAGAAATTTTATTTTGGTATATTATTTATTAATATAATATACTCCATAATCGAAACTGTGAGCGATTCCGTGATAATTCTATAGACTGTTAAAATTCACGGACTTTTAAAATCTACATAAATCTTGAACTAATACACCCCCTAAGTGTGATATTTCATAGACCGAATATTAATTTCCAACTAAATGTATATGCTAGTCATTCCTGATGAACATGGAAAGCATAAACATGATTTGGATAATATAACCAGTTCGTGATCTCGTTAAATCATCATGACTGCACCGGGAAGAAATACGAATGATAATTGTAACGGCATGCAAGAAATAATCTTTCAGATTTTAATTAGCTTAATTACCATTGTTTGTTGATAAAGATATGGTGTATTTCCGTTGAGAATTATGTATAAGATTACCATGTTAGCCTTTCTATAATTTCTAATAAACAATAACGGTAAGATATCAGCCGTTAGATGAATGAATATCAATGGCAGAAGATTCATCTCAATTCTACAAATATATGCTTATCTCAATTGAACCAAATCCTATATATATATATATACATATATAAGTAGTAAAAATAAATCAAAAAATTGTGGGGGCACGTGCCCCCATAATTGGTAACATAGATCTGTCTCTGTTCGTGTCCAAAGCAAATATGCCAGGATAAATGTGACAGAGGAAGTAAAAAATTTGGGGTAGCAAATTTTTTAGATAGTACTACTACTACCTAGACACATGGAAAAATGGTGGGTCCATCAGAAATGGCTCCACGAGCGCGTAGGATGAAGGTGCGCCAACACTCCCAGATTGCGCGCGTGTAATGCACGCTTGCCCATTTCGGCTGGGATTGACATTTCCAATGGGGCGCGCTGTCATAGTTGTGTACTCCCTCCATTTAAATAATAACATTTCAAAAAATGGGCACGCAAAATTAAAAAATTTAGATAAAGTAAGCGAGAGATAAAGTAAATGATGATAAATATAAAGAATGTAGTGAAAAAAGTAAGAGATGGATAAAGTAAATAATGAGAGAGATAAATAGAGTATATTAAGTATATTATTTCATTTTTTAGATTGAGACATTATAAATGAGATGTCCAAAAAGAAAATTTGGTACGTTATTATTGAAATTTGAAACGGATGAAGTATTTTAATTTAATTTTTCTTGAATTATGTTTTCAACTATCTCGTTTCTTTTCTTTTTCGTTTCGATCTGTTGCGGGTTTTAACATGTTGATTAGGACAAAAATATACACCCTTGCGACCCCGTAAAAGAATGCTCAAACACGGGAAAAGCCCATGGCGAACAGCGTTGTCATACCTTTAAGCAGCCCTGCTTAGCCCGAAACACTACTGTCAAGAAGTGAAAGTAAGCCCAATAACAAGAAGTCCTTATAAGCCTACCGAGCTCCTATAGTTGGATCACGCAGGCCGGAGCCCAACTTGTAAGTACCTTCAGCTTAGCGAGCCAAATCCTTCAAGATATGATGAAGAATCCAACAAATGTCGTCAATCGAGTCCAAGATCATAGAGGCTTCAAGAAGATCAAGATGGAAGAAGAAGGATAAACATCTATAGTTCTATTCCTAATCTAGATAGAGTTTTATTCCTAGTATAATTCTTGGTTATTGTCTATAAATAGAGAAAAAACCCTAATGTAAAGGCATCGCCTATCATATTTTTTTGACGAAAAGCCTCACGCTTGAAATCAATATCAATTCATACATTCCATTACTTTTCTTGGTGTTCTTATTGTCCTCCTTTATAGCTGTTATTTTGGACACAACACATGTTTTCTTTTCTTTTTTATTTCTATTTCTTTTGGCGTCTTTTTTAACTCATTTTTTGTACTACTACTTAATTTCTTTTTTAATAAAAAAATTTGAACTTTAATTAAGTTTTTATGTGTTTTTATTTCGTAATTTAATTATTATGTTGTGTGTATTTTTATTTTTAATTACATTAATTTTATTGAAGTGAAATATAATACATAAATAATAGATATATGTATTATAGTAAAATGCGTAATTATGATAGTGGGGGTCTATAAATAGTTATACATGAGGTAGTGGTATAGTGGAAAAAGAACTTTCGATAGTGGTGTGAAAAAAAATTCCAACTTTTTTATCACATTTTCATTTATAGTGAGCATATGGTAAAAAAATGATAAAAAGATAATATTTTTTCATCTTTTCTTATCTATTCTTTTCCAGTTAAAATTTTACAACCAAAGTAAATGTACCCTAAGATTAAAAAAAAAAGGAAAAAAAGTTAGCCACACTTACCATTTTACTCATTCACATAAAAAACTTAAAAATTATTCAAGTTTCTAGCCGTGAATTTGAGTTTTACAGTTTGAATTCACAACTAGAAAATAGTGTTAGTTGAATTCAAATTTTAAAGCTCAAATTCACGACTAGAACTAAAAAAATTCAAATTTTAAAGCTCCGATTCATGACTAGCACTATTTCTAGTTTTGAATTCAAGCTTTAAAACTTGAATTCACAACCAACACTAGCTATTCAGTTGTAAATTCGAGTTTTATAGCTTGATTTCACAACTAGAAATAGTGTTGGTTGTGAATTCAAGTTTTAAAGCTCGAATTCGCGACTAATAGTTGTGAATTTGAGTTTTAAAGTTTGAAGTCACAACTAGAAATAGTGTTGGTTGTGAATTTATTCTTTAAAACGCAAATTCATAACCAACACTCTCGATTCAGTTGTGAATTCATCAAATTGATTGTGAATTCAAGAACATTAACAACATAAACTCACCTCAATTTCTACCTCAATATACGAAATGAGCCGTATATGATATCTATTTCCAATCAATCACCCACATACATTGAAGGGAGAAAGAAAATTATCCAAGTCTCAAAACAGAACTAGATCAATGGCCTAGATCTCTTTCCCCATTTATGGCTCTCTGTTTATCTTCCTTACCTCCCCAAATCAATAAATAATCCTCACAATCATAGAACACTTTAAGGCACCATGTTGAAATTGATAGAGGTTGAAAGCTGCACCATAATCAGCTTGGAAACTCTTCTACAAATACACAAACCCCACAAATCATCATAACATTCGATTTTATAGATAGCCTCTATTCTATGTGCATAGAAACATAAATCAAGGTAAAGAGAAGTGGAAATTGAGTTAATTTGCATCTGTGAGATGAAGTTTCTACAGACATGATGTTGGGAAATAGAGCTCGCCCGGTGATGAAGAAGACTACGAGCATGATGGAGTTCACCTTGGATCTGAAGGAGGCGTTGTCTATCAGCCAATGGAACCTCACAATCCTTTCAATGATGGTATAGATCAGTAGTACTAGGCCTCCGCCGCCGCTGCAACTCCAAGATCGAAGAATTCGTCTCCATTTTCATCACACTGCAACTGATTCTTCCTAGAGCATCTACCGCTCAAATCCGTGATGGTGTTAAGAGATAGACTCAGCTATAGAAAAGCTTAAAGAGAGAATGAGAGAGAATGAGAGAAAATGATTTTCATGTATTAAACTCAACTGAAAAGAAGTTATGTTGGGAAACTTATGAAATATCCTTCCCTAGTTTTGATGATACCAAAACATCTAGATTTATCTTCTTGCTTAGGTCTTTTCATTGAACTTAAGTGTTAGAGTTCATTTGCTTAGACTAGGTCTGTTGTCTGAAGACCAGCTGATTGAAGAACTGAAGACTGAAGGCAGCATAACTGAAGCGCATTGAACTGGACTACCGAAGGACACACACTGACTGAAAATCATCAGTCACCAGTCAGAGATACTCACGCAATACATGTCATTATCAAACTGGAGTTTAAATCAAGTACCGGTTGACATTCTACATCGGGCTGAAGTAAAGAGTATCAGACACGCAGCATTAAATGCTCAAGTACAAGTGCATTAAATGCCGAGGATTTGCAGATCGTCCTTGCAAGTACGAGAATTCCTCTTTTCGTGTAAAGATGCAGAAACACCATACTCCAAGGACAAGATGATTCAATATTTTCTATAAGGAGTATTTGAAGATTGCCACCTCAGCCCAAGAATTGACATTGTCTCACAACGGCAGAAATCTCGAAGACCTTCTCTCCAACGAAACTATTCAAAACTTTGCCTATAAATAGAGCTTGAGGAACGGCTGCAATCTTCACCGATTCAAGACATACGCTGAAGCTCTGTCAAAATCACAAGCCGACATTTACTTAGACAAAACTTTGAATCGAATAAGAGAGCACCCAAACGTTGTAAAATCAGTCTAGCTGATTACCTAAACTCTCTTAGAAATCTAGGCAACTCTTGTTTTATCCTAAGCCTAGAATTGATTACTTGAGAGCCTGTTCTCAGTAATCTTAGTTGGAAGAGTTCAAATCCATTTTCAACCAAGCGAGAAGGGTGTTTGAGTAGAGAGGAGTTCAGACCAGGGTTCTGACTCCAGAGATCTTAGCCAAGCGCTGGCAAATGCACTTGTGTGTCTTAGCGTGCTAAGAGCGAGCGAGAAATCCAACCCAGTGTGTTGGTACTGAAAATTTGAATTTCAGTTGTAAGGTTTGCTGTGCACCCATAAGCATTAGCCCAGAGTGTTTGTCAGAATAATCATCTGGCCATGGACGTAGGAAGTTATTTTTCGAACCACGTAAAAATCCTTATATTTTTTTATCTACTTTCAGTTATTCTTTATCTGCGTTAAACTTGTTTTACAACTGAACTGGATTAATTGAAAAGTGTAACTAAGGATTTTGTTAAGTGACAAACTCTTTCTAAAGGCTATTTGGATTAAGTTTAAATTTTCACTGCTGAGTTATTAGTCTAACTGATCAATCAATTGATAGTCAGCAAGATTAGTAACTCTACTCTGTTTTACAAACTTTAGACTGAAGCCTTGCTTGGGTATCAGTTAAAGCTCTGTGCTTGATTGAAATCAAAATTACTGAAGTTACTCCAGTATCAGTCTACAACCATCTTTCAACTGAAGTTTGGTTTGTTTGTTTTCGATCCGCGAAAAATAGCCTTCAGGTGTATTCCCTTCCCCCCCAACACCTGTTCAGTCAACCCTCTGGGACCCAACAAGTTACATCAGATGTATTTATACAACTCGCCTACAGCTATAGATACAGAGCTAATGAAGCTAATCTAACTAACTTCTAACTAACACAGTTTAACAAGTTAACTAACTCTAACAAAATTCGTTAAGGGCTCTGTTAAGAGCTTAAGCATTTGAGCTTAAATAAGCTAATACACTCTCAACAAACTATGAATGTTCCATTTCAGCAAGATTTAATCGACCTTTGAGAAGGCAGAATCTGGATTCTAATAACGGCTTAGTGAAAATATCAGTTATTTGATCGACAGAAGGTACAAAGCCCACATCAATAGTGCCATCCAAAACTTTATCTCGAACATAATGGACATCGACTTCAATATGTTTAGTTCGAGCATGAAATACTGGATTCCCAGCTATAGTAATGGCACTTTGATTGTCGCTCCAAAGCTTGTGAGGAAAAGTGAAGGGAATCCCCAACTCAATACACAGACCTTGAAGCCAAACTAAGTTAGTAGTGGCATTGGCAGGACTCATGTACTCTGATTCAGCACTACTCCGAGACACCACATCCTGCTTCTTAGCTGACCATGTTATTAGATTTTTCCCAAAGAAAATATAATGTCCACCAGTACTTCTTCTATCATCAATGCAGCTGGCCCAATCAGCATTAGCAAAACTCTCCAATTGAGAAGAAAGTAGCATAATGAAAATATTGTTTGACTGTTATGGTACCCTTCAAATACCGTAGAAGCCTCTTGCACGTTGCCCTATGATAATCAATGGGAGTGGTGAGAAATTGACTTAGTTTGTTCACAATGAAGACAATGTCAGACCGTGTAAGAGTAAGGTATTGTAAAGCACCAACTGTGCTTCTGTAGAGGGTTGGATCTGCAAAAGGTTGCCAACATTTTTTGATAACTTTGTCGCTGCAGTCATTGGAGTTAGACATGGTTTGCAGTTTACCATATTGATTTTGATCAACAAGTCATGTATATACTTGTGCTGACATAGAGAGTATCTATTTGCATTCTTGTGAACTTCTACTCTAAGAAAGTAATGAACATTACGAAGATTCTTAACTAAGAATTTTGTGTGAAGAGTATCAATAATGTGAGCTACCTCAATAGCATCATCTTCAGTTATCATAATGTCATCCACATATACCAATAGCAATTGTTTTGAAAAATAGAGATAAGTCAGAGGCTAACCTCTTGAATCCCATAGAGAAAATCTCACTACGAAGAGTGTTATACCATGCTCTTGGAGCATGCTTCAGACCATAAAGAGCCTTAGTCAATTTACAAACATGATTAGGATATTGAGGGTCTTCAAAACCTACAAGCTGAGCCATGTAAATATTGTCAGTTAAGTCCCCATTCAAGAATGCATTTTTCACATCAATCTGCTGTATTGACCAACCTTTTGTGGCTGCAAGAGAAAACATAAGTCTGATTGTAGAAAATCAATCTTTGCAAGTTGTAGGTGAGTTGCTCAAAACCCCCATCAACTAGCCTTGCTAGAAAATCAATCTTTGACCCTGAAAACCCAACTAGCCTTGCAAGAGGGCTTAACAACTGAACTAAAGGTTTCTAGAAAATCAATCTTTGCAAGTTGCTCAAAACCCCAAGCAACTAGCCTTGCTTTTAAGCTTGTCTAGTGTATCGTCAACATTAAGTTTGACCCTGAAAATCCACTTATTGTTGATTACCTTCTGATCCAGACTAGGAGGAACAAGTACCCATGTACCCTTCCCTAGAATAGCATTAAATTCTGAACTCATGGCCTCAAACCAGCCTGGATGCTGAAGTGCATCATCTGATGATAATGGTAAGTCAGGAATAGTATTGGATGTTTTTGTGAAGATAGAGGAATCTGGTATCCATAAGGTAAATATTAGCACTTGTTTTGGGGGGAGATGGAGAGGGGAAAAGAGTTGGGACAACAGATTATGTGGAGGAGGGTGAGGTGAGATGGGCAAATGAGAGTCAGTTTGAGAAGATTGAGGGTGAGTCTGATGTGCAATTCATAACTGAATTATTACTAGTGTTGGTTGTGAATTCGAGTTTTAAAGCTTGAATTCACAACAATCACAACAATCACAACTAAAAATAATGTTTGTTGTGAATTGGAATTTTAAAGCTCGAATTCACGACTAACACTATTTCTCTTGTGAATTCAAGCTTTAAAACTTGAATTCACAATCAACACTAGTAATTCAGTTGTGAATTCGAGTTTTAAAGTTTGATTTTACAATTAGAAATAGTGCTGGTTGTGACTTCAAACTTTAAATAATGTTGGTTGTGAATTTGATCTTTACACTACAAGAAATTCGCTCATACTTGACGGTTTTTCACCGTCATCTATGGTATCCGTCGACTGTCAAGTATAGTGGTGTCATGTATAGTACCTAGTATAGATGACGGTTTTTGACCGTCATCTATTCTCATTATTCTTGACGGTTATGTATGTATTTATGACGGTTTGTAACCGTCAACTATGATGTAATACTTGACACTCATAATATTTTCTTGACGTTTTCGGACCGTCAAGTAAAATAGAATACATGACGGTTATTGGTATATATTTGACACTTTCTTACCGTCATGTATGCAAATTTTCATGACGTTTCTATGTTTATACTTGATACTTTGCAACCGTCATCTTTGACCGAATTTGTCAAAGTTAGATACCATATATGACGTTTCAAGAACCGTCATCTATGCTCTTTCAAAATTTAAAATATCATTAAATTGTTTATAATAAATTTACACATATTGAAAATATCATTTAATCATTGATAATAATCAACCATCCAACATCCATAAAAGATCCATTATTTTACAACATCTCCAACATCCATACAAAAAACTACAAGTCTTCATTCTCGACACTCCCACCTTGCTTTCTTTAAGTCTTCGTTCTCAACGGTCTTGTCTTTTTTCACTCTAGCTTTCTTCTGCATTATAATCCATTAAAAGAGGATTGATAACTAAAAGAATGTGCATGTTCAGCTATGTCTATAATTACATTCTTTTGCCTGATAGCATATCTCATCTTCCATAACTCTCATACTCTCCATTAACCTGCAAGTAAAAAATAATCATTCATGTAATATGGTTCTATCTAGTGAAATATTTTCCCAAGTTGTTAGTAACCTATTTCAATGTGATGCTCATCAACAATATGATCCACCATCTCTACAGACTTATGCTCATGAGACCTATATACATCATTATAACAGTTTAATTAATCTGATCAACTGGAAAGACATTATTCTACAAAAAGTGCAGTTAGTCATGCAATATTACCATTCTGATCCCACAAAGACCTTGGGAAGAACAAGAAGCTTTTCTTGGTTAGTTTCTGCAGCAGTAAGCTTTGAACCTGTGCAATAAAAGAACACAAATGAGCAAATTTATTAAGCCATCAGATAATCCTAGCTAATATCAATTTTGTAGGTCCACCACATATAATATTTTCATTATTTTTATTCTTTTATGCTCGATGGCCAAGGGCAGATGCAGGAAAATAGTTTCAGGAACTAAATTTGAAAATTTATTGCAAAATATTAAGTACAAAGTTAATTTCATATATATGTAAATAACATTACCTACCATCTGGAGGGATCAAAGTGAAGAGCATCTGCATCTGCATGGATTGAGGGGTCGAGATGAACTGCAGAGAACAAGTAGGACCTTCCAACCTGCTGAAATATATAATCTGCCCCAAATAAAACATACACCATCATCACTTAGCAATACATGTACAGATTGGAAAAGAAGAGGCAAATAAAACATACACCATCATCACTTATGACCTGTCTTAGAAAGGTCCGAACAAATTTAATATCAATATTGCCACTATCATTCCAGCATCCTGCAACTCAACGGAGAAAAGAAGAGGCAAATTAGCTCTCTTCCCAATGACAAACAAAATTTGCCAAATGAATCTATTCATCAGATATACTTGCAAACAACCTTCACATAATATATATGTATACAAAATACCTAATAATATGATTATCCAAGGGGAAGCTTTCCTATCAGGTTTCAGCCCTGCTCTTGCAATATTCCCTCCATTTTCCACTACCTGCACCCATTTTCCCTATAACTTCATCAACATACCCATTTTTCAATTACTAGTATTACTCCCTCCGTCCCACTGTAAGTGAGACTCTTTCTATTTTGGGTGTCCCACCATAAGTGAGACTCTTTCCCTTTTTGGTAAAAGTTTTACTCTTTAAACACCTTTTCACTTTTTCACCTACACACAAAATACACTTTTCTTAATTTCCGTGCCCAAAAAAAAGGTCTCACTTACCTTGGGACGGAGGGAGTATTTTTTACAGGGACAATCTACTATTTTTGTCTTTCATCCTAATTCAATAAATATATACTCCTACAATTTAGAAGCTACTTAGATATATGAATTGAATATATCCCTCATTTAAAATCGTGCTCTATAACAAACCAATTCAGCACAAGCATTCATTGGCAACAATTAGGAAATTTTCACATAAATTATCCACGAAAATTTAACAACCTGTTAAATTAACCAGATGACTTAGTGCACGAGTCTCACGAAGAGAATTGTCTAGTTTCTTATCATTGTCTTCTTCGTGGAGCTAAACTAATTTATCATCAGAGAATTGTCTAAATCTATCAAAGAATACAATTAACAACACTCTATCAACGATCCATGATCTACATAACAACATTGATTCAAAACCTAATCAAGCGAATTTCAACAACAAAGCATAAATCAGGAAAAAACCAAGCAGCAAACACCCTAGCAAGAAGAATCCATGATCAACACAATCAAGCATTTCAATCAAATCATCATGATTTCAAATTCTCGAGCCAAGTTCACTCACTTCTTGTGGCGGAGACTGCACTTAGGGCCCTAACCTTCCAACTTCGAGATAGGGCAGCTGCAACGGAGGCAGAAGTGCAGCCCAGCGAGACCGTTGAGCAGCGCCATCTTTCGAAGGTCTGCGAGGAGGCACGGTTTGTCGTCGCCGTCGCCCCCACTTCAATCCCCTGCATCCGGCGTAGGGAGGAGAAATAGGGAAGGAGGAGGAAGATGGACTGGAAGAGGTAGGAGAAATAGAGGAAGGCGCCGGAGGGGGAGTGACGGAGACAGAATCGAGGGCTTCGGCGTAGAGCAGCGGAGGGCAGCGATGAGAAGGCGTCGACGACGAGCAGTTCCGTCCTCTCTCCGGGTGGTGGCAGCGGCTTAGAGGCAGCGGGGGTGGTGGCTAGCAGAGGAGGGGTGGCGGAATACATTAGCTAGAACACGATCTAGCGCGGCCCTTGGCGGCGCAACAGCGACCAGAGAAAGGGCGACGAGAATCCCGGCGAGAGGGCATCGAGAAAGGTAGCTAGGGTTTGACGGCTTCGGAATGGAAGTTCCAGAGCAGGAGAGAGCGGTGTGAGGGGGCGGAAGGGTGAATTTGAGAATGAATTGAAATTAGAGTGTTAAGTTCATTCTTATGTTTTGAATATTTAAAATATCAAAACTTATTTTAAATGATAAATAAAAATCATTATAATATACATTCAGTCATATTTTTTAATATTCAAAATATGAGTTTTTTAATTAAAATTAAATGATTTTAAACTAAAATTCTTTTAAATTTATCGAATTAATAATAGAAAAACATAAAAAAAAATTAAAAATTATGCTAGAGGTCAAGTGTTCGATTCTTGATCCTTACATTTGTAATTTTTTATTTATTTTTAATTATACTTGATGTTTTATAGAAAATATCAAGAATAATAGTATAATTAATGATAGTTTGTTTACTAATATACATGTCAATATAGAAAATATCAAGAATAATATAATTAATGACAATTTGTTTACTAATATACTTGACATTTTATACAAAATGTCAAGAAAAATAAAATTGATGACAGTTTATTCAACAATATACATGACAATTTGATTAAGTGTCATGTATTGCCTTTAAATTAATGCACATACATGACGCTTTGTAATGAATGTCATCTATGCTATGAATAAACGACGCTCATACATGACGTTTTTTCTAAAAGTGTCAGCAAAGCGTCATGTATAGCGTCATGACGCTTTTTAATGAAAAGCGTTATGTATGCAGTGTCATGTATACTCAATTTTCTTGTAGTGTTAAAACTCGAATTCACAACCAACACTAGTGATTTAGTTGTAAATTTATCGAATTGGTTGTGAATTCAAGAACATTAACAACTCAAACATACCTCCATATTCGTATCTTCAGAATTTGATATCTTCATGCAAAAAATTTACCAAAGAGGAAAAAAAAAAATGCACAAATCTATAAAATCATAAAAATGACAACAAAATCTACAAATTTACAAAAGCAAAATTTTTACAGATACACACAAATCACAAAAATGCACAAATCTACAAAATTACAAAATCACATAAAAGTGCAAATCTACAAAATTTCGTCGGATCAAAGATCGAATCCGATTGCCGGTAGCATTTCCGACAGAAAGAACACCGAATTCAAACAATGTCGCTGCCGGTGTCAAGCACCATGTACGCGTATCTCACCGGCATTCTGACGCAGATGCACGTAAAGTACTCGCGGATCCCTTGCCTTGGACCATCACGGTCACCGCTTGTAGGTTTAATCAACAAATCCTACATTTTAATGTTGTCTAACCTCACTCCTACAAAAATAAAATAGCTCATTTTAAACCATCATTCTTTCTCTCCCCCGCATTCAATTCATTATAATTTTATTTTATTAGTTCGCAATGATGCAACTAACAAATTTATGCCTAAAGTTAAACCCACTCCTTCCAAATTCCAAAACCCACGCGAAGCGATTCTCAAAATTAATGACCAATATATGTTGTCTTCGATTGAAAGCTCCTTCAACTCCTTAGAACCAGTGCTTAATCAAGAGTCATCAATGGAGGCTGAGGCGTTGCTTAGAGTGGCGTGGATTGCATGCATCGCTATGCTCCTTCTCATATCTGTCGCAAACGTTGAATCTGTATCAGCGCTGCTATCGTTGGCTGCTAATCCGACACCACCATCTCCCTCAGCTGAGTATTGCGATCGTCGTCCATCGCCAGAGGCTTGGAGCCATGTCCGACCGCTACGGCCTCGTCGGCCCCGCCAATTTTCAATTTATGACTACAATAGTTGGCAATTCTTTCTCTCTGAATCAGCTGCGAACACCACTAATTCCCCAAACAAATAAAAGCATACATCACTGCCGGTTTCTGGAATTATACATGAGAGAGAGAGAGAGATAGAGAGAGAAAGAGTTGAGAAAGATGGAGAAAAAATGGCTAATTTTTAAGTTTTTAATGTTAGGGGTAAATTTGTATTTTTGCATAAAAATTGGTCGAATTTTAAGTTTTTTATATTCGTGGACTAATTTTAATTTTACTATAACAAATTGGCTAATTTCGCATATTGACTAAGTTTGATAGCTGAGATGAGATAAGGGATGCTAAATAAAACCTAGATAAATAATATAGATTGAGTGAGATTGTTAATATTTTATAGGTGTTTGATAGTTAAGATAGAATCCTTGAGATAACTAATTTTTTTGTTTGATAGACAATATATAACTTAAGATTAAATTAACAAATTTACCCAAAAAAAAATAAATTAGCAAATTACCTTTTTAACCTTAATTTAAGAAATATAAAAAAAAAATTTAAAAACTAGCTACCAACAATGAAACGTGTAAACATTACCGTGGAATCCCCCTTCTTGTTCACAACCTTTCTTCTTCACAGCTCATCCCCCCAACCCCATTCCCTAACCCCCACCACTTTTTTGTTGATATCACACGCCCCCCCCTTCTTGTTCACAATCTTTCTTCTTCACAGCTCATCCCCCCAACCCCAGCCCCCTTTTCTTCACAAGACAACCAAGAAAGGCAATTGACTTTCACCGGCCTGAATAGAGAGCAGAGAGGCGAGGGATCTCTGGAGAAAAAAAAAAGTCAATCAAACACGCACACACACAAATAGGACCAAATGGCGCCGCTGCGACTCCATCATCCCCGGCGAGGAGCGCCGCCTCTGGTCAACCTCTCTCGACGACGTAGCGGCGGCGAGAATCAACGCCTCCGCCTTCCTCCTTGGCGACGGCGAGGCGCCGCCGCTTCCCTTTGTCCCATAGCTCTCTCTCTCCTCTGCACACTCCGGCGCCTCCCTCTCTCTTGTATTCGGCCGGATGGTCGGCAGTAAGCTCGTCGTCATCTCGACGCCGCTCGACTCAGCCCAACACACACAACACCACACCACACACAACCCACGCCACCGACGACTCAACACAACAAGCCCAAGAGCAGGGGATAAAATCAAAGCTACCAGATTTCTCAAATCATTTATTTTCATCCTATAACCTTCAATTTCAGGGATAAAAAAGTAAAGTCATACTTTAGTCTCAATTCACTGTGCATTCGATAATATTACATTACTGGAGGTGAGCGTGAGTTTCATATTCTCAGTAGCACAGTGGATTTGTTGCGGGCTTGGGTATATCAGCGGGCCTGCACTATTATTTAATATGGCTATCAAACGGAGTGATAAGGTGAGAAATACAATTAATCTAATCCAATAGACCCTATCAAACGGGCCCTAAATTAATTTTGTCATACGGATATACCAAAATTCATAAGTCATGAGTCTCATGATTAATTATATGTAATCCTATCTAGAGATTAAGTAGTTAACCCTATGTATCTATCTATCCAAACGAAAGTGATATTAAGACTAATTATATGTAGTCCTATTCTTGACTCTTGAGTGACAAGAATCTATATATTATATAAAAGATCAGTACAACGGTAACTTTTTATCGCCAAATTTTCTCTCTCCCATTATTCTCTCCCTATTTAACTAACTACCGTCATTCTCTCTTTCTCTCTCTCTATCTTTATTTCTTTACGTGTTTTCAATTTTTTTCTTTTCTTCATTTTTTTTACTTTTATAATTATTATTTTTTCTAATATGTATACAGTTTGATTAATTAAAAAATTCATTACGCGTATCAAATTAAATACCATGACAATAGCTTTAATTTGATTTATAATACATAAAAAAATAAATTTAAAATAAAAAGTATTCAAATTAAATTTTTTAAAATTAATCTCTTTCTCTCTTTTATTTTATAAAGGAAGTTAGTTTATCATTATATTTTTTTGTTATTTGCATAAAATATTATTTGAAATCATGAAAATTATGTACATGTTATTATGCAAGTGATAAACACTCATTTTGCATGGTTTTTATGGTTTATATTCTGTAGTTTAAGTCGATTTTACACCCGTTTCATTATCGTTTAGAGTTTATTGACTATTATTTCGTGATTTCACGGTTGGGTGTAGTTTTGACTGTTTGGATGCAGAATTGAGTGATATTGGAGCATGGAGTGTAAGGAACATGTTGAAGAGAAGAGTTTTGAGAGAATCGAGCCCAAAAATCGAGAAAAGACGAAGATTCTGGAGTCGGGACGAAAAAGGAGCAACTCGGCGGTCAAAGGGCGTTGACCGCCGAATTTTGGTGATTTAAAGGGTGAAAACGGCGACCAAGACGGCGATCGCCGGCCAGGTCGCCGAATTACCTGGATGGAAATTGGCCTTCGGTGGAAAAAACGGCGGTCGCCGTTTTCATGAAGGATTTGGCCTGAATTCGGCGACCAGTTCGGCGACCGCCGAACGGGTCGCCGTTTTGAGGCGTGTTTTATTTCCCTTCCGCGTTTTTACGTTTTTTCAAGTTATTTTCGGTTTAGAACTTGGTTTTTCACCCTAAGACTATAAATAGGTCCTCTTTTGACCTATCTAGGGTTCCCAACTTTAGTTTTTCAGTTCCCAACTTTATTTTCTCAGTTTTATAGCTTTAGAACTTTTTAGCTTTCCAGTTTCAAGGCTTGGATCAAGATTGAAGATTCAAGTCGCTACAATCGTTTTAATTCGGTTTTATACAATTTGTTTTTACAATTGCGTTCAATTTAATTATGTTTATGTTTGATTTTATTATGTCTGGCTAGTCTTTTAATCTGAACCTAGGGTTTGTATATAGCTGATTGATTATGTGTTTTTGATTTATTGATATCAATTTGCCCTCCAACTTGTGATTCATTATTCCTGGTGCCTGTTCTCTTGTGAATCTGATCAATGATTTACATGTTTAGCTGTTCAGTTTGAGTCTTGAATGCGATAATTGTTCAGCCGATTCAGGAATGCATGATATAGTGTTAGCCTTGAGTCTTGAATGCGATAGGTGAAGCTATAGGAAGCTATTCTTTATGTGCTATTTGGAGTTAATTTATTCCTTGAAGTCTTGAATGCGAAAAGGGATTAATTAATCTACGTTCATAGGTGGTCGTTAGAGACGCTTGTGAATAATATAGTGATCTTTCATCAGGGTTGGATTAAAATTGGTAATTGAATCAATAGGTTAAATGCATGTAGTTGATTAGTGAAAGTACATCCCTAGGGTCAGAGCTTTCTTTATATTTGAGTTAATTATCATAGTTTTTATGCTCTTTAGTTTTATTTAGTTAATCTTAGTTCAATATTCACCTTCATAATCGTTTTACTTGCATATTGTGAGAGTCTGTGTAGGAAATAGATAGAGTGATTTCGTCTTACAGTCCCTGTGGATACGATATCCGATTGCTGTTTATACTACGATTACACCGTGTTAGTTGCGGTAATTTGTTGCTAATAAAATAGTGATCAACTTTTTGGCGCCGTTGCCGGGGACTGTTTAGATTTTGCTTTAATATTTCCAATAGGACTTTATAGTACTGCAAGTTTTCTTTGTTTTTATTTTTATTTTCTAACTTTTATAAGTTGTGTTTCTGTAGGTTGCATATGCACACAAGATCTCACGGGAATCCTCTCTTTGAGTTTGACCCTGAAATCAACAAGACCTTGCGCAATCTAAAGAAGCAGAACGATCAAGTTGAGATAGAAACGATGGCTACTCCAGAACAAATCCAAATTCGAGAGCTGCAAGAGCAGTTGAAGAAGCTGCTTAATGCACAGGAGACGAGAGAGGCTCAGAAACAACCAGCTATCAATGAAGCGTTCATACCACAATATGTGTACCAGGAACCCCCAAGAGTGAACGTCAACAACTTTGAGCTGAAAACGGGTCTGATCACGATGGTCCAACAGAGCCAATATGGTGGACAGGCGATCGAAGACCCTAATGCGCACCTGGCGCATTTTCTGGAGCTGTGTAGCACGGTAAAGATGAATGGTGTCCCTGATGACATTATCCGTCTTCGTCTTTTTCCCTTTTCACTGCGGGATAAGGCGAAGTCGTGGTATCATACGCTGCAGCTGGGAAATAATATCGTGTGGGAGGATTTGGCTCATGCATTCCTACGCAAGTTCCATCCGCCTGGCCTTACATTGAAGTTGAAGATGGACATCGTGCAGTTTCAACAGTACGATGGAGAAAAGCTAGCGGAGACTTGGGAGCGATATCAGGATAAGCTCAGAAAGTGCCCAGGCCATGGATTCGATGAGGGCACGCTTGTGATAATGTTCTACAATGCCTGCGGGGAGCGTACAAGGATGCACATGGATACAGCTGCAGGTGGCTCTCTACTCCAAAAAAGTAGTTCTGACGCATGGAACATTATTGACAGTATGGCTTCCACAAGCTACCAATGGCCATCTGAGCGAATACAATTGAAGAAGGTCGCAGCTGCTTCCAGTTCTGATCATATTGCAGCAATGGTTACTCAACAAGCTGCGATGGCTACGCAGCAGACAGCAATGGCTACACAGCTGGCAGAGTTGTCTACGAAACTTGGTGAGTTGAATGTTGGACGTCCTGAGCAAGCTGTGATAGATCCGTCAGTCATGGAAGATGTAAATTTTGTGAATGGCAGAAATTATGGGAATTTCCAACGAGGACAGCCAGGAATGTATGGCAGAAATCAACAGTTTCAGCAGGGTCCTCAAGCAATTCCAGCCAGGAGCACGCCCACATCCAACCTTTCTTATGGCAATCCGAACAATGCTTTGCAGCCTCCACCTGGATTTTCTGTGTCTAGCGGAGGAGTTATCAATGAGCAAAAGAAAGATTCGATGGAAGACATGATGAAGCAGGTGTTGGGAAAGATAGGTGGTTTGGAAACGAATGTAGGTGCGTGGAAGACCAACATGGAGAACCAAGTGAGTCAAATAGGAAATCATGTTTCATCACTGTCCAAACAAGTGCAGATTTTGGAGACTCAAGTTGGTCAAATTGCCAACCAAGCAGCTGCGCAGCACACCCCAGGAAAGTTTCCTAGCAACACTGAGATCAATCCTAAAAATCAGTGTAATGCGATTCATCTAAGGAGCGGGACTCAGTATCAGAATCATCCAGAGCTGCAGGATGGAAAGGAAAAAGGTGTAGAGATCATTGAGGAGGATGATTTGGAGACGATTGTTTGCGATTCGCCGCCTACTTCTAAGGCATCGAGTTCTGCTGCTGTGAAGGAGCCCAATCCTACTCCTACGTTTCCCAGGCCAGAGTACAAGCCTGTAGCGCCTTTCCCGAATCGCCTGGGAAAGCCAAAGATGGATGCGAAGTTAGCCAAGTTTATGGAGGTATTCTCAAAGCTTACACATCAATATTCCTTTACTTGATGCTTTGAGAGATATGCCAGGCTATGCCAAGTTCCTCAAGGATGCTAGTCTCCAACAAGAAGAAGTTGGGGAAATATGAGACGATAAATCTTTCCGAGGAATGCAGTGCTGTACTACAAGAAAGCTACCATTGAAGTAGAAGGATCCTGGCAGCTTTACTATAGCTTGTGTGATTGGAGGGCAGAATTTCTCACGTGTTCTGTGTGATTTAGGGGCAAGCATCAATTTGATGCCTCTCTCTATTTTCAACCGGTTGGAGATTGGAGAAATCAAGCCTACATCTATTGCTTTGCAGATGGCAGATCGTTCCCTTACTTATCCCAAGGGAGTTGTGGAGGATGTTCTAGTGCAGGTGGAGCAGTTTATCTTTCCTGCAGATTTCGTAGTATTGGACATGCCGGAGGACAAGAATACTCCATTGATCTTGGGGCGTCCGTTTCTAGCTACGGGCCGTGCGTTGATAGATGTTCAGGAGGGAGATCTGACTTTCCGTGTCAATGATGAGAAGATGACGTTGTCTATCTATGATGCGATGAAGAAGCCAGCTGAGCCACAAGTTGAGGATTGCAACCTAATTGATACTATGGTGGATTTTCCTGCAGCTGTAGAAGATCCTTTGGAGGAGTGCATCACACAGTCCTTATATCCTTATTCCGATCTTGATGAGGCGTGTGATGAGATTTTAGATTATATTGCAGAGCTGGAGGCCGTAGAGAGCCATCCCATCGACCCTGTGCCTTACATGGATATTCACAAACCTGTTGATGGGGGAAGCAAGCCCACGGAAAAAGGAGTTGATTTTCCTGCGCCAGCTGCAGCTGCAGCTGCAGCCGCACCCAAACTTGAGCTGAAACCGCTTCCTGAGCACTTGAGGTACCAATTTTTGGGTGAGAATGAAACGTTTCCTGTTATTGTATCTGCTTATTTATCTCCGTTGGAGTTGGAGAAGTTGATGCGAGTGTTGAGGAAATACAAGTCTGCTATAGGATGGTCTATTTCTGACATCAAAGGAATTAGTCCTTCTATTTGCATGCATCGTATTTTATTAGAGCATGAATACAAGCCTAAGGTGCAGCCGCAGCGACGTTTGAATCCGGCGATGCAAGAAGTTGTGAGAAAGGAGGTGCTCAAGTGGTTGGATGCAGAAATCATATATGCCATCTCTGATAGTGAGTGGGTGAGCCCAACTCAAGTTGTCTCTAAGAAGGGAGGCATGACTGTGGTTAAGGATGAGAGAGATGAGCTTATAGCTACGAGGCTAGTCACAGGATGGCGCGTGTGCATTGATTATAGAGCTTTGAATGCAGCCACACGTAAGGATCACTTTCCTTTGCCATTTATTGATCAGATGCTTGACCGCTTGGCAGGATATGAGTACTATTGTTTCTTGGATGGGTACTCGGGCTACAATCAAATTATGATAGCCCCGGAGGATCAGCATAAGACCGCTTTTACTTGTCCCTATGGCGTTTTTGCTTTTAGGAGGATATCTTTTGGTCTCTGCAATGCTCCTGCCACTTTTCAACGCTGCATGATGGCGATTTTTCATGGGTTGATTGAAAACATTATGGAGGTATTCATGGATGACTTTTCTATTTTTGGTTCCTCCTTTGATAATTGTTTGGACAATCTTGCTCAAGTGTTGCAGCGTTGTGAGGAGACGGCACTAGTGCTCAATTGGGAAAAATGCCACTTCATGGTTCAAGAAAGCATTGTTTTGGGGCATAAGGTTTCTGCCCAAGGTCTAGAGGTGGATCGTGCTAAGATCATGGCTATAGAGAAGTTGCCGCCTCCTACGTCTGTGAAGTCGGTGCAGGAGTTTCTGGGGCATGCAGGATTTTATAGGCGATTCATCAAAGACTTCTCCAAGCTGTCCAAGCCGCTTTGTGCTTTGCTAGAGAAGGATGTGAAGTTTGTCTTCACCGATGAGTGCCTCGTCCCCTTTGAGAAGTTGAAAACTGCACTGACCACTACGCCAGTTTTGATCACACCGGATTGGAGTGCCCCGTTTGAGTTGATGTGCGATGCTAGCAATTGGGCCGTGGGAGCTGTGTTGGGGCAAAAGAGAGATAAGCTGTTCAAGGTAATTTACTACACTAAGTAAAACTTGGATTCTGCGCAGATGAACTACACTACCACGGAGAAGGAGCTGCTAGCTGTAGGTGTATGCTTTGATAAGTTCCGTTCTTATTTGATTGGAACTCACTCAATTGTCTACACTGATCATGCCGCCATCCGCTACTTGTTCACGAAGAAGGACTCAAAGCCCCGCTTGATTCGTTGGATCTTATTACTGCAAGAGTTTGATATGGAGATCCGAGATCGCAAGGGATGTGAGAATGTGGTAGTTGACCACTTGTCTCGATTGGAGAATCCGATTGAGGGGAGATGATCCGAAGATGGCCATTAATGAGTCTTTCCCCGATGAGCAGATTTGGGCGGTGACTATTTAAGGATCCATGGTATGCCGATTATAGCAACTACTTGGTTATTGGAGCTCTTCCCGAGGGGTAATCGCACTATCAAAAGAAGAAGTTCCTCCATGATGTCAAGTTTCTATTATTGGGAGGATCCTTACCTATACCGGAGGATGCGCCGATGGCTTTATTCGGCGATGTGTTAGGGAGCATGAATGGCCGAAAGATCATTGAGGAGTGTCATAGCTCACCTAGTGGAGGTCACTTTGCAGCCAACCGCACTGCCATGAAGGTAAATCATAGTGGATTTTATTGGCCTTCAATTTTTGCAGACTGCCATGCTTTCGTGAAGTCTTGTGATCGATGCCAACGCATGGGCAACATTACCAAGCGGGATGAGATGCCGCAAAACATCATTGTTGAGGTAGAGCTATTTGATGTTTGGGGAATTGACTTCATGGGTCCTTTCCCTCCTTCATGTGGTTTTTCCTATATATTGCTTGCGGTTGAGTATGTGTCTAGATGGGTGGAGGCAATCCCGACTGTCACCAATGATTCAAAGGTAGTCATTAAATTCTTGCAAAAGAATATTTTGACTCGATTCGGAGCACCGAGAGCGTTGCTTAGTGATGGGGGTTCGCACTTCAACAACAAGCTGCTAGCAAGCGTTTTGGCGAAGTATGGAGTAAAGCACAAGGTGACGACTCCATATCATCCTCAAGCTAATGGGCAGGCAGAGTTGGCAAATCGAGAAATCAAGTAGATTTTGGAGAAGAGCGTCGCCAACAAGAAAGATTGGGCAAAGCACTTGGATGATGCTCTTTGGGCGTATCGCACCGCCTACAAGACTCCAATTGGTATGTCTCCCTATCAACTTATTTTTGGCAAATCCTGTCATTTACCTGTTGAAATAGAGCACAAGCATATTGGGCGACGAGGAGAATCAATTTGGAGTTCAAGGAGGCCGGTCATACAAGGCGAGATATGTTGACAGAGTTGGATGAGTGGAGGAATGAAGCGTATGAGAGTTCCCGTATTTACAAGGAAAGGGCGAAGAAGTTTCATGATTTGAGCATTCGCACAAAGGAATTCAAGCCGGGACATGAGGTACTCTTGTATGATTCTAAGCTTCGACTTTTTCCTGGCAAGCTGCAAGTCTAGATGGAGAGGTCCATATGTGGTTCACAAGAGCAATTGGAATGGGACTTATGAGTTGCTTGCATCGAATGGGTCCACTTTCACTGTTAATGGACATCGCCTCAAACCGTACTTCAAAGCTGAGATTGGACCACGACGTAGAAGTGGTCAATTTCATTGATCCATGATTGTGAGGTATCGTCAAGCTATAGACGTTAATTGTAGCACTTGTTGGGAGGTAACCCAATTTTATTGCTTTGTTAGTTTTTGCTTGTTTTTTTTTTTTCGTTTGTCGTTGTTTTCTCTCGTTTTTTAGTTTTGTTAGTTTATGTTCGTTTTTATGTTTTTCCTAGTGTGTTTCGTTTTTGCAGTAAAAAAAAAAGGGCGAAAAAAACGGCGACCACTCGGAATTCGGCGACCCAGCTCGAAACGGCGACCAAACGGCGATCGCCGGCCAGGTCGCCGATTCCCTGGATGATTTACACTGAGCTGAAACGGCGATCGCCGAATTCATTCAAAGCCGAAAAACGGCGACCAACTCGGCGATCGCCGAGTTGGTCGCCGAACTGCCCAGGTAGTTTTAACGATTTTCCCCTTTTCTCCACTTTTCACCTAAAACACACACTCAGCACACTAGTAGTTTTTCGAAATTTCTTCATCAATTACTCCCAAACGGCTTTGAATCTTCACAATTCCTTCCATACATCACTACCCACATCATTATCTTCCATTCCATCCGATTACTTCGGGTTTTCATCCACCAAATCGGGAGATTCACGAATTTGGGGATTTTTGCTCAAGAACACTTGAATTTTCGAAAATCACTCCTAAATCCTCAAGGTATGTGCTTCTAACTCTTAATCTAGTATCATTCCTATGCTATTACTACGTTCCTTTGGTTTGATTGTGAAATTGTTGATGGGTTAGTAGAGCTAGGGTTTATGCTAGAACTTTTTATGAGCTTAATTGTTTAGGGAGTTGAATCAATTGCTTTGTGTTGGTGTTTGAACTTATTGATAGATCATTGTTGGTGTTGATGAGTGATGGAATCCACAAGAGCATGCTAGTTCTAGAATTGTTTAGTCTCAAGGGGATATTGTCTTTGCTTTGATTTTGATTGGTCTTTATTTGAAGATTATATGTGATGTTGATTGTGGCATTGATAGTATTCATGAGGCTTTGTATCTTTTGAAAGACTTAGCATGATGTGGGGGATTATGATAGACGCAAGAAGTTGATTTTTGTCAAGAGAGATAGAAAGGAGATGCTAGTTGGCTTGTTTTGAAATCTTGTGGATGTTTAAATGGTTTCTAACTAGCACTTAATCCAGGTACAATGGCTCCAAAGAAGCGTATGACCGCCGGCGCCTCAAGCTCACGCCAACCGGCAGAATACGAACGGGAGGACCCCGAGTTTCATGGGGTAGTCCTGATATCCGACGATGATAGGGTCCGGTTTAAGAAGCTTGCCAGAAAGGGGATCGAAATCACACGGTATGCCGATCATGACCTTCTCCGGGAGATGGGCATTTATGACGACGTGAAAGACTTGTTCTACCATGTGGGGTGGGTCCACATCTTTAACGGTGGATGGCCCACCTATGAACGAGCAACACTGGAGATTCCTGAGCTCGTTGGATCAGTCGGCCTTCAAGGAAAACAGACCGAGAACCATCTCTTTCCAGCTCAACAATATTTGGGAGGGAGATATCGCGGTGACCGAGATCACCACGGCACTCAACTGCAGAGTAGGGGGCTACACCGTGCACTCTATTGGTACCGAGTTCAATGCTGGAGCATTTTGGAGAGAAATAGCCCTGCCGAGCGCTGGTGCATTCGAGTCGGGGACATCGAATGCGGCGGATATCAGAAATCCTGTCCTAAGGATGGCACACCGTATCTTGGCTTATACGGTGCTTGCACGGAAGGACAACACTCATGTGACGCAGCAGGAGCTGTTCATGATTTGGGGGATGCTCACACGCACCCCAATGGATTTGACTCAAATCCTCCTCAAGCAGTTGTTCAAGGCATCCAGCGCGACCAGAGGAGTGATTACAATTGGAGGGATGCTTACACCCCTTGCCCGACGTATTTGTCCCGCCGTTGCTCAATGGGATGCGTTGGCAGGTGATACGCTACTCAACGGTCGCCGATTGGTCCACATGCGATTCTTGACGAGCGCCCAGCCCCCGTTCAAGCTGGTGCAAAGTGATGGAGACCACTTCCCCCTGCCGAACCCGCCTCTCACCCGAGTGGGCGGACGCTTTGAGACGCAAAATTGGCTAATGAACACTGACGCCCATTTGAGGGTTATTGCAGGACAGCGGGTTGGTGAGCAGGTCCTTCAGCAGGAGCAGGTGCATGAGGAGGAAGAGGAGCAGGAGGAGCCCGCGGCAGAAGCAGCAGGAGAACAATGGGGACCGGGAGCCCATTTTGATGTGACTGACCTCACCGATCGGATGCAGCGGTTGCAGGGCTTCGTCGAGCAACAGGAGGCGCAGCTCACGGTGATGCGCACTGACGTCACAGCGGTTCGCCTGCAGCAGCAAGCGATGGATGCATATCAGCGCGAGCAATTTGCTCATTATGGCGCTTTTGAGACATACGCCCGGGAGGAGTTCAACCGGCAGGCGACCTTTGAGGCGTGGCAGCGGGCTGAGATGGCGAGACAGCAGCAAGAATATGCGAGGCAGATGGCTATGCAGGAGGAACTCCTACGACAGTTTCAGGAGTTCCAGAGGCGACAGGGAGGACCGCCATCTTGAGTGATTTGTAAGTATGCTAACCATAACTTTTATCTATTTTTCCCTCCAAACTTATTTTCGAGCATACGCTCCTTAATAAGTTTGGGGGAGGGGGATGGAGATTAGTTATGGTTTGCATTTTTAGCCTAGCATATTTTTGATCTTTTTGATGTTTTGAGGAGTTTTTCTTAGTTTTTCATTCGTGGGCATGTAACTAAAATTGATATAATCTCTCAGACTTACTCCATAGTTTCTGTGCTATTTGAATGGTTGTTGCTTCATTTAGTTGATTGGTAAGGTGCCTGTGACGATTTCTGCGAAAAAGAAGGTAATTCTCAATTTTTCTTGATATGATGACATGATTTGAACCGATGTGTGTGATTGATGAGTAGATTTTGCCTTGACTTTTGACGTTGAACAAGCTAGTGAGGAATTGAGCCTTAATTGCCCATATTTGCAGTTTGTTCTTTGTTTTTGAGTGTTGTCATACATGTAGTGCGCTTCTAGAACTTGCCATGAGTCTTGGTCGAGGTTGCTTGTTGTGTTCAAGAGTTTGAAATGATCTTAGGCCATTTTTCGTAAGCCACGTTATATCCCAAACACTGTCCTGAAAACATTATTCCCTTGTTAACCGTGTTTGAGCCTTTTTAAGCTTTGATTCATTAACCGGATGATAGGGGGTGATGGAGTATATGGGGATCGTCGTGTGATATTGATTGTGGGTTGATTGAAATGAGGGTGAAACATGATTCTAGTCATTCTTATAAGCTCTAGAAAAAAGAAAAAAAAAGAGAAAAAGAAGAAAATTTTGATGAAAGTTGATTGAGAAAGTCGAGTGATAATTGAAAAATTCATGGATAGTCGACTTTGTTGTTATGAGAAAAACGAGAGCATAAAAGAATGTCTAGTTTGATTTATGATGATTATATCCCTTGGTTTGTGATGATTATGGAGATGTTGTTAGGTGGAAGATGGAATTTATTCCATGCTTGAATGGTGAAGTCATAAGGTTGGTGAGAGCAATTTAATTTGAGTCACTTAGCCAAATTTCCCTACCTAATCCAATGTCCCTACATTAGAACCCAAATTTAAGACCTATGTGATCTTACCCTTGACACACTTTTAGCGATGGAGACTTTGAGACAATTGGCAAGCATATGGTAAGTAATCTGCATTTCATGAGTTTCGATGAGTGATACACGTCTTTTTCCATCAATTGAGAGTTGAGCGAAACACTTTTATCTTGAGAGTCAATTGTTGGAATGTCGAGGTTGAATTTGCCATTGATTATGCTTGTTGGTGATTATTGTGTTCATGTGTTGAGAATTTGAGGGAATTCAAAAGTTTTATTTTTTCTGAGGCATCGATGATCCAATCATCTTACCCATTCGTGTTTATTGTATTGTTCTTCTCGTTGTTCGAGGACGAGCAACATCTTAAGTTTGGGGGAGTTGATAAACACTCATTTTGCATGGTTTTTATGGTTTATATTCTGTAGTTTAAGTCGATTTTACACCCGTTTCATTATCGTTTAGAGTTTATTGACTATTATTTCGTGATTTCACGGTTGGGTGTAGTTTTGACTGTTTGGATGCAGAATTGAGTGATATTGGAGCATGGAGTGTAAGGAACATGTTGAAGAGAAGAGTTTTGAGAGAATCGAGCCCAAAAATCGAGAAAAGACGAAAATTCTGGAGTCGGGACGAAAAAGGAGCAACTCGGCGGTCAAAGGGCGTTGACCGCCGAATTTTGGTGATTTAAAGGGTGAAAACGGCGACCAAGACGGCGATCGCCGGCCAGGTCGCCGAATTACCTGGATGGAAATTGGCCTTCGGTGGAAAAAACGGCGGTCGCCGTTTTCATGAAGGATTTGGCCTGAATTCGGCGACCAGTTCGGCGACCGCCGAACGGGTCGCCGTTTTGAGGCGTGTTTTATTTCCCTTCCGCGTTTTTACGTTTTTTCAAGTTATTTTCGGTTTAGAACTTGGTTTTTCACCCTAAGACTATAAATAGGTCCTCTTTTGACCTATCTAGGGTTCCCAGCTTTAGTTTTTCAGTTCCCAACTTTATTTTCTCAGTTTTATAGCTTTAGAACTTTTTAGCTTTCCAGTTTTCAAGGCTTGGATCAAGATTGAAGATTCAAGTCGCTACAATCGTTTTAATTCGGTTTTATACAATTTGTTTTTACAATTGCGTTCAATTTAATTATATTTATGTTTGATTTTATTATGTCTGGCTAGTCTTTTAATCTGAACCTAGGGTTTGTATATAACTGATTGATTATGTGTTTTTGATTTATTGATATCAATTTGCCCTCCAACTTGTGATTCATGATTCCTGGTGCCTGTTCTCTTGTGAATCTGATCAATGATTTACATGTTTAGCTGTTCAGTTTGAGTCTTGAATGCGATAATTGTTCAGCCGATTCAGGAATGCATGATATAGTGTTAGCCTTGAGTCTTGAATGCGATAGGTGAAGCTATAGGAAGCTATTCTTTATGTGCTATTTGGAGTTAATTTATTCCTTGGAGTCTTGAATGCGAAAAGGGATTAATTAATCTACGTTCATAGGTGGTCGTTAGAGACGCTTGTGAATAATATAGTGATCTTTCATCAGGGTTGGATTAAAATTGGTAATTGAATCAATAGGTTAAATGCATGTAGTTGATTAGTGAAAGTACATCCCTAGGGTCAGAGCTTTCTTTATATTTGAGTTAATTATCATAGTTTTTATGCTCTTTAGTTTTATTTAGTTAATCTTAGTTCAATATTCACCTTCATAATCGTTTTACTTGCATATTGTGAGAGTCTGTGTAGGAAATAGATAGAGTGATTTCGTCTTACAGTCCCTGTGGATACGATATCCGATTGCTGTTTATACTACGATTACACCGTGTTAGTTGCGGTAATTTGTTGCTAATAAAATAGTGATCAACTTTTTGGCGCCGTTGCCGGGGACTGTTTAGATTTTGCTTTAATATTTCCAATAGGACTTTATAGTACTGCAAGTTTTCTTTGTTTTTATTTTTATTTTCTAACTTTTATAAGTTGTGTTTCTGTAGGTTGCATATGCACACAAGATCTCACGGGAATCCTCTCTTTGAGTTTGACCCTGAAATCAACAAGACCTTGCGCAATCTAAAGAAGCAGAACGATCAAGTTGAGACAGAAACGATGGCTACTCCAGAACAAATCCAAATTCGAGAGCTGCAAGAGCAGTTGAAGAAGCTGCTTGATGCACAGGAGACGAGAGAGGCTCAGAAACAACCAGCTATCAATAAAGCGTTCATACCACAATATGTGTACCAGGAACCCCCAAGAGTGAACGTCAACAACTTTGAGCTGAAAACGGGTCTGATCACGATGGTCCAACAGAGCCAATATGGTGGACAGGCGATCGAAGACCCTAATGCGCACCTGGCGCATTTTCTGGAGCTGTGTAGCACGGTAAAGATGAATGGTGTCCCTGATGACATTATCCGTCTTCGTCTTTTTTCCCTTTTCACTGATGAACGGTAAAGATGAATGGTGTCCCTGATGACATGAATGGTCGTACTAGTTTGTGATGAAAAAGAAGTTTATATTAATCCTACAAAACGTACTATTTGACATAAATAGAAGTTTTTACAGACTCTTCTCTCCTTCTGGATATGGTGAGTCTATTGCCAAATTTTGAATCCATCATTTCTCATTCTCTCTCTCACACACACCCGGAGTTAGATTCCCTTACCATATCATACTCGTATATGCAGAGCTTGAGCGTGAGTAATCGCGCTAACTGGGGTTTCACACTCAGCACAACTCCAAGAGCTTGTATTTCGCAGGTAGGTTCCTCAGCTTGAATGTTTTCCTTTCTATGAGAATGAATTTTCGAATATATATTCGTAGGAATAATAATTTGATTATCTTCTCTTTTGGTGAAGTACATAGCATTTTATTTCTAAAAATTCAGTTTTTATGGGTCCTGTTATCGCGATGAAGAGATAAAGTCGTCAAATTGTGGACAGACGGTGGAGTGTGGATAACTTCTTCTATGCGGTTACCTGCAAATTTGGAAATTTACAGTCAAAAGCTTTGGTTATTTCATACATGTGCAAATTAGTTACACTAATTTTGAGTCAGTACTTAAAATAGATATATATGCTAATGTATACATATACTGATATACATGTGTCTCTGTGTTTGTATGTTCTTAGTGGATAAGATGACTTGTTTTGGCACCGTGCAAGTAGATATTTATAAGCATGAAAGCATTACATGCTTTATTACTGACACTTTTTTCACGTTAATTGGAATTTTAAGAATGAATTTTGTAGGTTAATTGAAATGTTTGTCAATTCTTTCCAAATATCTTGAAAAATGGCTCGAATACAATCTTAAAAGAGACAACAAAATATGGAAAATTCCCAAATTTGTTGGCGTGTATCAAGCCATTTTAATAGCATATCATAACTGGAGAAAAAGGGAGCTTTGTCAGTTGAAAGGAGGTGTTCCTGTAATGGAGTAATTGATTCAATTTACATATCCAGAGTTTGTTTGGGTCATATAATTGCAATTCTGTTGTATCTCAAAACTCAATGAGAACAAATCAGTCGGGCGAGGAACTTGAAGTTATTACTAATGTTACTTTGGCGGGCTCGATGCTCATTAAAGAATGTGATATATCCTCACTTCAGTCCAAATATTTTGGTTTGTTATCAAACTGTGCATTAGGCTGTCACCAACAATAAGTCTTGGCACTATATAGCAGATTTGCTTAAATTTTTCTGTGAATGATATCAGAAATGAGTGGTTTGTTTATCGCAGACTGCAAGAAGCATGAGTTCACTGATAAATGTAGGTTAAAGATGACATACTTGAATCTGTAACTTGAAGAGATTCAACTATTTTTTCTGTTGAAGGCATAATGAGTTGTCGTGAAAAGGTCAGACATGGCATGATAATGATAATTTGAGCGGACTAACTGAATGGTGCTTGACATGATAATTGTTTGTTTAAATCGAAGGAGCCATCGCTTCTAGGAAGGGTTCATCTGATGATTCTGTTACTTGTGTTTTAACTGTGTCTTTCCTGATTTCTGTAACTAGTCGAGCAGATATATCATTGAATCCGAAGATTCAGTAATGGTAGTCTCTATTAATCCATATGAATTTTTCAGCAAACTTTCTGTCTAGCATTAGGGAACAAGAAAGAAAACAAGGGACATAGTGGGATCTTAGAACTTGACCCAACTGATAACTTGGTTGAGAATGATTCTCAAAAGCTCAAGGAATACAGATTGCCTCCTTTGGTTAGTGCATTGAAAGCTTCAGTGGAGGAAAATGCAGCCAGTTTTCACTTTCCTGGACATAACAGAGGACAAGCAGCTCCTTCATCATTGACCCGACTAATTGGTGCAAGACCGTTTCTGCATGACTTGCCAGAACTTCCAGAGCTTGACAATCTTTTTGCTCCTGAGGGACCTATTTTGCAAGCACAAAAACAGGCAGCTGCACTTTTCGGAGCATCAGAGACGTGGTTTCTTGTTGGTGGAAGTACATGTGGGGTCCAGGCAGCGATAATGGCAACTTGTTTGCCTGGAGATGTTCTCATTCTCCCACGAAACTCTCATATCTCAGCAATATCTGCCATGGTACTATCCAGCGTGGTACCCAAGTACATTGTTCCCGAATATGACCCTGAATGGGACATAGCCGGTGGCATTACTCCTTCGCAGGCAAGAGCAACATAGCATTTATAATTGTGGTAAAAGTGTTTCAAGTTTAGAGTTTTTCTATTGTACATCTCTGATTTATGAGTAATGAATGTTTGCCTTCCCCAAGAATAAATCATCTCCATTAGTTTTCTGTTAATTTTAGATCAATGTTATAACAGGTAGAGGAAGCCATCAAAGAACTAGAGATGGAAGGTCTCAAACCAGCTGCCGTTTTTGTCGTATCACCTAGTTATCATGGTGTATGCAGTGACATTGGTGCGATTTCTGAGCTCTGTCAAAAGAATGAGATCCCTGTAATTGTTGATGAGGCTCACGGGGCTCACTTTGGCTTCCACCCACAGCTGCCAGTCTCAGCTCTTGCTCAAGGGGCTGATATTGTCGTGCAATCGACTCACAAAGTACTGTGCTCTCTTACACAGTCATCGATGCTGCATCTTTCCAGTAATCTTATTGACAGGGAGAGGATCTGCAGGTGCCTTCAAATGCTTCAAAGCAGCAGCCCAAGTTATCTGTTGTTAGCGTCATTAGATGCTGCTACAGCTCAACTAAGTGATAACCAGGGAACCATTTTCAATGAAGCTATCGAACTAGCTGTGGAAACAAGATGTATGATCAAAGAAATCCCCAGAATCTCACTCTTTGACACCGCGAACTTCCCTACAGCTCCTGCTATTGATCCTTTACGACTCACTGTAGGCATGCAGAAACTTGATCTTTCAGGGTTTGAAGCTGATGATATCTTATACAGGACCTTCGGGGTGGTTCCCGAACTTGTTGGAACACAGTCTATTACATTAGCGTTTAACCTTGGAACCAAAAGGGAGCATACTTTGAGACTTTTGTCAGGATTGGAGTATCTATCAGCAACTTGCTCTCTCACCTTGGATGAAGAAAGAGAGATCAACTTCACAACTTTAGCACCCTTCGATGACTTCAACGTGGTTTTGAGTCCAAGAGATGCCTTTTTTGCTCGTAAACGAAAAGTAAGCCTTGAGGATAGTCTAGGTAAAATATGTGGGGAGCTGATATGTCCTTATCCACCTGGGATTCCGGTGATGATCCCGGGTGAGGTTGTTACGGAGAGAGCCCTCAAGTACTTGCTGCATGTTAAAAGCAAGGGTGCCACCATCAGTGGAGCTGCAGACCACCTCCTCTCTTCCCTCGTCATATGTGATACCTAAGGTATCATTGTTCTATCAAAGTTCACATATTTGCTAAATGCTTGATTTTTGGAGGTGTATATAATGGATTTATGCTCATAATGTTGTATAGGTTGATCCGATTCTATGTTGTCGACATGTACTCGTGCGTGGTTTTTTTTTTTTTTTTTTGTATGAAGATGAGGTTCTTGTACTTTAGAAAATATGAGAGAAGGGATTTTCATTATCATTAAAACTGGCGCATGTCTTCTATTTGAAAAAATTAGTTCTTCACACTAGTGTATTAAGATTAGGTTTTTGCGTCTTAAATCATCCACATTGGTTGTGTCGGTACTTGGTTCATCCATGCTCTGGATTCACTTATGAGTCAAATGCTGCATTGAGTTGGCTCATCATGTTAACTCATATGAATTAATTGGGATGAGTCACTCGTATGCTGCATCAGTCGACTCATCGGCCAAGCTGACTTGAGGCGCTTGTACTGCATGCGCCACACATAAAAATGTTATGAGTCAAGCATCAACTGACTCATCGCTAAGGCTGACTCGAGCCGGCGGTGAGTTAGTCTAATGTGGATGCTCTTATAACATTGATCTCAAGTAGGGAGGTTTTGATTCAGACAAAAGCTAGTTGTGCATCTAGCGCAACGCAATTTTGATTCAGATATGATTTTTTTTATTATCGAATCAAGCCTCAAGTTTTATTTATATGAGTATTTTGAAATGCAAGAGTTTATTTGAGCTTAATTGAGCCTAAGAGCTTTCTAAATTTAGATGTGTTTATATTAATAATTATTTTATTTTATCCATAATAAAATATTATATTCATTAATTTTATAATAACAAAATATAAAATTAGTTAGAGACTTATTTATTAATGAACAAATATAAGTTACATATAATTAATAATTTTATATTTTCAAGTCAACTTTTTAATAAATTTGTTCACGAGCTAATAAACTTCACTAGAAAAGCTCTAAGGAGCTTTTATCGCGTCCATATCCATATTATAGCTCGCTAATAGCTTGATTTATTTATAATCCTACATTTACCAATGAAAATGATTCGCAGCGAACTACAAAAAAAAGTAGACAAACTTTTCGGGCAAGAGAATACAAAACAAAACAGAAGTTGAATCAAGTACATATATAATCTGCTGAAAACACTTCTCCAAATATGTATACAAGAATTGCGAGCTATGTATTTAGCTCAACACTATTTTCTTTCCTAACAAACAAATCAATAAAATTGTTTTATGAAATCCGAACTTGCACATATTTAGCGAAAGTTCAATAAAGCAGCCCCCATGTCAGATCCGCGCTAGGGGGGGCTAACATTCTACAATCTACCTTACAATAATACAGGTTACATTTTTATAGAAATATTGACTTATTTGTTTATACAATCTACATCCGACTAGCCAGTACAAAATTGCAAAGTACGCCTCTTCCCGAACATCAGTAGCACTTGCATACCTTAGAAAGCGAGTAAGGTGAGAAGGTGTTGAACATGATGTCATCATGAGTCCGATCAGAGCTGATCGGGCTCCCTCATTTTGAAAGTTATCGGGCTATGAACTAACTCACCATCCACCCACTTTCTGGATTTTGTTTTCTTCTTCTTTGCTGATTGAGTTTCGGGCTTCAGATCAGGTGACTCTGAAAAGTCAATCGAAGGGCCCGGCCTGCTGAGCTGCAAGTCTGTGTCCACATCAGGTCTTACCCATGATATGGGCTGAACTGCAGCATAAACAGAATGGTATCAACTTACATCTGACATAGTCAAATATGTAGAATCCAGTTTTAAGAATCACAAGTTGGAAATAAGCGCAAGTAATTTTTTCCAACCTAAGGGGTGGTTTCTTAACCAAGTTATAGTCAAGTACGCTTGAAGGACAAATATGATGTACAGGGAATCATGGTCCAAAACCATACCTTAGCGAGTAAAAATATTTAGAAGATTCTAGACTGCTCAAGGAAAATAAATTCATATTACAGTCACTTGCCATGCACAAGTGTCTTCGGGACTCGAATGGAAGTGTTATACAGTTTATGCAAGTTCAAGATTGTCTAACTGCAAGAAACTGGAAACTCAATTGGTCAAGTAAACATCCAAACTAAAATTATATATTTGTAGGCCAAAGACAGTTATCAGAATACGATACTGATTCAGATTTTTTAACAAAGACTGTTTAAGATAACCCCAAAGGATCTCCACTCCAAAAAAAAGACCAAAAAAATAAAATAACTAAAGTATCCCATAACTGATGTCCATATAAGTAAAAGTAAAGTTTCAAGTCACCTTCTGAAGGATGAGGAAATCTTAACATCCCAAGATCATCAGCATCACTTGTAGGTGCAGCACGAGCAGGATTAGGACGCTTCCGCACATAGTTTTCTTGCAAAGGTCTAGGGATTTGAAAGGAAAATTGTGACAATCTAACACCTTGCTCTTTGTACTCTGGGTGCTCCTCAAGGTACCTTGACATTTAATGCATCGTAAATCAGACAATGAAATGTGAGGAAAATTGTCAACAATTCCAGTGATACACAACAAAGCTATTGATACCTCAGAAATACCATACCTCTGAACTTCCACCATTGAACGAAGTCTCTTGCCTGACGGTGCAACATAATAACTGCAAAGAATCATAAAAGTAAAATCAGATGGGTATCACTTGTTTACCATAAGCATGAACACTACATCAATTACTATTTATCAAAACAACTGATGCAGCAAATAAATAGATACAAAAATCAAGCTTCTCTGTCAAGATCCACTTTATTCAAGTAGCATTTTGATTTCTCCTTATTTTCGAAAATTCTAGGCAAATTAAAAGACAAAGGGCATGTGTTTTACAACCTTTAACTATGACATAAAGAAATCACTAGGAGTCCGAATTGTTCTTGCAATAATCATTAACATCCAGGATATTTAGTACACTCAGACTCAGTTAGGCATTATTTCAGGCTTTCATTGAACTGATCAAAGTATTACAGTTACTTAGGGCAGGCAGACAAACAAATTTAAAATAATAGACTGTGTGAAATAGAATACATACACATCTGCAAACTTGCTGCTCCCTTCACCTCTGAATTTTAGAAGTCGCTGCCAACCAGGAGGAGGTCTAGCGATACTAGGTTTATCAATTGCCCAAAGCCTACTGCCATCCTGCACTAGATCAGGTGGATCATCACATGATATGTCAGGCCGCCATTCCCTACCTGCTTCACAGACGAAAGGTTGTTCCATAATATGCTCCCGTATATCTTCATACTTCTCCTGTGTTGGAATGAGCCTCCATTTGAAACAGTTTGCGCACTGAACAGTGAAAGCCCCTACAGATAGAGCTTTCTGATTTTGCCTTTGAGAAGATGGTCGATCACTAATGGGATCTGGGATCTCAGCTTCACCAGACCCATTAGCAGTAGGATTATAAAGCACCAATTGGTATTGAGAAATTTCAGATGGGTTTTCTTCATTTTTCCTGCTATGATTTTCTAACCCTCCTGCAGAACTAAAGTCAACTGGATCTTGAGAATTGGCAGCCAGACTGCCTGGACGATAACTATTTATGGCACCGGACTTCTCACCCACATTACTCAGGTGATCAGCAGTAGTCAAAGAGTTGTTGACAGATTTTTCACTTTTTAATTTGATTGTAAGTTTTAATGAATGTGGCTCCATCGCTCTCTCCTTCAGCTCTATCTCCTCACCACCTGATCTGCAACAATATGATCATCAAATCATACCTAATAAGTTTATAAAAACATCCAAAAATCTCAATGACCTAATCTAGTAGAAGTTGAGCATGGCATGTGGAATCTTTAATCCTAGGAACATCTCCAATAACTACCACTACAGAAGAAACACATTCCACATTAAAAACTACTCCCTCCATCCCATTAGTAATGTCCCAATTACTATATTGAGATGTCCCACTAGTAATGTCCCATACCCTTTTTAGTAAAAAATTAACTATTTAAAATATTATTAATAGTGGGCCCAACTCACTTTATACACCAACTCACTGAAAATAATCCTTAAATATTTTCCACCAACTCACTTTATACACTAACTACACTTTTTCTTAATCTCCGTGCCCAAAAGTAATGGGACATTACTAATGGGACGGAGGGAGTATTAAACAATTTATGAAACCAACTATATTATAGTAGAAGATGAACAAAATGAAGCAATTAAAGGAGCATAATCTTGCAGATGACGCTAATATATTACTCTGCAAAATTAAGGAAACAAAGATGCAGGCAAGATGCTGACAGAAGCAAAAGAAACCATTGAATAACAAAAGGTTAAAACATAAAGGAAATCACAAGTTGTACGTGTAGTTAAAATCAGATAATCACAAAATTTTGTTCTATTGTTTTACAAGCATTGACATATGACCACTGTATTCATACTTTTGTTTAAACTTTAATATCATGAAATAGTTTAACAGGCTTGCATTAGGACTGATAAGATGTTCATACGTATAGAATAGCATCGTGACATTCATAGCTATGTGATATGGCTTATCAGTCGACAAAATATGCAAGTGACATCATATTTACAGTTGAAACCTATGAACCAGTTTCACAGGCTTGAGCGATGACTTATGAGATAACAAGCCCTCTAAGTTCATATATTTCCATATAGAGTAGGGTCACGCTGAAAAGTTTGGCAAATATCATATACAGGTACTCCTCCAATTTCATAAATCCTTAGCATCTATCTGTAAGTTCATATACATGTTACATGCATAACCAACTAAAATTCACAAATCTGTTTGATACAATGAATAAATGAGTGCAACTGAGAGATGGAAACTAGAATCTCTTATCATATCAAACCATGATCCTTTTAGATAAGAAAACAACGACTAGGGACCAATTAGATAGTTAATTGATATTATCCCCTAAACGTCACAAACTACAATAGCATGAATGCATGATTAAGTGAGTAAAATCGCTCTTTATGCCTAGTGGTCATATTCACATACTAGTTATGACTACATGAATTAAAGAATGTCAACCAAATTTGAGAATCAGACTTTATAAATTTGAAAAATTCTTTACTAAGATTAGTCCGCAAGAAATCCTGGACTCGGTGTAACATTCTCATTCCTTTAGTTCCACAGACATTAAAATAAATTGATGCATACGCAATGAACATTACACACACACACACATACACATATATATAAGGGTTAATTTCTGGAAATAACATACCATTTGCTTTCGGCACCACTTTCATAACATTGTAATTACGACACTATTACTTTTTTTGGCAATTATAACACCCCAAACTTTTTCAGTAAAATGACGTTGTTCCATCAGTAAAATGACGTTGTTCCATCAGTACAACAGAATTATTATAGGGTACACGTTGGACAGACTTTGCTGAAAAGTTTTGGAAATGTTATAATTGCAACTTTTTTTGAAAGTGGTGTTGGAATTACTTAATATAACTGAATATGCAAACAGTCGCACTATCATCCTTTCTATCTCAGATGGTAGCATATATTTCCATCCACACGAATATGCACATAAATGTGGCAGGAGATAAGACTGACAGGAATTCTATTCTTTGTAAACGAAATGTTAAAAGCAGACATAGTTTCCGAACAAAAGACTGCAAATTATTCTTATCCTGACACTATTATTTCATTAGGGGGCACTTACCTTGAAGGATTAGCCTTGATAGATAAAAATAGTAAGGCTAATCCATTGTTTACTTAGATGGATTGAAACTTTGGGATATCCCAAGGCCATTGATTATTTCTATCATTTAAGCTAGTTTTGCTTGAGTCTTATCCCATTGAAAGGGTGGGATTGGAGAAATCCTACTCTTGAGGATAAAAATACTCAATCATCAATCATGTATCTTATCAATCATGCAAAGTAAACGCCCCCTTAGTGTATATGGAGTAAAAAATATGAGTGGTGCAACCAAAGGACAGGAAAGTATGAAGAATGGAAAATCAGATCTAAAATTATGTAGTAGTTTTTTGCAACTTCAGCTGAACCAAATAAACTGCATAAAATGCATGTACGTACATGTTCACATACTATACAAATGCATGGCATGCTATCATGCTCACTCATATAAAGTACTCCCTCCGTCCCACCGAAAGTGGTGCACTTCTTTTGGGCACGGGATTTAAGGAGAATAAGATTGTAGTGTAAAGGTGTGTATATGTGTGTGGGGCCACATTATTTGTAGTGTAAAATTATTACCAAAAAAGGAAATGCACCACTTTCAGTGGGACAGCCCAAAAAGGAATACGCACTATTTTCGGTGGGACGGAGGGAGTATAAACAAAGAAATAATTACACCAATAAAGTAAGATGAACTTAAATTAAGCTGTTAGACTACCAGTACAGACAATAGATTCACTAATAAACACATATACAGATAAATCATTCGCCTTCCTACACTAGTTATTTCACTCGGGCAAGGAAAAAAATAATGTTACAGCATTCAACCATAGAGCATTTAAAGGGAAAAAAATAACAGAATTAACAACGTCCATTGCCATAAGTAAGCCACTAATTATGGTTCCCATAGAAATGTTTCAAGGATGGCAAACATGAAAACCTTCCCTTTTCAATAAAAATATGAACTCTACTGGCATCATAAACGGGCATAAGAAATTACGTAGAAGAAGAGATGGTGCAGATTCTTGAGTTCACCTTCAAAAGAAAGGAGATATGGACCTCATATATGATATAACACCAAAAACATGAAAATAGAAGGCCTAGGATCAATGGAGCATTCACCTATTTTTTCTCGATAACACCAAAGTTACTTAAAAATATGTACCATAGCATTGTCATAAATCATCAATTTTGTTTATACCAAATTCTTGTACCAGATTTTTGCCAATAAATAAGCATTCATGATACACAAACAAATAATTTTTATTTTGTTTTCCAATACCGGAGATGCCAACACTTTTTGCCTTAGGAAAGATCAATATGCATCAGCATACATCTTTCAAGCTGCAAGACCTTGTTCTTTATATAAAAGCATAAGCTTATCATAATATAGCAAACTCAAAGCAGCAGCAATACTACATGGCAAAATAACCACCAGTAGAAGATGAGGACTCAATAGAATTCTAGTTCAATTAACATAATTAACCCCTACACAGAAAAATGCAAATCGAATCCGTGCAGCATATACCATCATTCCTTAAAGACTGTTGCTACAAAATTATGAACACAAAATATATAGTTACAAGATAAATCCATCTGCAGACCACAAACACACTAGCAAAATACACGCACATACACACAAAAATTATATAGAGCTAACGAAAGTAAGAATTAAATGTAAGATGTTTTTTTTCTTTCATCACAAACAATAGCAAAGAAAGAATTCGGGAGTATACATTCTCGAAAGATATATCCATCTCCAGACCACGAAACAGCTATCACAACACGCGACACATATATGTATGTATAAAGAGCTAAACAAAAGAATAATTACATGTAAAATCATTTTTCTTTACATTTTGCACATAAAATAGGCAGAGGAAGGTACAATTCAGGAAAACAAAATCCACAATCAATCTATTTATAGAAGGGAAAGGAAGAACAGCTGAATTACATGCAGACCAAAACACATGATAAAAGAATCAAAAGATCCACAGAGAATTAAATTGATAAACACAAATATCTTCAGCTGAGTTAATGAAAAATCAAGCATTAAGCAAAAAGAGGATCAGCAAGAAAGAAACACGAGGTAGGGCAAGAAAATGTTAGGAAATTCGCACATCTAACCCATAAAAAAGCAATTACATAGCTAAATGGAAAGTGAAAGAGGGGGTTAAAGAATTACATTGAGGGGTATTGAGGAGATCTGACCCGATTATGTACAGCAAAAACACGATCACTCCATGATTCCAATGCGATTCGTAAATGCAAAATCCTATGAGAGTCTGTAGTCGTCTCTTCGAGAGTGAAGTTTCTGCAGAGGTTTTCTTCTCCTCGAGAGGTGAGGGTGAGAGAGGAGAAGAGGATGGGAGGAGAGAGACACTCCAATACGTTACATAATAGATTTGGGTTTCGAGGCAAAACTTTTAGAACAGTAAAATTGCACTCTATATCCGTTCACAAAACATAATTAGAAAGAGTAACACGAATTCTAAAATATTAAAAAATAATTAAATATTGTAAATATAGAAAGTGTTCCACCTTTTATTTATTTATTTATTTATTATTAAAATAGAGGTTTATTATAAAAGAAAAAGAAAAATCAACCCTTGAAGGCACAAAGACGGAGACTAAGGGCACAAAAGAAAGTGTTTCACCTTAATATTAAGAGTGAGTTCTCTTTGGTTGTAAATTTATCATGGGAAAATGAAGGATAAACAAAATTTCACCCTTTAAATCATTCATTTCTTTTCTCACATTTCCTACTTGACCCTTACTCATTCCTCATTTACACTACAAAGGAGGGATAATATTATCCCTCCAAAAATGGTGTGATAATATTATCCCTCCTTTGTAGTGTAAATGAGGAATGAGTAAGGGTCAAGTAGGAAATGTGAGAAAAGAAATGAAGGATTTAAAGGGTTAATTTTTTTTTTATCCTTCATTTTCTCATGATAAATTTACAACCAAAGAGAACGCATCCTAATAATGATTAATGAATTGCATAATGAGCTAACGATTATTGAATTGTGTAATAAACTGAGAAAAAGACCAAAAAAAATTAGTCATACGTGATAGAATTGGTAAATAAGGTAATCTATATCTATACTATATTAAAAAAGGGAGTTCTCAATTTAAAATTGATTTCAAATCAATTTGAAATTGATTTCAATGGCAAATTTGAAAATATTTTTAATATGAAGATTATGAATTAAATGATCCATTCACAATTCCACTATCTCTCACTCACATTTTTCCATATCTAATTAAAGTATTTAAGTCACTAACTCACAAAAGGTTTATTTACAATTCTATAATTTATAAAAAGGTTTATTTTCTTTTTCTTTAACTTTTTATTTCTTTGTTTTATTTTTTTCTAAAATTATGGAATTCGCTTAATTATAATATATTTAATATGCATGTCAAATTAAAGATCACGATAAGAGCTTTAATTTGATATATCTTATGTAAATATTTCATTTGAAATATAAAAGTTATATTTATTTAAAGATTAACATTTAAAAAAAAATCCCTCTCATCTCTCATCTTTTTTCGAATAAATCTATTGTTTTAATTATTTTTATTTTTTTTTGTTTTTATCAATTTTTATTATTGTGAATTTTTTAATCTTTTTATTTTTCAATATTCAAATAAAATATATCTAATTGGTTAAAGTTAATTTTTATTATATTTATAAATATGATATTGAGTTGATATCAATTTTATATAAATTTAGGAATATAAAAATATTTCTCGTGCATTGCACGGGGTGCAAATGCTAGTCATATTAAAAAGTGAGTTTCCAATTTGAAATCAATTTTAAATTAATTTTAAAATTAAATGGCAATTTTGTAGTTATAATAAAATAGAAGGTTTATGTTTAAATTATATAATCAAGGCTGCGGTGTCGTTGGATATGGCGACTCACAGTCGTGTTTGCATTAAGCATTGATGTTGTGTGGTTGTTTTTGGTCTTGGTTTTGGTGCGCTTCGAGGGCGGGGTTCGGCTGGTGGCTTGCTTGTGAGGATTCTCGGTAGTTAGGTCCGGTCACCTGTTGGTCGCGGTTTGGCGTGCTTTTTTTGGATGTGGCGCTGTTTTCTCGCCACTATCGTTGGTGCATCAGGGAGAGGTTGGTGATGACATATAACCGGCCTACTTCTCGTTTGTTTGGGGTGAGTGAGGGGTCTTTGGCGACGGCGTCTAATCGGCTGAAGATCTCTTCTTACATGGGTTATTTTTGGACGTGGGCGACGGTATCTAACCGGCCTACGTCTCATTCTTATGTTGTTGGTTTGGATTCTTCAGCGACGGCGTATAACCGGCTGAAGTTTTCTTTATTTTTCTTTTTGTTAGATTATGGCGACGGAGTCTTACCGGCCATAGTCTTTTTTGTGTCTATGTTTTTTGTTGTGGTTTTGACTGGCTTGAGCCGGGATTGTTCTGGGACGATGGTTAGGCCGGAGTTTCAGTAACTTTCCTTTCCGCTCTTCTGGTCGTGGTTTTTCGTCTTAGACGAGCACTCTTTTTCCTCTTCTGGTTTTTCCCTTTGGGTTTTCTATGAAAGGTTTTAATGAGGCTCGGCCCTAATCTGCTTTTGTGTGCTTTCAAGGGTTTTTAGGTTTCTTTTTCTTCTTTTATATATAATCGCATTTTAATAATATATATTTTTCTTTTTATTTTCATTTTCTTTACTTCTTATTTGTTGTTACCTTTCTTTCTAACATTGTGAAATTCGATTAATTATAAAATATTTAATATGCATATCAAATTAAAGATCACGATAAAATCTTTAATATGATATATTTTATGAAAATATTTGATTTAAAATGTAAAAAATAAATTTGTTTAAATATTAAAGTTTTATAATTTCTCTCTCATCTCTCATCTTTTTTGAATAAATATATTTTTAATTATTTTTAATTTTTTTAACTTATTTTTTTGTTTTTGTTTTTCATAATATCAAATTCTAACTTATTTGTTTTTAATTATCAATATTCAATTCAAATATATTTAATTAAAATTAATTTTTTATTATATTTATAAGTAAATAATCGAATTAGTATTAATTTTTATATAAATATAAAAATTAAAAATATTTTTCCGTGCATTGCACATGATGCAAATGCTAGTATATTAAAAAGGGAAAATGTGTAGATCCACATCTATAGTAGATGCCCCTACATCGTATTGCTCTCCATAGTCGACATTGGATCAAATAGGCCCCCAAAGTCTTAAAAATCGATTGTTAGTCAATTTTTTTTTACCTCCAATTTTTTTCTTCTTCCAATTTCTACCCCAATTCCAATTCAACCACCGTCGACATCTCTCTCGGCCTCTCTTCTCTTCCGGCGACAATGAGGCTGCCGCACCTCTCTCTCAATCCGACGCCGCCACCACCGCTGCCACCACCGAGCAGATTAGCACCGCGGCAAAAGTTGCTGCGAATATTATGCTCGAAAGTTTCCTCCATGAGTTCATGTACTTGAGCTTCTTGTCCAGTTTATGCTTCTTGCTCTGCAGCTTCTCTAACATCTGCATCTGCTGCTGATAAACAGATTGAAACAGCTTCTCTACTCATCGGTGAATGGATCCCCTGCATCTTTGAAATTCATCAATTCCTCCAGCGTTTTGGAATACCTAATTTCCCCGGCTTGGTTCTCTTCTTCAAACTGATTGAGCGCGGGGATGATGACCAGCTAGCTGTCACTGGCGCGCTTGAGGCATTTCTCGAGGGCGGCGCTGAAATCCAGGGTTTTGAGGTTGTTGTCGAAGTAATCCTCGACGAGATCGAACAACTCTTGATTCTTCCAAATAGATTTCTTGCAGTCTAGAATGACCTTCGCCACTTCTTGATTCATGTTGAGGAGGCATTCATGTCAATGAGGGGTGTCCGACGGCCTCGTCGCCGCCGGAAGAGAAGAGAGGCAGAGGGAGATGTCGCGGTGGCTGAATTGAAATTGAGGGTAGAAATTGGAAGAAGAAAGAAATTGGGGGTAAAAAAAATTGACTAACATTTACTAACAACGGATAGTCAAACGGGCTTAATTGTTCGATTTTTAAAACTTTGGGGGCCTATTTGATCCAATGTCGACTATAGAGAGCAATACGCTATCGGGGTCTCTACTATAGGGGTGGATCTGCACATTTTCCCTATTAAAAATAATATATTGTGTGAGTAATATTTATAAATAAAAAGAAATTATTTTTTATGAACATATTAAAATTATAAAAAGTGAGGCGCAATTATTTGTGATGTGCTTGCTGCAGGGTCAACCCCGCCCATGACCCGATCCACTCGGGGGCTAGCCTGCCCATCCATAAAAAATATTGATTCACTCATTTCCCTATAATTTCAGTTGGGGGTCGAACTCCATATTTCTGTAAAAATCATCAAAGTACGAGCAAGTAACATATTTCACAAGATAAAGCAACTTAAGCACAAAACAATCATCCAACACTCAATTTCCTATAAAATTGACATCAAAATAACATTAAAAACCATGGAAACATGAGTGTTATCAGGGTCCTCCATCGCGCTGCCGTTGTGACGTTGTGAACTTCCACGAAGTTGTCATGCAGGTCGAGGGTGATCTCCACGTATTTGCTGTTACGGTGAGGATGTCTTTGGAAAGATTGAAAAGCCCAATCTTCTTGCTTTCGTTGCCGTCGTCGGAGTAGTGGCGGTGGTGAAAGGTTATTAAGATAAGGCGATGAACATGAACATCTATCGTTGGAGACAGTGGAAAGTTAACTAGTGATCTAAAGAATGTGGAGCCGATATTCAAGGTGGAGTAAAAGGTGGAAGTGGTGGATTTAATGATGAAGTAGAAGAAGCTACAAGTTTAGAATAAGGAGAAGAAGCATGGGTGGTGGCTTGGCAAATGGTGGATAAGATGGGATTGGGGGAGGGAAATGTTTTAGTGGTGGCGGTGATGAATTTTGAGGATAATTAGGAAAAAGAGGAGGTTGTGTAGAAGATGTAGATGACATCTCACCAGCCGCCAAGAATCCCTTGATATATTCACTTTATCGCTATTTCTATTAACAAATTTACTAAAATTTTGATATCATATACAAATTATAACTAAAGATTAGTTTATAATATTTCATACATTAATTCTATATATCCAATGATGTCAATAGTCTCATTTTCGAATAAAAATCTTATTTACTCTTAACAAAAGTTTGACTTTCTTAAGAAAAATATTATTTGATTTTATGAAAAAGTAGTAATTACATTTAAGCAGTCTCATTTACAAATATAAGATCTTAAAATCTATTTGCTCTTAAGAAAACTCTTTATTTGATTTATCAAAAATATTATTTATATTTAAGTGAAGTCTCATTTATGAATAAAATGTTTTAAAGTGTTATTTGTGCTTAAGAAAAATATTATTTGCTTTTATGAAACGGTCTTATTTGGTTTTATGAAAAGTCTTGTTTGTATTTTAAACAAAGTCTTATTTATAAATAAAAATCTTAAAGTTTATTTGCTCTAAAGAAATGTCTTATTTGCTTTTAGGGAAAGTCTTATTTGATTTTTTGAAGTCTCAATTAAAAAGTTTTGAAGTGTTGTTTGCTCTTAAAGAAAGTCTTATTTAAGAAAAGTTTTATTTGATTTTATGAAATACTAAATTATATTCAAACAAAGTTTTGTTTACGAACAAAATATCTTATTTTCTATTAAGAAAAGTCTTATTAATTTTATGAAAAGTTTGATTTTTATGCATGTCTTAATTTAATTTGTTAATAATAAAACTTATAATTGTGTGAATATACAGAGCATGCATAAGTTGTGGCAATCGTCTCTGCTAACTATGAAGCTTGAAGATACGCAACTCCAAATACAAGAGGAACTCAAAGCAAAAAATCAAGAAATTGTCCACCTCAAGGACTTGCTCTCCGCTGTCATTAGAGACCGAGATGAAGGGATAAATGCCAGATTGATGTTGGACAAACTTCTCATCCAACAACGTTGTCATCAATCTACGCCACATCCAAGCATTGATGACGACCATCGTGCCTTGTCTTCCTTCAACTGCGATGAGAACATTGTCTCATGTCGCACCACCTGCCACTATCTACGGAGGTTGAGCAGGAGCTGTTTGTATTGATAGACTGGCTATTACTAGAAAAGGGCAAGTTCATGCAGGCAATCATGAAAGCGGGATCGTTGCTGCAGACGCTTCTCCTTGCTGGCCCTCTGCCGCAGTGGTGCCACCCTCAGCCACCACTTGACACCTATCAAATTTTGCCCCCACCTCTGTCGGCTCTCTCTGTCCTCAACTAAGAAGAAAACCGCGACACCATGAACCAAAAAACTTGCATTAGCTTAGGGGGAAGAAGATAGGTTAAACGACTTATCAGCTTGGAGAAAAAGTGTATGCGGCAGCCGCACCCAAGTACTTGTCTTTTTGTGGACGGAAGGGTATTTACTAACTATTTGTTTTAAATAAACAAAACAAACTTAATTAATAACAACATAACCTGACCAATCATTGACTCTGAGTTTTCATTGATTAAAAGAAGGAGTAAAAAGATCATCCTAAAGTTTAGAGGTTGGGTTGAAAAGTTATAGAGGCCCTAACAATATAGTGATAGATTATTAACAACAAAATCAAAATTTTGAACGATATATAACTTCATTAACATCTGACTTGGATTCAAGTTTAAAGAAAGCTTGCGAAAAGACTTTATAAAACTCAGTTTTCACCTTCATCAACACGATAATTTCCATTAAAACAACACGAACGAACGAGATGCAATGAAAGCTTCATGGAGTAGAAAGAAGCATCAATGTAAAATCTCATTGGCGATTTATGTCTACCAACACGAGACCAATACAACATCATATTTTCACCTTAATCGAGTAGCATGCTACTCATATGCAAGGATTAGCAGTGGATCGAGGCTAGGACGTCAATTTTTTTTTTATTAGTTTATAAATTTGTTATATACTATTATTTTTATCATACCTTATTTTCTTTTCTTTCCATTACTAGATCATAGAGATAGAGAGAGCACTTCTTAAAGAAAACTACTTCTCTACGCAGTAGATATTCTTTACTTCTCATCAGATTTCAATTTTCTCGGTGTTGTTGTTTGATGCGTCTTTCCACACCTTATGTTTATGTAATTATTTGTCTCACCTCCAAATATAAAAATCCCAATTCCAACCTAGGATAAAAATCATATAAGAGTAACGAACTGACTCGAAATAAATACCTTTCTATGTGTCCGCAAACAATATTTAAGAAATCTCATTTAGAAAAATATACATCACAATTAACCCTACTGATAAAATTATCTAGGTCTGACAGAATTCTTCAACCAATCTTCTTAAGTATCACAAAATTGAACTAAAGATTGTAAAAACTTAACCCACCTAAATCGTTCCCCACATCAAACTTCCCCTGCTCAAGCCAACTAATTCCACCAACCTTTATTCCTAGCTATTTCTCCACAAAATTGAGTTAGTTACGCCTTCCAACTCCTTCTCAAGAACTACATGCAATAAGAAAATACTCATATATACAGAGATTGAGATAGCTTGAACCGACTACACACATCATCACCCACTTCACCTAAGTTTTACAAAATCTTCAACAAAAATGCAGAGTCTCTAAATAAATTCAATCAACACAGTCATAAGTTTAACTAATTGATGTTGATATTAAGAGTATTCCATTTACTCTTTCACTTCATAAAATTAATCACCTCGAACACCAAAGTAGCATTATTGGTGCATTCTACCAATGAAAGACTCTGTTAAATTTTGTTCAAGTTATTGTTAATTAAAAATTCTGATCTTTCGACCTCGTTGCATTGCACAATCTTGAGATTGTAAATTTCGAGTGCTTACCGCAATTGCTTGCATTGCACAATCTTGATATTCACCAAATGGATGTTAAAATTGTATTCTTCAATGATGATCTAGAAGAAGAAATCTATATGAAGCAACTTGAAGTGTTTATAGCACTTGGTCAAGAGAAAATGTATACATATTGGTTAAGTCTTTGTATAGGTTGAAGCAAGCGCCATTACAATGACACTTGAAATTTTACAATGTCATGTTGTCAAATGGCTTCGAAATCAATAAATGTGATAAATGTGTTTACATCAAAAGCACGGATGACAGATATGTTATAGTGTGTCTTTATATATACTATATTTTAATTATGAGCAGTAATAGCTGCATAATTGTTGATACGAAAAACATGTAGAAAATAGATTTTGACATGAAAGATATGGGGTTAGCTGACGTGATTCTTGGAATGAAAATTCTAAGAACTACTAACGAAATTATTTTATTACAATTTCATTATATTGAGAAGGTGTTCAAGAAGTTCAATGCATATAAACCACCAATTAAGACCTCATTGGAACTCAATGTTCACTTAAATAAGAATGTGGGTGAGCGTGTTTCATATGAGGAGTATGCAAGGATCATCGGGTGTTTGATGTACATTACAAATTGCAGTCGACCTGACCTACCATGTTCGGTGATCAAATTGAGTCATTATACTAATAATCTGAACAATGAGCATTGGAAAGTGCCTATGAGAGTTTTGAGATACTTAAAGTATACTCTTAACTTTTGGACTACATTACACGGGATACCCTATGTAGTTGAAGGATACTGTAATGTGAATCGGATATCCGACGCGAATGACTCATTATCAATGAGTGGGTACATCTTTACTATTAGGGTTGGAGCTATTTTATGGAGATCCATGAAACATACATTTATGGCTAGGTCTACAATAGAATCAGAATTAATCTTTTGGATAAAACTGTTTAGGAAGCCTAATGACTACAAATTTTCTAGATGATATTTTATGTTGGTTGAAACTCATGTCGCCATTGATTATAAAGTACAACAACTAAGTGGTTATTGGTAGGAAAAAGAGTGGGTCGTACAATAGTAAATTTTGACATATACGTCGACGACATAACACCGTGAGACATTTGATCACTAGCAGAGTTATCTTAGTTGACTACATAAAGTGAGCGGATAATCTGGCCGATCCACTTACTAAAGCTTTAAGTCAAGATCAGATGTATAAATTGCTAGAAGAAATGAGTGTGAAATCCAAAACTTAAGGACGATTATAGTGGTAGGTAGCCAACCATGATGATTGAGGTTAAATAGGAAAACTAAGCTGTGAACTTCTGTGTATAACACTCGACTACCTGCATTTCCTAGAGTAGTAAGTGAGTGTTGAAACATGCTAAGTGGTAAGGTTAAGCCTTCAAATTTTAGTCATTTTTAAATGCCTCAAGGAGGTTGAGTTTAACAGGAGACTCGGAAAAAAATTACCTATATATATAAGTGAGATGTGGGGGCCGCATCAATTTTAACACTTATGAATCCAAAAAGTTGTTCATTGTCTGCAAAGAATAAAAGCGTGAGAATGAAATGATGTTAATGCATTATTGTGTTGGTGTTGTTGTCTCGGTATACACCAATAAGAAATGTTTTAAAGATATTGAGTTATACCAATTTGTCGGTATATTATTGACTAAGGATGGTTGAAAGATACAAACCACCTATCCTAATGCATTAATGTATTAAGGACAGAGTTATGCGTCTGCATACTGCATTTGGTTATTTTCATTCATGTGGAGATTGTTGGAAATTTGATTTTGAGAAGATCAATGACAAATTTTTTTGAGTAACAAAGATATTTAATTTTGTAGAATTAAATAGCATATATAAGATTAATCTATATTTCAAGTAGAAGATCATGGTATATTTATTTACTCAAAATCGATTTTTGGCGATTGAGAAATAATTTCTTAAAATTGATAATTTAATTAAAGATAATTTATTGTTTATCCCAAATTGATTAATTAGCATTAAGTAATCGTGTATATAAATTGTTACATTGATACATGTAATAATTATGTCCATAAGTGATGGGCCTGTGAAGCATACACGCACGCAAATGCATGTGCGTTGCCACCCGACCCGCTTCGACGTCCAGTGCTCGATTTGTACCCGTGAATTTATCTCTTGGCAATTGGTATTTGAGTGGTCTTTAGGCCAAACCTTAGATTCTGTTGGTTTGAAGTTTGAACCACTGATTTGTTTGTGCCCAATAAATCGTGGTGTAGTTTGTTAGACCTATTCATGCACATGAGGATCCATCCGTTCGTTGTCTCCCATACCTGATCAGGAGGCTCGCTCGTTGGTCTCTTATAACTGCACCATGTGTTAACTTAGAGAAGCTTCCACAACCACAACAAAATGTCTTATCGTAATGGGACGTGTGAGAGTTACATTAGTAGCCTCCCAGAGTTGATGACTACGTGAGAGTTACCTTAGTAACCTCATGGGGTCAACCCTTAACTCTACAAGCTCCCCTGCACTAAAGATGAGTTAAGTCCGAAGGCTCCTCCATGGTAGATTGTGCTTATAAATAGGAAAGCCACACTTACATTATACACACAAAATATGCACAAAGCTCTAGCGTGACATATTTCGTCTTTTGGACAAAGGGATTTATCGACTTGACTTTCTACATTCAGTTCACATTTTTATTTATCTGTAACGTTTTTAATTCAGTTTAGTTCTTTTGTTCTATCATATTTTCTATTTGTGTTCATTTGTAATTGCTTGCAAGCTTTGTTTCAAACACTATGCGACTTTAAAACTAAGATTTAGATGTCCGTCTGTCGTCAAGCTATAATTTGAATAAGGGCCCATTGTCTGGAATGTCCTTATGTGTTGTCAATTTCGTAATCGAACACCTAACGACTGAGTTAAAAGTTGACAAGATAAAATTGGGACTTTCTGGTTGTTTGAGTTACAATTTGAGACATTCGATTATAATATTACGCAAATTCTCCCGTGCGGTCAACCGCATGCGATGCGGACGGTTTGAAAGTTTACATTTTTATTCACAATAATGTTTACTTTTATTCATAAGAACTTTTACTTTTTGTTATTTTCACTCATTAATACTTTTATTCTTAACTATTTGGTCGAGTAATCATTGTCGTCCTAAAAAGTAATTATTGTTACAATGAAATGTAATAGTATTTCTAAATTATTACATTTATTCACGATAAGTGTTACTTTTATTCATGAGAACTTGTACTATTACATAAGTATACATTTATGTGAACAAATGTATATCGTATGCTTATTAAAAGTAATGGTCCGCATACTATGCGGTCAACTGCATGCAAGACCAACTCATAATATTGATATCATGACATGGAGTCGACCTAGATAATGAACTTCTAAAACTCTCTATCAATTTTGAGTTTCAACGTTAAATGTTTAACAATCTTTTTTTATCCTTTTCAACACTAAATTGATGTAAATAGATTCTTTTGCGCGTCCGTTCTTAGGTTGTAGACGTCCGCATGAAAGACCTACACCTTAATGTAAAGGAGAGATGAATTTACAACAAACAAACAAAATTGAGACATTATTAAAATGCTTTAAAAATATCATTTAATTGACAGCAAACTCAAAAAAGTTTGATATATACATACAAAGTTTAAAAACATTAATCAAAATAAAAGATCCTCAACTTCCAAAAATTTCCTTTTCATAAAAACAATTCACGAGTTTTATTTTATAATGATTTTTTTTTAGGATTTTAATAGTTTTGAAACTTTGAAGATTGAAGTTGATGTTGTAATATTTTCAGAAAAATTGATATAATAATATTAATACTATGTCATTCTCAAAAAAAATATTAATACTATGTCATCATGGCAATACTTAAATTTTATTGCTTTCAAAATTTTGTATAGAAAATGATGTTCCATAATTGTTCTTGTACTCGTTATACTTATATGTCTCTCGATTAGCCAAAAGCTATCAGTTTTTCCAAAAAGTACTGTTTGAGAATTGAAAAACATTGTTGCATCTGACATTCTAACTATCGTTCGCCTTCAAACCATTGTTGTACCAATTATGCCTTTTTTACCACTGGTTTTCATAGATGAATCGTTCATACACACTTACTCAACTTTGTGGCTATCTCGTAGTTACTTTGGTGAAGCTCTTTCCCTTCTAATGAATCTAATTGAATTTGGAACCCGAGTCAAAGCATACATATATAGCTGAATTTCTTCAGATTAGTCGGACTATCAATTGACTTAACCTATTAAATCTAATAACACACATTTAAGATCGATATCATGCAAACTTGAGCAGAGCCAAGTTCAGCACCAGACACGAAACCAGAAGAGTTTGCCGGCAGATCAAGATGAATGAAGTCTGCAACAAGATTAACAGAAAAATGGATGCTTGCACTAAAATAAGACTCAAGATTGGACTACCAGATCATAAAGCATCTAAAACACCCACCAATTACAAATTGAAAAAAAAAAAAAATGGTGGGGAATGAACCCAGCGAAGTATATACCATACCATCAAAGGAAACAGAAATTTAAGAACGGTCGAGTTAAAAAGGTGACTTATATACTAACACAAGCACCAAAACCATTAGTCATAAGAAAGGATGCTCAAGCTGAGCTCGTGGCCAAAGCATAATGTCAATAATACCCAAATCTGCAAAACATTCACACTTGGGGCCTCGGGCAATTTGAGCAACAATTGCAATAAACGCAAAGACTCCTGTGTGGACGTCCTAAAAGTGTCAATTATTATCAAGAAATGTGCTAATTATCATGAAGATAAGTAATATTTATTCCTTTAATCTATAACTACAAAGTGTCATATACTAAACAAAAGTGTCAAAAGTCAATTACACTTAAAAAAAATGTGCCAAGTGACAATGTCTTCACAAGAGTCCACCTCTTAACAAAAATAAAGAACTAACAAATCTAGAATGAGGTCTAGCAGAATAAAATACTTCAGTTTAAGGCTAATATATATAAAAATAATAATAATTGAATGAGGAGAGCTTGCTTACACATCAGAGCGTATTATAGTTGAACTAAAGAAACCCACCAAATCTCCAATTAGCACAATATTGATAAAAGGCTGAAGCAACAGGTAGGAGATATCACAAACAGGTTAAAAACGATGGTGAAACAAATGGTTACCAAGCTAAGCTATAACTAGTCAATCCTGTTGAGATATTCCAATTTAACCATTATGATGGAAGGAATAACAGAAATATCATGCACTTCAGCTCTGTACAAATTCAAGAAATGCCTTATAGTAAAGAATGCTAAAAGTGTAGTGGCATAAAGGCCAGCAATACTTGTTATTCTTTAGTAAGTGCTAAAGTGAATAAATGATCACAATGATTTGAAAATCTGATACTCAGAAACATAGCCAAGACTCTAAATTTCCTTTTACAGAATCAAACCATACAAAAGCTCTAGTATCTAGATGCAAGCTATATATCACCACATTGATTCTTCAAGCAATCTGATGCCCCGTATCTCCAAGAACAAGATTTTCAATACAATTTCTATCAGAATTCTCCAACCATATCAAGAGAACAACATCCATAATTAAACGAGCACACTATCTCAAGTAAGATATCAGTTCAGATGAATCCAAAACCGCTGATACTAGGGATGGACTAGACATTCAATTTCAGCTACAATCTAATTACCTATCAAGTATCAACACCAAGCACAACCTAACAATAACTTCCATACAGCTTTCAGAAAGTGCAAGATCCTATTAGACGGTAAGAAAACATGAAGCCACAACTATGTCAATTGAAAAGTCAAGATTTCATAAATATTAGTTGACTCGTCAATCGGTATATAAAATCAAACAGGCTTCTACAAATATGTCAAGTGAGATATCATGTAGATGAAACGTCAACTGCTGATACTAGGGCTGGACTAGACACATCCAACTATAATCTAAGAACAAGTCACAAAGTGTAATTAACTCAACACCAAGCACGACCTACCAATAAACCCAATATCAAGCTTTCAGAAAATGCAAGATACTGTTATGTCTGTAGGCATTTATGCGTGCATATTTATCTATGGGAAGTAATAAAACATGTAGCCACAACATCTGTGTTGCTTGCAGCCAACTGAAGATGTTAGATTTCACAAAAAAATATTTGACTCAGTATGTAAAATCAAACAGACTAATCAAGAAAAATCAGCAATAATCTGGATATTATTCTCATGCTGATCCACATTCAACATTATTAAAGCATCAAGGATTGAAATCAGTAACCAAAATAAATTTGATTTACTAACAGCATATAACCATCAATAAAAAGGTGCATAAATACCCGAAACTAATAACAAAACGTATAAACTAGTAGCTAATCGTGAAGTCGGCTGATAGACATAACAGCGAAGAAGGAAAACAGGGAGGGCAAATCCAACATTAGAATACCCAAATCGCAATTGTTCTCATACGGGGCTGAGGAGCTGAGAGAGAGATGGTTTGGGCTCCGAGTTCATGCCGATGATGATAACCAACGGGATGAAGCCGTAATGAGTGACGACTTTGGCCTTCTTCATGGCCCAGGTGCTCCACTCCTTGACGAACTTCCCCGCCGCCGCCACCGAACTCTCCTCTTCGTCCGCCGCCGCGGATTTCCTGACGACCTTTCCTTTCCCGGCCTTCAGAGACACCCTCGAAGCCATCTGTGATCGGTAAGATTTTTGAGTTTTAGGGCTCAGATTGGGGGGCCAATTTGCAGCTGCGGCAATCGGCTATAACTTTTTTTGGGATACTCTGCTTCTGCGTTAATGTTACAATTAAGGGTTTATATAGAGAATTGGAATGCCCTAGAAGGCTAGAACTATTTACTACTCCCTCCGTCCCATAATAAGTGGCCACATTCTTTTCGGCACGGAGATTAAGAAAGTGATAGTTAGTGGAGATTAAGTGTGGTTCCCTACCATTTAATGTATTTGTGGAAGTTAATTAAATTTTTAATCTCAACCAACTTTTCAACCACCTATTGCACTTTTTATAATTTTAATTTATTTTAGTTTATTCATTAAATTTATTTAAATCAAGAAATTAAAATTTCAGCCTTACAATTTCGGCTATTTCAAAAAATTTGAGTTTCAAAAATTAAAGTTTCAATTCCAATTTGTTGACAACGCCTCCAGCGCAGCTGTATGCATAATGTCAAAAAAAAAAATGATTAAAAAAACTTGACGCCGGAGAGTCAGCGGGAGACGAACGGACCGAGCTCAGAGGGAGAGGCCGCGTTCAGAGGAGTGAAAGGGGGAGCCCGCGCTCAGAGGGAGAGGCCACTCGCTGCTCAGTCTCCACCACCACCGTCGCCAACAACCACCACCACCGTCAAATCTGCCAACAACCACCACCACCGTCGCCAACAACCACCACCGCCGCCAACAACAACCACCACCACCAGAAATCAAAAACCAGATCTTGCCCCCAAACCTGTTAGATCTGAAAGAGAATAGAGGGAGAGAGGGAGGACGACGACCTCAAATCGGCACACACGATGCGCCGACCTCACCCAAATCGGCGTAGGCGAGCCCTAGCCCCCAAATCGGTGCACGACCTCACGCATTTGGGCAGCGAGCTTCGAATCCCCCAAATCGCCCAAGGATGCGACGGTGAGAGGGAGGGAGAGAGAGATCACGAGATCTGTAATGAGAGAGAGAGAGGGAGAGAGGCGGCGACGACCGAATGGGCGAAAGGTGGCGGCGGCCGGAGAGGCGAGAGGCGGCGGCGGCGGCGATGAGGGTGGCATCCCGCCGGAGAAGAAGAGAGAGGCAGCTGCTCTCTATGTGTGTGTATAGGGTGTATATGTTTATTTTAAACATAATTTAGGGTTTAATTAGTAACTTAATTAATTATCCTAATTAAGTTAAATTATTTCCATTTTTAGAAAGCAGCCACTTATAGTGGGACAGACGAAAAAGGAAATGTGGCCACTTATTATGGGACGGAGGGAGTACTACTATATAGTTATATCTTAGGGTTAAAGTACCACTTGTATTCACACATATGCAATGTAGAAGAATGTTTTCATATAAAAATAAATATTAATTTATTTATTACTATATGATAATAAAAATATACTTTTTCTGTTCCACCACTAATATATTTCACGCATGCGGGACCTCTACACCACCGAAAGGTAGAAAAATAACCGCACACAGGCGGGACCACTACCCATGAAGGTGGGAAAACAATCGCATGCAGACGGGACCACTACCCACACAAAGGTGAGAAACTTACACCACACACAGGCGAGATTGAATCCAAATCTCTCATAACATAGAGTCTTTAGATGTCTCAACTTTGTCATTGGAGCTAGATTTTATTGGCCACTTTCTTACAACTTTACTAATAAAGTCCACCATTATTTCTCCACTTCACTCATAAAATTGTACCACGTTCTCCACTCACAACACACACACACTTAACATTTATTAAATTTGTGTCTGACAAATTAAGTAATCAAATTACCATTCTAATCTTATACTTCATCTGTCCTAATATTAATGGCTCGTTTCTTTTGGGCACGAGTATTTAGGATACCACAATTAAAGAAAAATAAGTGTGACCTACATATTTAGTGTTTTTTTAATTACTTTCAATAATTGTTAATCAAAGTAAGTTTCTCCATTTATTTCTTTCACCGTCGGCGACTCTTCTCAGTCCGACGAATACATACAAATCCTCCCCAAATCTCTTCTCTCCCTTCTATCTTGCAGAGTACACATACATGTCTTGATCTTTTCTTTCTTGCAGAACAATCACACACACAAAAGAGATTTAGCAATGGTCCTCGCGCCGTTGCTGCTAAATACTCCCCAAAAGAGATTTAGCAATGGACACATACACAAAAGAGTTTAGCATAACACACACACGCACATCAAGTCAGATTTGTTTTGTTTGATGCTAAGTCAGATCTGTTTCGGTTTCTCCGTTTCGTTGATGGTTAGTGGAGATTTAAAGAGGCGAAAAATAATGGCTGGTTGATGCTTAGTAAAAATCAAAACTTCAAAATCAAAATTGCAAAAATCAAAAATTTGTTTGGGTGGAGATGGTGGAGGCAGTGAAGGGATGTGAGACGGAGGAGGGCAGAGTAGAAAGAGAGGGTTTCGCCTCCGTTCTGTCGCGCCACTGGGCCTTTGCTTTCGTCGGGCTGACATGCAATTGGTGGAGGCATGACAGCGGTGGAGAGAGCCGCTGAAATGTGAGAGAGAGATGAGAGAGGGAGCCACTGAAATGAGATAGAATTGAGGGGTGAAAATTAATTAGGATAGAATTTAGGGTTTAATACTTTCGTTAATTAAGTAACTAATTCATTCCTAATTATGGCCCAAAGAGAAAACGAGCCATGTTACATGGGACAGCTCAAAAAGGAAGACGAGCCAACAATATTGGGACATAAAGATTAAAGAGTATTAAATTAATTGATAAATTTAAATTAAAAAAAAAACTCAGTGAAAATAATCTGCTAGCTGCCCCTCCCCCACCCCAAATTCTTAGCTCCACTCCTCTCTTATTCCTTAACACCCACCCCACCCAGCCACAACAACAGCTTCTCTCTCCGACCGAATACCCAACACAACCCCCTCCCTCCAGTGCAGCCTCCAATGGTCGTTGTCGCTGCCATAGGGGCTTCTCATTCCCCAAGAAATATCCATGTCGCCCCTTCAGTCCGATCATTTCATTGCCTTCCCCAGCGCCACCCCCAACCCCACATTTGCCGCCATTACAACCACCCTCACCACCTGCAACACACACAAGCACACACGTTGCACTTCCCCTCCACACCGTCGCTGTCACAATCCAAATGAATTGCGCGAAAGATGGTTGTAAACAATTGAGAGGGTAATTTGGTAAAATACTTTTGTTATCTTGGTTACTGTTGGAAGACCAGTTAATAGTCAGAGGGGGTAGACACAATTTGTTATCTAAGGGGGAATAGTGAATTTGGACCGGACTTCAACACATACCTCCAAATTAAATAGGTATCTACGATGCCAAACGTACAATAGGTTAAACCCAAATTGCTACTCTATCATAGACTTATTCGGTCTACAAAACAAGTCCTAACATAGATTGTTCTTAGCATGATAATAATATATTGATGTACTTAACACAAGGAAACAAATGAAGTAGAGAAACCAAGTACAATTGTGTTTCGTAAAGAAGAAATAACTAGATTTTAAAAGGTTACCATATCTTATTTTCTTTATCTTTTCGTATCTCGGTACATAGTTGATAACTTGATTGAGAATTCTCCAATTGTAGACTCGAGAATGATCAAATATTTATTGAAATAATTTAGTTCTTCTAGCACTTTGAGAAGTAAAATCATCAATAACTTCTTTAAGATCAAACTTTTCTAATACCTCATGTTTAGCATAAAATCGTTAATCCATCATTTATTGAAACATAGTAGATGGTGAAGAATGGTTACGTCCAAAAACATGCTTTGATGAAGCGGGTCGTAAACCATCCTTTGAGCAGAGAAGCGAAAGCCGCTCACAAATGCTAAATTGGGGAGCAGAAGCGGCGGAATCATCAACTACGAATTGCATGTCTTAAGAAGCAAATGTTTCCACAGCTAGATTTCGAGTAAGTGTTTCCATAATCTTCTTCTGTCTGAACAAATGATTCATCGAAATTAATAATGAGTCACCATTGATATCGACACATTCGAGATCGCCAAATGTTAAGGAGTTCCTCTATTCAATCATTTTTCTTCTTCTTGTTGCTATATATCTCGTTCATACACATCTTCTCTTTGTTACCCAGGCCTCTAGTGAGTTACAGATATAAGAGATTAAGTTAGAAAACTAATAGCAAAATTTAAAATTGTGAAACATTGATTCTAATAGTAAAAAGTTATAGAGAGAGAGAGAGATCAATTAGCATAAGAGAAGTTTTTTTTTTTAGGATTAATACTAATGGACTTTTATTTTTATTTTTGAGGTCCCTAAATTTAGGGGCCCTAGGTCCTTTGCCCCTTAGGCCTACTTGAAGGATCGGTCCTCGTTGGAAGTGTACTTTTAAGTTTGATAGAGCTATTTATCTCTCTTTTGTCATCAATGAATTCACTTTGTTGATTCAACTATTCAACGACGCAACAATGAATGATTTGTTTGAATTGTTGTATTTCAAAGTGTTTTGTCCGATTATGACTCAACATATCTTCAGTAGCTTGATAGTGAATATTCAATCTTGAACGACCGAAAAAAAATTCTTGCATGTAATGCTCATCTAAAGAGTAGTAAACATGCTCAGAAGAATATAAGGGTGCCTATAATAATGAACTAGAATTTTAGCTTTTAAAATGTTATATTAGTGTCACATCAGCTTTAGAAATTCACCTATTTTTTTTTCTAACTTATACTTCAACAATAAACTAGTTTCTAACTTTTAGAGGGTCCCACTATAATACACACTACATTAAAATAAGTACACTTCTTAAGATATAAAATAAGAATTATTTTCAGCCATTAGATCATCAAGATCTACGGTTGATTCGTAACCCTATTGGATGGATTTATGGTCCTGAGTTCGAATCCCAAAGGTAGCAAAAAATTATTTTTCACAATTCATACCTTTATTCAGCGAATTCATACGTGTTCCACATAAAATTCATACATTGAAAATTGTTCTTATTTCTTATTTTAAGATGTGTTCTCACAGTAGCCCACCCCAATATATATATATATATATATATATATATATATCCCCAATTAATTTTATTAGCATTATTATATACTACTATCTCTGTCCCCAAAATAAGTTCCTCTTTGGGGACGGCACGAGTTTTAAGGAAAAATGGTAAAGTGTATTGATAGTGGAGATAAAAATGTTATAGTAATTAGTACTCCCTCCGTCCCAATAATGTTGTCCCATTTCTTTTGGGCACGGAGATTAAGGAGTGTAAAATTAGTGTAGTAAAATAGAGGTCCCACATGTTCAAGAAAAAGTAAGTATAGCTTAACCCCTTCCCAAACATGTGTCTCTCTCGGCGGCCGGCGACACCAAACACTAAGCAGAAGCTGCGCGGCCGGCGAGAAACATGAATTCAAGGAACGCAGCAAATTCAGCAAATTCATAGCTTAACCTCTTCCTAATTCGTGTGTTGAGAAACATGAATTCAACAAAAAATAAATTCAAGAAACGCAACAAATTCAACAAATTCAGCAGCAAGATTTTTCATTTCCGGCGAGAAACATGAATTCAACAAAAATAAATTCAAGGAGAACTAATCAACACTCTGCAAATTCAGTAAACAAGAAAAAGAAAACCAATTCAAGAAATGCAGTAAATTCAAGAACAGAAAAACAAAATCCCTAATTTATATCCCCTTCTATCCCTCTTCTTTAGTTCCTAAATTCCAGACAAGATTCGCCACTCACCACCACGACTTGACGGCGATAGGCGGCGTGAGAAGAGGGGCAAGAGGCGGAGGGCGCTCTCCGCTGTCACTACAACGAGTCCGACAAGCCCTAATTTCTGGGGGAAGGGGGGAGGCGGCGGCGGCGGCGGCGGCTGAACAGATGGGGAAGAGGGAGGCGGCGCCCGCGGAACAGAGGGGAAGCGGATTTACAGTTGGGGAAGGTGGGAGGCGGCGCCGGCGGAACAGAGGGGCAGCGGCGCCGGTGGATTTGCAGAGGGAAATGGTGGAGTGAATTTAGAGAGGGAGAATGGGGGAGATGGTAGGGAGAGAGAAAGAGCGAGCAGATATGAATTAGAGAGAGAGAGAGAGAGATAAATTAGGGTTTAGAGGGGAGAATTAATTAGGATAGTGTTTAATTAGAAATTAATTAGTTCCTAAAATTTTCCAAAAAAGGAAATGGGACAAGATTATTGGGACAACCCAAAAAGGAAAGTGGGACAAGATTATTGGGACGGAGGGAGTATTAAGAGTGGTGAAAAGGTGAAAAAGTGTTATAATTAGTATTGGGAGTGTTGAAAAAGTGAAAAGTAAAAATAAATAAAGGAAGAAAGAAAGAGGAACTTATTTGGGGGACGCCCAAAAAGGAAAAAGAGGAACTTATTTCAGGGACGGAGGGAGTATTATTTACATATTGTGGTTATATATAATTTAAAATTCTATATTTTAATTATCTACTATAATAAAATAAATCAACTTTAGAATTATAAATAAAAATTAAAATTACATTAATTGATAGTACATAAAAAAAATAAAAAGTATTTAAAAATATTTATTATATATTTTTATAAATTAAATCAAGAAAACACACATGCAAAACAAACACACAAAAAAAGCAAATTTGAAAACTTTGGTCCAAAAAAATAAAAAATTGTCAGTGCCCCAAGCTTCACACCCCAACGAGTCAAGCCAAATAGTGTCTTGCTCAAGATAGACTCGTTTAGCTAATCGAGTTGTTTGCTTAATTATCGATCGAGCTTTAATCGAGTCGAATACTGTGCCGAGCCTAATTGAATTTTTTAAATTAATTTTTTTTAAAAAAAAAATTAGTTATTTTCCTAATACATAAGTTTTTTTTCTTTCAAATATTTAAGTTATTTTATTCACAATAATGTAATATATTTACTATTTTCTTGTAAATAAATGATGTCAATTAGATACTTAATCCAAATATTACTAATTATAGTATAAAATATAGTAAGAAATTTAATTAATAATCTTATGTTTTTAAGATAAATCACTTAACGAGCTTGCTCATGAGCTAATGAGTCGAGTATCGTCATGCTCAAACTTTGGCTTGTTTAGCTAAACGAGTTGTTCATTAAATTACCGATCGAGCTTTTATCGAGTCCAACGTCTAATAGCTCACGAGTAGCTTGACTCGTTTACAACCCTACCAGCGACACCCCAGCTTTGCCTCTCTACAACAATTGTATGTTTGAGTTTGAGGATAAACACTGATAAACAGTTTCAGCCAACCCGAACCGAATCGAAAATTTGTGGTTTGGTTTGGTTTGGGTTTAGCCCTACAAACGGTTTGGTTCAGGTTGAAATTTTGCAGATAATTCGGGTTCGGAGTGTATGGGTTCGGTTCAATTTTAGATCAAACTATCTGAATGCTCACCTAAGCCACCCTAACATATTCGAAGTATGAGATGCGTGCACATAAAGGAATATTTATAATAAAAAGATAAGATTTGTTTAGATCGATTCTCGAAAAGTTTCTAACTTGAAACTTTAAGACAATCAATAACAAGTCGTTTTCTGATATCATTTTAGTAATTCAGTAAGATCAATGACGGTCTGATATCACTTATTGGTCCTGAAAGCGAGATACATCAGAAAATGGTAAATGGTAAATATCATATTAAATCATAAACTATACCTACTTATAAAAAATGTCTCAAACTATAAGAAATATCTTTAAAAACCCCAAACTTTTAAGTTTGTATTAAAAATGTTTCTCGTCCATTTTTCTGTCCTCGGAATCATAACGTGGCTCGTTGGATGCCATAGTGTAATTTATATTTTATTATTTTAATTGACATGACACAAAATCAGGTTGTTTATGCTATATCATTTAAAAAATTAAGTCGATGTTGGATAAACTGACCTTCAACGCGATTTGAATGAACTGACGTGGCACAAAACGACATCGTGTTTTTTGTGTTATGTCACTTAATACAATAAAATATAATTACACGGTAGCATCTGGCGATCTACATTATGCTTCCGGAAATCGAAAAATAGACACGGGACATTAGACCTAATAGTTTAATAGTATATTTTAAAAAATATGTTTATAATTCAAAATATTTTTGATAAAGTGAATATAATTTGAGGTTTAACATGTACAAATATACAAGAGAATTACGCAATTAAAATATACTCCAATATTTATATTTACCCGAACTGGGCAGTAGATACAAATAGATAGTGGTTAGCATGGTAATAAATATACTGATACATGACACAAGGAAACAAATATTTGTAAAGAAGATCAGAAACCAAGTTCAATAGTGTTTCGTAAAGAAGAAATAACTAGATTTTAGTAAGTTACCATAATTATTATTAGATACAAATTGAGATTATATATGGAAATAAACAAACTAAAACGCGATTTCTTGATTGAAAAGCCTGAAGTAATTAAAGTTTTAGAGCTGTAGCGGGATTAGTAGTCGATCGGTGATCAATCCTAGTAGGAATAGGCAATATTGACACACGATATATATAAAGTAACCAAACTGCAGAAGCAATACACATTATTATTATTATTATTATTAGTTTGAGATTAATTTGAGCTCTCGAGTTCGATGATGGCGGAATTGGGGCTTCCCGAGAACCCCTTCTTGTTCGAGAAAGAAGATTGGGTTTACAAGGAGAAGACGGGTACCTTGTTGAAGAAAGAAGTTAGGGTTTACAAATCTTTATTCGATGAGTACGAGATTGAGAAGGAGATCAACCGGGGGGCCTTCGGCGTGGTGTACAGAGCGCGAGACAGGAAAAGCAAGGAGACGGTGGCGATGAAGGAGGAGGTTGGCGGCGGAGGGCTACTGATGGAGATCGACATCCTGAAATCCCTGCCGCGGCACCCCAACATAGTGGAATTCAAGAAAGTGGCGAGGGATGGGGCCCGCGTGTTCGTGGTGATGGAGTACTTGGAGTACGACCTCCAGAGGGTGAGGGCGGTGATGGAGCAGCCCTTCCCGCTCTCCATAACCAAGACCCTCATGCGGGAAATTCTCAGGGGCGTCGCCTTCCTCCACCACCACGGCGTCGTGCACAGGGATCTCAAGCCGGCCAACATTCTCTTCGGAGGCGCCAACTACGACCTCAAAATCTGCGACTTCGGGCTCTCGGCGCGCCTCGGATCGCGGTGCAGCGCCGGCGCGGGGACCAGGTGGTACAAGGCGCCGGAGGTTCTGGGCGGGTGCCGCAGCTACACGAGCGCCATCGACGTGTGGTCGGTGGGGTGCATCATGGCGGAGTTCGTGTTGGACCAACCCCTTTTCCAAGGCCAATCGGATGCTCATCAGCTCGCCTGCATTCGCGAGGTCCTCTGCGGCCGGACCAACCTTCTGCGGCCTCTCATCATGTCTGCGTCAGGCGCGGCGCCGCTCAATCATGCTGGATTTCATCTGCTCGGGAGGCTCTTGGCGTACCACCCAAACAACAGGATTTCAGCCGCCGACGCTCTCAGACACCCTTGGTTCGCTCAACAAGATTGAGTTGCGGGAGAGAGATCGATCATCTGTTTATTGCTATTGCATCTTTAAGTATACCGAATCTTCCCTATTTAAATATGTCTCATTAGCATTTCGAATCTTCCCTATTTTAATATTTCTAACAATACTAATGATCAGCTTAATTACGTCGCATTCTTATTCTTTGACCTATATAATTGTGGAAACTAGTAGTAATTAATTTCTTAGCAAATTGAACTGTCACTCAATTTCACAAATTGGATCAAAATCGTGAATTTTTGTAATTGCCGTTGTTCACTAGTTGGGTGGGGGCAAGTGCCGCAGATCCCCGGGCCGGTGGGGATGGGTGGAAAGTTAGGGTGTATTTTTTTCTCCCTTCAAATTAAGGGTATTTTTATAAAATACTTATATCAAATTAAATAGGTTACTTTTAAAGTTGCCAACTAAATTTTATTTTATTTATTTTTATTCTTTTTAATAAGGGTAAATTAGTTTTTATAGCTCAAATATATTTTAAATTTGTGGTTATTCTATCTAAGCAAAGACTATATCAATAAGCACGCTAATATTCCCTCCGTCCCAATTTTTAGTATTCGTTTGAGAATGACACGAATTTTTATAAAGTACTCCCTCCGTCTCAGCGAAAGTGAGGCGTTTCTTTTGAACACGAGATTTAAGAAACTGATGTTTAGTGTAAAAGTGAAATGAAAAGTGAATGAAAAAATATCATGAAAGAGAGAGTGAATGAAAAAGTAACTTTAATTTAATCCAAAAAGGGAAACGACTCAACTTCGTTGGGACGACCCAAAAAGGATTACGACTCAACTTCGTTGGGACTGAAGTAGTAATTGGGTGTGTTGTGACTTGTGAGTGGAATAAGGATCCCACATTTGTGAGAGTGTTATAATGATAAAGTAAAGTGAAGGTTCCACTTACTTTTATTAAAAATAGAAATAAATACAAAATTGTGGGGCAGATTAAAATAGAAAAAATGATACTAAAAATTATGTATTTTTAATTTACTAAAAGAAAAAATGAATATAAAATTATGAAACAGACTAAAATAGATGATGTATTTGGAGAGGGTTCGTTTAATTTTGGACCTTTCAACAAATTTGGAGGAACTACTTGGTACATATAGAAATCAAAGAAGAAGGAGTTAACTAGAGCTAGCAAAATCGGCCCGGACCGCCCGTATTTACGGTTGGGTTTGGGTTCTATAAAATAGAGGCCCGAAAAAAAATTCGAGCCTGAAAAGTCCGTCCAATCAGCCAGCCGGGCCGACCGGACTTTAGGGCTAAAAAGTTTGGGGTTTTCGGGCCAAAAGGCCCGCCCAATCTTTTTAATTTTTTTTAAAGATATTCTATATTTCTATTACTAATAAACCCTAATTTATCCTTTCTAATTTTTACATTTTACATGTGCTTTGATGCGCATATTTAAGGCAAAATATAATCTGCCAATGTTTTGTTTACTTTTTTTAATTTTATATTTTTGAAACAATTGTTTTACTTATAATTTAATTCGGTCGATTCTTAATTGTAATTTCACTATTTTTTTTCCACCATTTTTTTCCACCTTAATTGTCCCAACATTGTAGTGTTAATTTGCAAATAACAGAGCTTTTATATTTTATAGGAACTTTTATATTTTATTAAAGTGTTAATAGCTTTTATATTTCATAAGCTATTAGTAAACGCATGAATCAATTTTAGATTTCAGTTTATAATTTTAGTAAGCTATTTGTAGTATGATTTATATTTTTATTTTGTTTATAATTATCATTTAGATTGATTTTAGTTTATTTAAATTTTTATAATATTAAAAAAATTAATAATGAAAAAATTTATTGAACGAGTTTGGCCCGACTGTCCGATGACCCGAATGAAATTGGGCCGGATTTGTAAATTGGTAGCCCGGTCGAATTGGGCGCTGCACAAGATCCCCACCGCCTAGGGGTGTAAACAAATCAAGCCGCTCGCGAACTATTCGGAGCTCGGCTCGAAAAAAGCTCGTTCAAGTTCATTTAGAGAAGCTCGATAAATAAACAAACCAAACTTGAGCTTAGTAGTATTCGGCTCGTTAGCTCATGAACATGTTCGTCAAGTGATTCAACTTGAAAAATATAAATTATTAGTATATACAACTTATATTTATCCACTAAAATTAATAATAATTGTATTAAATCTCTAATTAATTTTATTTGTCATAAAAAAATAATTAATATATTTATTATTTTAAATAAAATAATTTATTTTTAAAATAAAATAATCAATATTTTGAATATAAATATAAATTTAGAAAGTTCTTATATGCTCGATTAGGCTCGTGAGCCGCTCACGAGCCTCAAAGTATTCGGTAAGTAAAGTTCGGGATTCGATTCGATACTAAACAAACCAAACTTGAGCACACCATTATTCGGTTCGGCTCGATTCGATTACACCCGCCTCACAAAAATCGCCACAAATATTTCATATACATAAAAACAGAAACTTGAAGGCTACGGATACATAAAAAATAAAATAATTAGATAAAACCCTAATTTGTAATACGACTGATTCAGTCCGTTATACTAGGAAACAGTCCCAAAATTAAATGAGGTGCGTAGCATCCAAGTTTGCGCCCCTACAAAAGAATGCTTGATTCACTCATTAATTTCAGTAACATATTCGCAATCACCTCTTTCCATCACAAACACGACCAATCTCCTCTCTAACAATCATGGCTGCTCTTCTCGTCGGGCCACCTGAGATCTACCCACAATCCTCCATACATGTATGTGTCTTAAATTTCAAGAAAGCTCTAATCGGTGAAAGCCCTCCAATGGGCCTCACCGAATATCTTTCTCCGACATTTCTATCGACGGGCAATCCCTGTCTGGATTTCTTCTTCCACGTCGTCCCCGACACGCCACCGGAAACCTTGATCAACCGCCTGCGGCTCGCGTGGGCTCACGACCCATTGAAGGCCCTGAAGCTTGTCTGCAATCTCCGAGGAGTCAGAGGCACCGGAAAATCCGACAAAGAAGGGTTCTACACAGCCGCGCTGTGGCTGCACGATTGCCACCCCAAAACCCTAGCCGCCAACGTGGCCGCTTTCGCGGATTTCGGCTACATGAAAGATTTGCTGGAGATCCTTTTCCGGATTCTAGAAGGGCCCAAGGCGCGAGAATCTGCGAAAGAGACGGGGGAGAAGTGGAAAGCTTGGAAATCGGCCAAGGAGCAGTGGGGGAGAGTAAATAGGGAGTTGACGGAGGCGAAGAAATTTAAGAAGGAGATGAAGCGGCGGAGGAATTTTTGGACCAGAACAACACATTTGTTAAGGATGAGGAGATGTTTGAAGACACAGTTGACTGAGGGTAGGAAATGTGTGGAAACGGGGCAAACCCGCGAAGAGAAGAGGCTGAAAAAGGCGAAGAGAGTTGTGAAGAGGTATAATGAGGATGCCAAATTTAAGGTCTTGCATGACCGAATCTCTGATCTATTCGCGCAGGGTTTGAGATCGGATATGGAGATGTTGAAATCTGGGAAATTGAACAAGATCAGCCTCGCCGCGAAATGGTGCCCCTCTCTTGATTCGTCGTTCGACAGAATAACGCTGCTGTGCGAAACCGTGGCGAAGAAGGTGTTTCCGAGGGCGGAATATGCAGAGTATCAAGGCGTGGAGGAGGCGCATTACGCGTATCGCGTGAGGGATAGGCTGAGGAAGGAGGTGCTGGTGCCGCTGCGGAGGGCGCTGGAGCTGCCGGAGGTGTATATCGGCGCCAATGATTGGGGCTCTCTGCCTTACAATAGAGTGGCGTCTGTGGCTATGAAAACATACACGAGTAAGTTCCTCAAGCACGACGAGGAAAGATTTCGCGAGTACCTTGATAGAGTGGAGTCCGGCCAAGCAAAGATTGCAGCTGGCGCGTTGCTTCCTCATCAGATCATCGCCTCTCTCGATGATGATGAAGACAGTGGCACCGCCAAAGTGGCGGAGCTTCAGTGGAAGAGAATGGTGGAGGACGTGGCGAAGAAGGGGAAACTGAGCAATTGCCTTGCAGTCTGTGATGTCTCCGGGAGTATGTCTGGGATCCCGATGGAGGTGTCGGTGGCGCTAGGAGTTCTGGTGTCGGAGCTGAGCGAGAAGCCATGGAAGGGGAAGCTCATCACCTTCAGCGAAAGCCCACAGCTCCAGATAGTGAGAGGGGAAAGCTTGAAAGAGAAGACTGAGTTTGTTAGGAGAATGGAGTGGGGAGGGAACACAGATTTCCAGAAGGTGTTTGATGTGATACTGAAAGTGGCCGTGAAGGGGAAGTTGAAGGCGGAGGAGATGATAAAGAGGCTGTTTGTGTTCAGCGATATGGAATTCGATGAGGCTTCAATGAATCCGTGGGAGACGGATTATGAGGCGATCGTGAGGAAATACAGAGAGAAGGGATACGGAGAATGTGTGCCGGAGATTGTGTTTTGGAATTTGAGGGATTCGAAGGCGACGCCGGTGCCGGCGAACGAGCCGGGGGTGGCGCTGGTGAGCGGCTACTCCAAGAATTTGATGACTTTGTTTCTTGAAGAGGGTGGAGTAATGGATCCGGAGGCTGTAATGGAAGCTGCGATTTCTAGGAAAGAGTATCAGAAGTTGGTTGTCTTAGATTAATTCGAATTTTGTAAATATTGATGTTTTCATATAGGATCTCATCAAATGAATAAAAATAGTAATTTCAATATTCCTGAGATATATAATCAGTCCGGATGGGACCATCTGTTCCACCGTGTCCCACTGGTCATTTATTATAAATTTTATTTTTTTTAAATTTAATTAATTTATTTTAGTATAATAAAAAATAATTAACAAGAATTTATTCATCCATTTAGAGTTTATAATTAAGTTTTTATATTTATTTGAATGAATAATTAATTATTTGGATTAATTAATTCAAATGATGATAGTATAATATTTTTAAATTTTACTAATTTTTAGTGATAAATTATATTTTATTTTTACAATAAATAATTATAAAATAGAAAAATTAAAAATAAGACACGGTGTGACACACTAAATTGTCGGACAGAAGATGTCATCCTTAATCAGTCCCATTTCTCTTTCTAACGCACAAATTAAATTGGAATAATTAGGCCCAGTTTGATAGGTAAGTTAAGGGCTTATTAGGTGTTTAACTAGATATTTTTTTATGTTTGATAAGCAAGTGAAATTAAGCGGAATGCCTGTAGTTGGACGACGCTGGCCCGAGGCTAAATCATTGTTCCTCATAGGAATTACAATTGGGGGTCACCCTCGATTTGTGAAGCTCAAAGCTACAGTAAGTCTTGTTAGTTTTTTTGTTCACACAATTTCCCCCAATTCCCATCACCATCACCACCACCATGCCCTAGCCGACATCGTCGTTCCTCATTGACGTTCGCTGGCTGTCAATAGTTGCAGCGGCGGCAATATTAAATCCGGACAAGGGAACTAAGGCTATTTTCGATTTTGAGGTTTGGGAGCAAGGAAAATTGGTTGAGAGGGTTGCTTGGTTGAGAAATTGAGTGAGGCATTGAGATGCATCGAGAGGGGGTTGCTTGTTCACGAATGTGCACTGATCGGAAGAGTGAGGAAGAGAGAGAGAGAGAGAGAGAGAGAGAGAGAGAGAGAATAGTTCGGTTTCCACGGCGGTTGTTCTTCTTCTCCATGGCGCGCATGACACTGCTTCAATCAAAATTGGTTGAAAAAAGTCCAAACTTTTTGAGGCCCGACATGATTTTGGAGAGATTGGTGAAGAGTTGGCTTATATTTTTTCTCCTCTTTCTCTCGGCAACGACGTGATCCACGACTTGTGAGGGAGTTCTTGTTGTTGCATAAGAATTAATCCTTTTATGTGAGCGAGGGTAGTATTCGTCGTTGCTGCTGAAATCATCCTTTGTATAAGACGAGAAATTTATGATTTCGGAGGTTAGAGAGTAGTCAAGATTTATGGAGCTTTGATCAATTTGTGGTGAATTTGAGCTCTCAAAAGAGATCAATTTTAGGACTGTTGCAGTGGAATTTGATGAAGAATTGCTGTTGTTGTCGGAAATTTGGGGTTTGATGCTTCTTCCATATGAGTGCATCTCTGGGAAAATTGGCTTCAGATCAAATATCTCATCATAATATTCCATAAGATCTCTGGGTATTTTGATCATTTCATTCTCTTAACTTGGTATTAGTTTTGGATACCAAACACTGGGCATCTATTTTCATGGTTTTTCAGAGGTTCTACCAAATTCACAACCTATATAACATAACAAGCCCAACCAAGTTACATTTCATTGGGTTTGTGTAGATGAACTTATTTCAACTTAGTTTTCAAACACACCCTTATAGTTTGTGGCCTAAACTTTGGAGTCATTTCTAAAAATAGCCCTAATTTTTAAAAATATTATTAAAAAATAACATGAACATTGAAATCATTTGTAAAGCTGGCATTAACTTTAGAAAATACAAAAAATGACAAACTTTAGAGTTATTTGTTAAAATGACATGAGAGGTGCAAAACTGAGAAGCAGATCTGATTTTTTTTTTCACAAATACTGAGAACATAGGTGAGCATGCGAGGACGTGTGTGTCAGTGTGATTTAATTGAGGCGGCGGGTGGAGGGAGATCTGGCCGGAAACTACATGCTGCAGTTGAGTTTAGGTTCAATTCCGGCGTCACAGAGAGATCTGGCCGGAATTGAGAGAGAGAGAGAGAATTTTTTTTTTCTAACGGTGTTAACGTCCATTAAGTAGCGGGGGATATTTGGTGCGATTTTGCCACGTTGAGGTTAACCCTGACTATAGGGTCCTGTACGCGATAAGGACGCGCTATCGATAGAGGGAATTTGATACTTAACCCATTTAAATATTATCTCTAATTTATTTTTACACATTATTTAAAATTATTGTTTCTGAAATGAAGAAAACACTCTAAAAAGTTAATAATTTATTAATATATTACTAATTTATCAATAATAATCTTAGATTTCAAAGTTATTAATTTATAGAGAATTTATTGTATTTTTTATGAAATCGAAGAAACCACACAAGCATTCATTTGTGTACTCAAATGCATCCATATATTACGCAGAAAATAAATCATATGCAAAATAAGACATAAAAATAGAACAAAATTCTCAAATTCTTCGCAGTTCGGCTCGAAAAAAGCTCGTTCAAGTTTGTTTAGATAACTTTGATAAATAAATAAATCAAACTTGAACTTGGTAGTATTCAGCTTGTTATCTCGTGAACAAATTTGTTAAGTGATTCAGCTTGAAATTATAAAAATCATTAGTAAGTATAACTTATATTTATATGCTAAAATTTATAATAATTGTACTAAAAATCTAATTCACTCGATTTGTTATAATAAAATAATTAATTTATTTATTATTTTGAATGAAATAATTTATATTCAAAAGAAAATAATCAATATTTTGAATATAAATATAAATTTATAAATTTTTTGTAGGTTCGATTAAGCTCGTGGGCATCAAAGTATTCGATAAATAAAGTTCGAGATTCGACTCGATACTAAATAAACAAAACTTGAGCACATCACTATTCGGTTCGGCTCAGTTCAATTACACCCCTACATATAAGTAATATCATATTTACTAGTATTTGCCATTAAGTAATTCAATATACTTGTATTATGAAAAATCATACTATTAACAAAAATTATATTTTATATTAGAAAAAGTCATATTTGCTATGAAGTAATTCTATATGTTTGTTATGATAAAAGGTTAATTCATTATGACCAAAAGTCATACTCCCTTCATCCCACCTTTTAGTATCCATATTTTCGTTTATATCCATTTTTATTTTTAGCAAAAATAGGTAGGACTCTTACTCCACTTTAATTCATTTAACACTCACATAAAAGGTAGGATCCTTATTTCACTCACGACACACTTCAATCACTTTATTAAAATTTGTGTTACTTTCAAATGGATACTAAAAATTGGGCGAAAATACTCCCTTCGTCCCATAAAAATATTTATAGTTTTTCTTTTCCGTCTGTCCTATAAAAACATGCATAGTCCATTTATAATAATAATTCTCTCACTAAACGTTACAATCAATGTGGGACTATTTCTCCACTCACACTATATTTTACAGAATTTCTTTAAATTCGTGTTGTTTCAAATTATGCATGTTTTTAAGGAAGGAGTATTCAAAAAAGTCATATTTATAATTAAAATATGTTATTTAAAATGAACAAAAAAGTTTATTTTATTTTATGAAATATCTCATTATCCCAAGCCTCTAAAAAGCAAGGTAGATTTCATATCCGTTGCACTAGGGCGTTAGTTTTACTTTTATTTATGAAATAACTATATACTTGACTCGTTTCACTTATCTTGGTACACTTTTCTTTTTAGTGATTCTTATCTTCTCTACACATATAAAATAAGTGGGTTATATCCATTATACACTCTTAATCCTTTATTCTTAATTTTCGTGCCAAAAGTAAATGTGCAAATATAAGTGAGACGGAGAGAGTATAAGTGAGAAAAAAATTGCTTAAAAAATTGTTTATAGTGGGTTTAAAAATTAAGTCTATATAGAATCAGACTAATATTTTTTATTTTTTATAAATTACAGAAGTAAATTAATATATGTATTGCACCAAAACTAATATTTTTCGGATCAAACTAACATTTTTTGTTGTTGTGCCAAAACGTCTCTTGTGCTTTATATTGTTGAAAACTATTAGGAGGTGATTGGTATGAGGTGAGAATGGAATGATGATTTCTACCTTGCTTCCATTCATTTGATATATTTTTTTTTTTGGAATCATCATTCTTTCATTCATTTGATATTTTTTTTTTGTAGGAATCACCATTCCATTTGGAATCATCATTCCTCCATCCATGGAAATCACCATTCCTTCCACCTACCATGGTATTAAATCACCATTCCTTCCACCTACCATGGTATTAGCTAGGGCTGGTAATCGGTCCGGTTTGATGTTTATCGGTTAATCGGAACCGATTAAGGGTTCTTTTCCTAACCGGTAATCGAATCGGTTAATGGACCGGTTAACCGACTGACCGGTCCGATTTACAAACCGATCAATTTGCAATTTCTCAATCTGTACCGGTTAACCGAATTAACGGATTTTTATTTAAAAAAATTGAAAAAATTGAATTTGTAGAATGTGTGCAATAGGATTTGAACTCTTGACCTTTAAAAGAAAAAATAAGGTCTTATCCACTATACCAACTCATAACTTGTAATTATTTAGAACATTTGTTTTTTTATAGATACTTGTAATTTATATTTAAAAAAAAAAAAAAAGAACCGCACCTACAATGCCGGTTAATAAAAATGATCTCCCTCTGGCGGGGGATGCTAACCGATATCAAGCGCTAGATGAGGATGAGGAAGAGGAAGTGGAGGAGACTATCATTGCGGACTCCAATTATGAAGCAGAGGCTTTAAATGAGGAAGAAAATGATGGGTCGCCTCACACGGACAAGGCTAGTGATAAGGAGGGCTCGAATGTAGAGGGAACTTTGGAGTTGGATCCTCGAACGAATAGTGGAGCTGTGGTTGAGCAACAACCGGTAGTTGGGGCAGAAGATTCAGCGAGCCAGCGGGTTAATTCGCCGATTAAGGAAGTTGATTTTGATAATAAATCTATTCCTTCTCCGGATGACACGGCGAGTCGTAGTATTAGGTTAGAGGAGCAAGTTAATCAGGGGATGCAGTTGCTCTCGGAGCAGAAGTGCGGACGTGGTCGTCCAAAGGGCTCGGTAAAGGGACGAGAGCCTGTACATGCAATTCCGGAAGGTTGTATTAAAAGTCGTCTCAGGAATGCGGAAGAAATGGGTAACAAGCCAAGGGAGTTTGTGGTTGACGTCACCAATAGGCCTAGTATGATTGCAATGAATAATGTCGTCCATAGGCGTTGGTCGGATGATTTGGATAATGATCCTGACTTTCCTTTTTGAGTTGTTCTCCTTCGCTTTTTAAGTTTTGTGCCCTTAGTCTGCATCTTGTGCTTTCAAGGGATGTTTTTTCCTTTTCACTTTATAATAAACCTCAATTTAATAATATTTAAAAAAAAGAACAATGATAGATTGTTGTGTGATAGATTGTGAATTATTAGCCATTCCATTCCATTTTTAATCTATCTAAATTTAAGTTTTGACTTGTATATTTGTATGAAACACACATTATTATTATTATTATTATTATTATTATTATTATTATTATTATTATTATTATTATTATTATTATTATTATTCAAAATATACAAAGTATTTTTTTGAATAATTTTTAATTGTAAAATAAAAATAAAATATTATCAATTTTATATAAACAATAGTCTAATATGAATTGAAATTGATGCAACACATTACATAATCAAATATGATAAGATTCTAGTATATATTAACATCCACAAAATTACCATTTTAATTTAAACTTTTGCAAATTTTCTTCATGAAATACATCAATAAAATATTTATCTGCTCAATTATATTTATAATTTTTATACTTTCAAAGTTATGTAAAAGATAATTTAGTAAAATAAAATAATTTAATTCCATTCATAAACTTTATTTCTAGCTATGAATCATAAGAATGAAATCAAATAAAGAATCACAATTTCATTTCTTTGATATTATTTGTACATATCAAGCATAGAAATCACTTAAGATTTATCATTCTATTCTCATCTTCATTTTAATTTCCATTCTATTCCACCCTCATTTCATTCTATCGTACCAATCATAGTCTCATCGCAAGTATTCTAGTTAAAACACACACAATGGTGGATATTTTACACTAAAAAAAGCTATGTAAATAACTTTTTACCATGACCAACTTCCAAAAAAAAAAAAAAAAAAAAAAACTTTTTACCATGACCAAAATGCTGATTTGGCAAAAGTATAAAACTAATTAATCATTACCATATCTTCTCTCTTCTTTTTATTAATAAAATAAAACAAATTCCATATCTCCTTCCTTTTTTCGGTAGGAAAACAAATGCATATTTGTTATTTTTGTTTGAATATCGATACTTGTTATTCTTTTTTTTCTTTTTCGTTTTTAGCCTCAAATTTCGATTTTTTTTATTTCTAAATGCCTATTTTAGAAAATATTGGAGGCGGTTTTCTTTTTTAGTGAAAGAAAAGAAAATAAAAAATATATTGTCTTCTGCGTGGCCTCCACGTATTGCCTATGCTATATATTCTTGCTGCTTTCGCATTAGAAATGTCAAAAACCCTTCTACAATGCTACACATCTGCAGAGACAGATAACTTCTAAAACCCCCTCCCTTCTCACAATCATGGCTGCCGCTCTTCTCGTCGGACCACCGGAAATCTACCAAAAACCACCCAAATCCACCCCCACAGCCTTCGACGTAGCCACGGCAGCCGACATCACCGCCTCCGCCGACGTCGCCATGGCAGCTGACATCACCGCCTCCTCCGACGTCGCCATGGCAGCTGACATTACCGCCTCCGCCGACGTCTCCGGCACGGGCAATGCATTCGTCGACCTTATGGTCGCAGAATTTAACAAAACAGCAACCTACGTACCCCCTCTGAGGGGACTGACGGAAAATCGATCACCGACGTTTTTATCGACAGGAAATCCGTGTTTGGATTTCTTCTTCCATATCGTCCCAGACACGCCGCCGGAATCCCTCACCAACCGCCTCAAGCTCGCGTGGGATCAAGACCCGCTCAAGGCTCTGAAGCTCGTTTGTAATCTCCGCGGAGTCAAAGGCACCGGCAAATCCGATAAAGAAGGTTTCTACACCGCCGCGCTGTGGCTACACGAGCACCACCCCAAAACCCTCGCCGGCAACGCGGCCGCTTTCGCCGATTTTGGCTATTATAAGGATCTGCTGGAGATCCTCTTCCGCGTTCTGGAAGGGGCCGAGGCGCGGAAATTGGCGAAAGAGATGGGAGAGCTCTGGAAATCTCGGACGCACAAGGGGAAATCTGGAATTCACAAGGGGAGGAAAAGAGGCGTCAGATTCCCAAGAGGCCTCAGATCCTCAACAGATACGGCGCCGTTACACGGTGCAAAGAAATCCACCCCTGAAGAGAAGAGGATCGAGAGAGCGAAGAAGGTGGTAGAGAGGTTTAATGAGGACGCTAATTTCCAGTTCCTGCACGATCGCGTGTCCGATCTCTTCGCACAGCGGTTGAGATCGGATATGGAGATGCTGAAATTGGGGAAGTTGAACAAAATCAGCCTCGCCGCGAAATGGTGCCCCTCTCTGGATTCGTCGTTCGACAAAATAACCCTGCTGTGTGAAACCATCGCGAAGAAGGTGTTTCCGAGGGCGGAATATGCAGAGTATGAAGGCGTGGAGGAGGCGCATTACGCGTATCGCGTGAGGGATCGTTTGAGGAAGGAGGTGCTCGTACCGCTGCGGAAGGCGCTGGAGCTGCCGGAGGTTTACATTGGAGCCAACGATTGGGGCTCTCTGCCTTACAACAGAGTGGCGTCTGTGGCTATGAAAACATACAAGAGTAAATTCTTCAAGCACGATGAAGAAAGGTTCAAGGAGTACCTAGAGAAAGTGAAGTCCGGCAAAGCCAAGATCGCTGCAGGCGCATTGCTTCCTCATGAGATAATCGCGTCGTTGAATGACGAAGACGGCGGTGAAGTCGCGGAGCTTCAGTGGAAGAGAATGGTGGAGGACATGGCCAAGGTTGGGAAATTGAGCAATTGCCTTGCAATCTGTGATGTTTCTGGGAGTATGTATGGAATCCCAATGGAGGTTTCGGTGGCGCTCGGAGTTCTGGTGTCGGAGCTGAGCGAGGAGCCATGGAAGGGGAAGCTAATCACCTTCAGCGCAAACCCTCAGCTCCAGAGAGTGAGAGGGGAAAGCTTGAAAGAGAAGACTGAGTTTGTTAGGAGAATGGAGTGGGGAGGGAACACAGATTTCCAGAAGGTGTTTGATATGATACTGAAAGTGGCCGTGAAGGGGAAGTTGAAGGCGGAGGAGATGATAAAGAGGCTGTTTGTGTTTAGTGACATGGAATTCGATCAGGCTTCGATGAATCCGTGGGAGACGGATTATGAGGCGATCGTGAGGAAGTACAGAAAGAAGGGATACGGAGAATGTGTGCCGGAGATTGTGTTTTGGAATTTGAGGGATTCGAGGGCGACGCCGGTGCCCGCAAACCAGCCGGGGGTGGCGCTGGTGAGCGGCTTCTCGAAGAATTTGATGAAGATATTTCTTGAAGAGGGTGGAATGATGGATCCGGTGGCGGTGATGGAAGCTGCGATTGCTGGTAAGGAATATGAGAAGCTAGTTGTGCTGGATTGAGAGATAGGATGTGAGTTGAGATATGTATATATAAAATTTAAAAAACATGAGTTTGGATCTTTCTTTGCAGTGCGAGGAATTTGATTATTCAATGCTTTTTACGTTTTCTTCCTCTAGTTCTTTGATTTTGATGGATTTTAATCATGAATTATGTGTTCTCGTTTCTTTGTGTTTGGGATATGGAAAGTGGAAACACGATTCAACACTTTATTTTGAGCACGACTGATTTCACCTCTTATCTGTAAAATAAAATGAAGATGAAGCAGAGAAAATCAACCATTTCCCTCTGAAAGTGTGATGTAGAATACTCCATTCGTTCTCATAAAATGTATTTATTTTTAAATGATTCGGATTTTAATAAAATGATTGAATGTGTTTTGAATGGATTAAGAATCACACTTTATTGTCAGTAAAAATCTTACCAAAAATAAATTAGATATATATTATGACAAACAAAAATGACAAATTAGATACTTCATCCGTCTATAAAAAGTGTGAAATAGAGTGGAGAGCACCGATATTAATAAAATAGTGGGAATATATGATTTTAGTGTTGAAGGGTAGTGTTGGGCCCACCAAATCTATATATTATATAAAAGAGCAGTCCAACGGCTATATTTTTCCGCCACCATTACCGCCAATTTTTAAAAATCATAACTGACCGAATATTTGATTTCACAGCTGTATGACAACTTTATTGATTTCTTAATGGGGTCAGTTAATTAAATGGAAGAAACAGTTCCCGCTTGAAAAACTGCATTCATGCAACGTATTATTCTTCCCAAAAGTTGCGATGCTCTGAAACAAATTTTGGCGGCTCTTCAAAATGAATCAACGCCACCTTTTGGTCATCTCCGTCGCCTATAAATTCCCGGCCACTTTTCCCGATGGTTTTTCCACCGCAGCCCCAAATCGAAATCATGAGCAACAGCGACGCCGCCGGCAATGAGAGCTCTTCGTCCAACCCCATCCCGCCGCCCACCGATGAGAGCCCCCGCCTTGCTCCTCGGCACAGCCCTCATGGCCGCGGCTCTTCTCCGATGCATTCCTGGGAAATGGCCCTCTTCTCTCCGCCGCCACCGCGCACTCCCCCGATCATTGGAGCCCCGGGCCGGACGGCTTTCGGGCCTTACAGGCCGCCGGCCCCGCAGTGGCCGTCGACGGGCCCTAGCGGCAGCCGGGGTTTGGGCTTCCATGCCGTGCCCGTCGGGGGCAGGGGCGGGGGCGGCGGCGTTGTTGCTGCGGCTGGGGCGCTCCGCATTGGCGGGAGCCCGTCGGGAAGGAAGAGAGGTCGTGAAGGTGGCGTTGGAAGCAGCAGTGGCGGCGGCGGCGGAAATAGGGTGGGAGAAGGTGGTGTGCAGCATTGTAGCGTGTGTAATAAAGGATTTGGTTCGTCCAAGGCGTTGTTCGGTCACATTGTACAAAAATATAAATTTGTACATTTTAAAACAAAGGAGCTTCTAAAATGGGTTTTAAAAGGGACAGAAAGACTAACCTGTACAAAAAGAGGGATGTAATTTCACTGTAGTAGTAATTTGTTTGGAAAAATAGTCATGATTACAGTCTATTAAACAGGCTTACCAAAAAAATGATGTTTAAGATTTTTAAGTGTATGTATAGATTATAAAAACATCTTTTGTAGATAATGATTTTCACGAAACGAATTTGTAGATATAAGAGTTTTATGAGAAAAGCATTATTTATCCCTAAAAAATTGCTATAGATCTGGTGTTAGAGTCGAGCTCAATGAAATGATCAAAATTTTGACCATAAAATTTGGCAACAGATCACTATTTTATCATTTGCTCATGAAAAAAAAAAATTAAGCTGATAAAATCTAAAGAAAATATACAAAAATAACAAATATACATGCTTACAGCAAAATTTTCGGAAGAAATTCATAGATCTCCCGAATTCAACTCTTAAACAGAGTCATTTATCGTAAATAAATAACTACAGATCTGGTGTTGAATATAACAAAAACAAAAAGGAAATATATAACAATTAAAGTTATATATAGTTTTAAGGCAACTTTTCGGAAGATATTTGTAGATCTACCAGATTCGAGCTTAAACCAAAAAAATTATAGAGATTTTTGAGCTCAATCAAGTGATGATAGGCCATATAAAAAGGCTTTTGTCACCATTATCTCATTACTAATGAAAAAAGATGTGCCAAAAAGTTTACAAAATACAAATAAAGACCAAGCTCTTCATCGAGTCTTTTGCAGAAGAAAAGAAAAAAGAAAAAGAGTGAAGAGAGAAATTCATTGCTCAGCAGAAGAGAGAAAATTAGAGTGAAAAAAATAGGTGATAGTGTTTTAAAATTAAAGTAACTGCACAAGGATATATATACGAGGGCTAATGGTAAATGAAATAGACGAATGGGCTTGAGAGTTTTCGGAAAAATGAATGGGCCGTGGTTGTATCCCATGAATATCCAAATTTATTTTAATTTTAATAAAGCTTATAGTGAACATTTACATTTATATCACAATTATTTTATTAATAATTGTTACTCATAATTATCTTTAAAAATATTAGTTATGTTAATATAATAAGACGATATATATACATTTAAGACATAATAGTTATAGTAATACAATAATTTCTAAAATCTTCCTCAAAAAAATAAATAAAAAATACAATAACTTCTAAAATCATTTATTTCATTTTTTTTTTATCTATATGTGTGTCCAAAAAATATATTTATTTCATGTCACAAACAATTTTTTTCATTTATTTATTATTCAAGAAATAGCATAAATAAATGTGGTACTTCATATGTAAAAGAAACAGTTACGTGTCAAAAACTCAGAATTTATTGATTTAACAAATGAAGAGTTATTTGACGTATAATCTCTTTCAGATTTGAATGATACAATAGAAGGTAAATTATTTTTTTAAACTAAAATTTTATTATTTTATGTATTACTATTTATTGATAGTAAATGAAAATAATGAATATTGCCATATTGGCGGTACATATAGAACTCTTATTTGATTTTAGCTTTTAATTATAATTTGATTTCATTTACTTACCCGCAATGTCTTATATGTATGTTTTTTTATTTAAAATATTATTTAAAAATAATGCTTACTGGCCGTGCAATGTATATGTGATGTTCGTCGCGCATCGCGCGGGTGGATGTTCTAGTTATAAAAGTAAATAGTGGATACTTTATAAATATTGAGTATGAAATTATGAATGAGGTTTAAAGTATAAAGGAGGTTTGTGAAAAAAAAAACACATAATCTTTGGAGGGGGAATTTAAAGTATCCACATTCATAATATGTCTTATACAACTAGCCACTCATATAATATGTCTTATAAAACTACCCAAAGCACAATTGATGCTGATAGGTTTGCATGATATTTTGTAAAAGTTCTTACATTTTTCTTACACAAGTACATTAATTATGTAAGAAAATGAGTAAGATATGTAGTTAAAAATGCACAAAATCTGATAAATGTGCAATTATTGTAAAGCCACGTCACTTTGTAACCCTAATAAAAACCCTAAGTTTGAAAGAATGAGGGCACATTTGTGTGTTATAAAATATTAATGCGAAGGCCAAAAAAATTCATATTTATGTATATTGTGAACAAAAAAAAATATTCTAAAGGCAACGGACTAACAAGCCTCCGATAAACCTTAGCCGCCTGTAAAAGAATTTTTTTTTTGTTCACAATATACATAGATATGAATTTTTTAGCCTTCGTATTAATATTTTATAACACACAAACGTGCCCTCATTTCGTATTTATTTTTTATATATGTATTTTCTAAAAAATACATATGAAAGACCGAAAATGATGATATTTATATAAATAATTAAATAGATATATTCGAAATAATTTACAACTTTAAGTATTAGATATAGTATATTGGAAATAATTCACAACAAATAAACAACTGGAATCCACATTGATTTTTAGTAATCCACATTGGAACCAAAAAATGAGAATCTGATGCCTTTTTGAGATAGATTGGACGACTCACGGGTTTTGGAAACAAGATTTTGACCCAAATAAACAAGAGGAATTCACGGGTTTTTGAAAATCACGGGTTTTCAAGGCAAGATTCTCACGCCTTCAATTAATTTTTAGGTTAAATATACAAGAGCCGCCGCACTCATTCAAACCAATATCTATTTTGCAAGTTATATTTTGAGTGCTCACGCCTTTGCAAATTTTTTGCTGCTTCAAGAGTTCATTCGCGGCTTCAAGAATTTCCGGCTTCAAGGCATACTCCATGGCTTCTTCTTCAAACCAAGTGCATCGAATCTCTTTGAGCATATTTTATGTATTTTAAGTATGTTAATTCGTATAAATTGAGCTTTTTTTGTGGCGATTATTTGCTATTGAAGCATGTTTGTTTAGAACCGTAGCTATATTACACATAAAATAATAACGTTTATTAGGTTTTTCATAATTATAAAATTAAATAAGTATTACTGAAATGTAAACAATTAGATTTAATCAACAAGCCGCTGAAATTTGTGTTTTTTTAGCACAAGCCGCGTCCCCTTGAAAAGCCGGCGGCTTGTGCTCAAAAGACACAAATTTAAGAGGCTTGTTCGTTATTTAGGATTTTCAAATTTTTTTTATGTTTTTTAGCATTCTTTATAATTTAATATTGAATTATTATTTTAGGTTTTTCAGAATTCATAACATTGATTAAACATTTTAAAGCTATTAGACTTTGAAAAAAATTAGTATTGTTATGTTCATGCATAAAATAGTGGGAGAATCCTGAAAAGGTCACTCGCCGCCCAAAATTATTCATCTCACGCCACTAGCCGTCAACGAGCCATTGTCGACGGCTTGTTGTGAGAGAAGCTTAATTTTTCACGGCTAGTTTGGTTTTCGGAATTCCCCCACTATTTTTAAGCTAATTATTATGAAATTATTAATATGGTATGTGTGTTTGATTAATGATTAATTTTTGAGCTATTTTTGGTTTTGGAATAGAAGATTATCCCTTATTGGAGGTCCGAGACGATCAATCGTCCTAAGACAGTAATTAGTACGTACTACATGACCAAGTACCTGAAGAGAATAGTGGTGAAACTAAATGACATTGGGGGTGATGCACTGGAGAACACATTCCAACAGGGGTGCTTTGGTCACTTGTTGGATTGGGTGCCGGGCCCCAAGTGCAACACAACATTGCACCATGTTGTCTCTCGTCAGATTATGATAATTCACGACTTTAAGTATTAACATAATATATACAGTTATTCAATAAACCACCCTTATTTTAAGAATTACGAACCAGTAAAAATGCATGAATTTTATGTATAACACGCATGAATAAACTGTATAAAGACATGAATTGCGAAAAATAATTTTTAGCTACCTTTGGGATTCGAACTCAGGACCATGAATTTATCCAACAAGGTGATGAATCAACCGTAGATCTTGATGATCTAAAGGCTGAAAATGGTTCCTAATTTATATTTTAAGAAGCGTTCTTATTTTAGCCATCCCCTATATATATGTAAATACAAACATAAATGATCTCGATAAAAAATTAAATAATCCACAATATAATCTCAAAAAAAATATGAATTTGAAAACATTCGAATTTTCAATTTTTGAAATAGCAATTAATTGATTTAATTGACAATGTGTATAAATATATAAATTATGAAATATCAAAAGCAAGTATAGATGATAATGAGTATCATTATGGATCATATGATATTCTAATAAGTACAAAACAATTTATTTACATATAGTATAACTATAGTTTAATATAATTTTCGAATACATATTTATGATGTCATTTTGTTTAAATACAAATATTAAAATAAAGTTCCTATTAATGTATATAATTTTTTATCAATTGGAAAGTGAAAAAATAAAGGGTTTAACATGAAATATGTGTTGCTCATTTTAAAAAATAAAATGTATACAATTTTAGTAAATTTAAATAAACGTGCTACTACAAAATTAAACTCTTCAATCTACTTTTAATTTTTATTTTTAAAGAAAATGAATAATGGTTCTCCAATTAATAATTTTCCAATGAGTCATTTTGAAGCATAAAAATTTGATTTTTAAGATATATATATATATATATATATATATATATATAATTAGTTATTTATCTACAAATTGATATTAATATAAATTTAATCTTTAAAAATTTATTTTTAAGCTAAAGAGTTCTAAAATGAACAAATATAAATTTCATCATTGTAATTTCATTAAACTGAATAAAAATATAAATAAATGGAAAAATGAATGAAAGAGAAAAAAAGAACCGTCACATTTTTAAAAATGAGAAATGAAAGAGGATATGATAGAGGAGAGAAGAGGGAGGAGAGAAAAAAAATTATGACTTTAAACTATAATAACTTATTGATTTTAATTTTTTTTATAATTTTTATATCAAATTAAAGATATCATCATTATCTTTAATTTAACATCCATATTGAATATTTTTTATAAATCAAAATTGATGATTTAAAAAGAGAATCAAAACTACAAAAAGAAAAATAAAGAGAGAGAAATTTTGGTGGGAAAAAGTTTACGTTATACTCCTCTTTTATATTATATATAGATATATAGATTTAGACAAACTTGTGATGTGATAAAATATATATAGTCGCGGATAAACGGTAGATAAAATATTCAAAAAATCTCTCATACACTACGATTTTATGACATCTTTAGTATTGACTTTTTATATCAAAAAAGATGCCCATACATTACAACTAGCATTTGCATTCTGTGCAATGCACGAGATTTTTTTTAATTTTTATATTTATTTAAAATTAATACTAATTCAATTATTATACTTATAAATATAATAAAAAATAATTTTAATTGAATATTGAAAAAATAAAAAAAGAAAGAATTTGTCACGACCGGCCCTAATTAAGGATAATTAAGCCGGGGAAACCGTGACTAATGGAGGGAGATTAGAAGCGGGGTAGAAAGGGGAATATTCAAACAAGAAAGGATCGCATTTCATCATTGTTAACAACATGGATATTTATAATATAACGGAGTTTTAGTCGTATAGACTCAAATAACTAGTAAGCTCGGATAACTCCGACTTATCCAAAATAACATAAAACTTCTGAGTATGCAGCGGAATATGATTCTGATTACATGTATGAAGACATGTAACCCTAGAGTTCATTAATATATAATAAGACAAAAAAATCTCGCTCGTCACTTCATCACCATCGGCAGCTACTCAACCTGCACATTTAGAAATATATGCAGGGCTGAGTACAAAAGTACTCAGTGGGCACGTATGCCTAAGTATAAAAATACATGCTTCAAAACTGTAAATTGTCATGCCATCATAAACAGTACAGCAAGGGAGTTTTTCGCTAAAAGGCCCAAGCTTACTAAATTCATTTGTGATTCTTAAAGTTCGACTGCAGTCTAAGTTCTCTTGTAATCTATCATATCTGGAACTGTGTGCCGGAGAGGTGGCCACCTCTCACGGTCACTTGACCGGCCAACCCGCTAGATGACTCACGGTCACTGGTGTACACTAGCCCTGGCAGGATAGCTATCAACTGCTCAAGACCCGAATTCGATTACATGATAAAAGTAACATCAGATAGATATCATACTGAAATTGAAACATTTTATGGCAAGACAATATTTGAAATAACTTCAATTAATTTAGTCATGAAATAACTTGCTTGAACGTAACATTTAAACTCATTTGATATATATGAAAGTAATGCCCACCTGATAGAAACTTTCTGTGATACAGTAGCTCCTTGACCGATTATTAATCTCGTGCTTGACCTTTATTACGAGAATATAAATAAGATACTGCTCGAGTAAAATCCTCAAATAATGAGAATACAGAATTAATGATGCATGATCCTTATGCATGAATTATTATTCTGAGATAATAATCTGGAAGATTCTATTATAAATCCAAGCTATCGGATAAAACTAAGTCTTGTCTCATGAAACCGGATAATTAACTAAAATTAATCTATTCTCTTCAGGATGTTATACTCCACTGATTAAATAATCTTACTCGAGGTAATCGATAGAAAAGAAATAAATAAAAACTTCGACTTATTCGCTTTATAACCTCATAATTAATCGGGCTTAATAAATAGGAATAAGTAATGTTATAAGATTAAATAATTAAAAGGATCAACATAAGACAGCCCAATAATTAATTAAATAGAAGTGGGCTTGAATAATTAACATGAGAGGCCCAATTGAAATAATTCATCGGCTCAAGTAATTAAATAAATCTTGGCCCAATAAATAAATAATTTGATTAACTGGGCTCAATTAAATAAATCAAACGAGGTCCAACGAAGATAATATAACAGCCCAATAAAATAGATGGGCTTCAATTTAAATAAATTCGGCCCAAAGAAATAATGTAATAGAGGCCCATCTGAGTAAAATAAATAAGGCCCAACTGAAATGATACAGTAGCCCAAATATGTGAATAATTAAAGGCCCATATAAATAAATTAAGAGGCCCAATCAGTAATTAAAATCGGCCCATATAAATAAAATCAGAGGCCCAATTCATAATTAAAATCGGCCCAATTACAATACAACAAGGCCCAAAAATAAATAATTATGAAGCCCAAAGAAAATAAATAGGAGGCCCAATTTTCGGCCCAATTATTAAAATAAATAGAGTCCAACTCAATTAAATAAAGCCCATACAAATCAAAACAACAATTAAATCAAAGCCCATATAAATAAAATCAGAGGCCCAATCAGTAATTAAAATCGGTCCATATAAATAAATTCTGAAGCCCAATTCCTAATTTAAAATCGGCCCAAAATTAATAAATAACTCAGCCCAACTCAAGCCCACTGAAAATAAATAACAAAGCCCAATAAATAAATAGGAGGCCCAAATTTTTCGGCCCAACTCAATTAAATAAGAAAGGCCCAAATATGTGAATAATCAAGAAAGCCCAAATGCCTTCCTCTCACCCTCAATACTCGGTCTCTCTCATCTCTCAAATCAAGCACGCCTCTCTCCCTCTCGCTCTGCCTTCAGCCGAGGCGCCCGCCGCCGCCGCTCTGCAAACCGGCGAGGTCGACGCTTCGCCGCTTCTCCTCGTCAACGTCAATCCCTCCACGTCCTTCTTATCCTCTCCGAAACAGAGCTGTCACTCTCCCCTCCCAATTTAGAAATCGCCGCCGTCGCCGCTGCCCATGGAAGGACGGCGAACGGTCGCCGGTCGTTGCTCTGCCTGACTCGGACACTCCCTTCGCCCATCTCCTCTCGGCTTCAAACGTTCATATCTCCCTCGAATCTATTGAAGGAACGAAGAAGAAGCCCTAATTTCTCCATCATCTGAATCTGCCACTTCCACTTTCGAAATCCGGCGAACGGTCGTCGGCTGGGAGCGGCGCCGTCCAACTCCCGTCCTCAATTTCCTCTTCGACGTCGAGCCCTCTTTTCTCTCTCTGGATCGACGGGCAGCAGCTAAGCCGCCTGCTGCTGTTGCCGTTCTCGGACTTCACCGTCGAAAGTCTGTTGTCTCCGTCGATTCTCCGAGCCCCGACGCCGCTGCTGCTACTGGAATCCGGCGAGGACCATCGCTGAGGTCGGGAGTCTTCTACCTTTCACCGCTCGACGCCGTCAACGCTGCTGTCCTTGGAACCGCCGCTGCTGCGCACGAGTCCGGCGTGCCTCTGCACGTCGCCGTGATTCACGGTTGGCGCTTGGATCCCCTTGAGCCGTCGCCCAATCATCGCTTCATGGCTCGACCGAACAGGCTGCGCCCTTTTCCATTCGAAGCTAAGTTCATTCTTAATACTCTATTGTGAACGAAACTCAAAGCTTGTTGTAAACTCAGTTCATGATTCTATTGAGCTCTAGTATTTCTATAATTCGATTATGCAGTGGGTAAAACTAGCCATAGTGGTTTGTTTCTATTTCGAAAGTCCTCATTGTCTAACTCATGAATAACACATAAAAACTGACTTTAGTTGATTGCTATGTCCATTATGCAACAATGTTTTCTATCATTATATACTGATCATGCTTTGATATGCATACAACTGGATTGAATATTTGGTATTGAATTAATACCTTGAAAATGACTGTTGGTTGGCTGATTGTCGTTGGTTTAAATGAAGCTGATAGAATCTGAAATAGAATCATATGATGTTCCCCTTAATAATGCAGGAGGAATACATGGCAGAGCTAGAGAGAGTTAAAGTATGGCTTACCCTTTTGAACTTGGCAGAGTAATGAATGAAGGTTATCTCTCTACTCCTTCAATTGTTGAGGTATTGAGCAAATTGAAAATAGCTGAAATGATTAGTTGTTGCTCTCCATTAATTGCGGTTGATATATGGGAATAAGGTGGAAGAATGTGGTGTTGTTTGGCTGGAGTTAACTAAGTGAGGAGGAGTTGTTGCTCTTCAATTGGCTTGACAAAGTGTAGTGGTGGTGTTGTATGAATGGGGAGAAAAGCATGGTGGAGCGAAAAAGAAAGTTTGTGTAATGATACTGATGACTTTGTATGTTATTATGAGTTGTGGACATCAATGTATCAATGTGATTGGAATATTGTATATTGTTACTGGTAGTTGTAAAAATATGTTGTGTGCGTGTAATACTGTTTTATCGAAGCAGATTGTAGTATTTTATATATATATATATTGTAATAAACAAATCTCTGTGGTTCAGTAACTGTAATAAAATACTGGCTTCGATTCTGCTTTGATACTGTATATTTACATAAATCTCGATTTCGACATGTGATAACTCGCTAAAATCGATAAGTTATAAAATGAATCTAAATTAAATCCGCAGATTTAATTAACTCACGAGTCGGAAATAATCCACGACTTGAGTAAAAATAAATTCTAATTCCATCTCGCTTAAATAAATAACGTGACTTTGCTAAGTCAGTTATAACTCTGAAATAATATCATTGACTGTTTTAACAATATAAATTCAGGATCATAAGCTGAATTCATATCAGGATAATAACCGTTTTCATTCACTGATGAACAAAAATAAACACTCATAACTGGATTTAAAATATATAAAAGAGCGGGTCATTACATACTACCCCTCTTAACAAAAATTTCGTCCCGAAATTTGCATATTTCTTCTAAAACAGTTCGGGGTATTTCTCCTTCATTTTGTCTTCAAGCTCCCACGTGGCTTCCTCTTGCCCGTGGTGTCTCCATAAGACTTTCACTGATGTGATTGCCTTATTCCTGAGTTGTTGTACTTTTCGATCTAGAATGGCTTCTGGTCTCTCTTCATAACTTAAGTCTGGGCAAAGGATCATCTCTTCTTGGTGGATTATGTGCTTTGGATCGAAAACGTATTTTCTGAGTTGTGATACGTGGAAAACATTGTGAACGTTTCCAAAACTTGGCGGTAATGCCAACCTATAGGCTACTGGGCCTATTCTTTCCAAAATCTCATAAGGTCCTACGAATCGGGGCCTAAGTTTTCCCTTGACACCAAACCTAGTTATCCCCTTGGTAGGAGATACCTTTAGGAAGACCTTGTCTCCTATTTCAAACTGTAATTCGGTTCGGCGTGCATCAGCGTAAGATTTCTGTCTATCTTGCGCCTCCTTTATTCGCCCTCTGATTTGGCGGACTATCTCAACCATCTCATTTACCATGTCTGGTCCTAAAACTTTTCTCTCACCCACTTCATCCCAATAAAGTGGTGATCTACATTTTCTTCCATACAATGCCTCATATGGTGCCATATCGATAGTCGCCTGGTAACTGTTATTATAGGCAAATTCAATCAACGGCAGTACTACTTCCCAACTTCCACCTCTATCCAACACCACTGTTCTCAACATATCTTCGAGGGTCTGAATTGTCCTTTCAGACTGCCCATCTGTCTGCGGGTGGAAGGCGGTGCTGAAATTTAACCTCGTGCCTAACTCCTTCTGTAAGCTCATCCAAAATCTAGAAGTAAATTTTGAGTCTCGGTCTGAAGTGATCGACACTGGTACACCGTGTAAACGTACAATCTCTCGAACATACAACTGAGCTAGCTTGTCTGACCCATGTGTGATCGGTATTGGTATAAAATGAGCACATTTTGTGAGTCGATCCACTATTACCCAAATGGCAGTGTTTCCTTTCTTTGTTTTGGGCAAACTGGTCACAAAATCCATTGCTATGTGCTCCCACTTCCATTCTGGAATTTCCAACGGTTGTAGTTTTCCATATGGCCTTTGATGTAAGGCCTTCACCTGTTGGCATGCTAGGCATTTCTCCACAAATGACGTTATGTCTCTCTTCATTCCTTCCCACCAAAAGTGTTTCTTTAGGTCCTGATACATCTTAGTACTCCCAGGGTGGGCAGTATAAGGGGTATCGTGAGCCTCACTCATGATTTTATCCTTAAGCTCATCATCGTGGGGAATGCATATTCTTCCCTCAAAGATGATAGCATTATCTGCTGCTTCTTGATAATTCTTGACTCCTCCTTTCCTTACTGCTTCCCGTAATTTCTCCATTTTCTCGTCTTTTCTTTGTGCTTCTACAATCATCTTTCTCAAGCTAGGTATTGTTGCAACAACGCTTGCTATCGTCCCTGGTGGTTTAACCACTTCTATGCTCATTTTTCCAAACTCTTTGATGAGCTCATTCTCTTGGGTGACGAGACATCCCAACCTAGATTGAGTTTTTCGGCTCAATGCATCAGCTACTACATTGGCTTTACCCGGGTGGTAGTTAATACCGCAGTCATAATCCTTCACTAGTTCGAGCCATCTCCTCTGTCTCATGTTGAGGTCCTTTTGCTCGAAAAAGTATTTCAGGCTTTTATGATCTGTGAATATTTCACACCTAACTCCATATAGGTGGTGTCTCCAAATCTTCAGCGCATGCACCACTGCAGCTAACTCCAGATCATGAGTCGGGTAATTCAGTTCATGTGGCCTAAGCTGTCGTGACGCATATGCTATCACTCTTCCTTCTTGCATCAGCACACAACCAAGTCCATTTTTGGACGCGTCTGTGTAGATCATATATTCCTTATCAGCTGTTGGGACGGCTAACACTGGTGTCGTAGTTAACTTCTCCTTAAGTTCTTGGAAGCTCTTCTCGCACTCCTCTGTCCAAGAAAATTTTATTCCCTTCCTGAGTAGTTGCGTCATTGGCCTTGCAATTTTGGAAAATCCTTCCATAAACCTCCTATAGTAACCTGCCAATCCTAAGAAACTTCTTATCTCATTAGGGTTAGTAGGCGATTTCCATTCGCGCACTGCTTGCACTTTTTCAGGGTCCACTTTAATCCCTTCTGATGATACAATATGTCCTAAAAACGTGACTTCGCTGAGCCAAAACTCACACTTGCTGAATTTGGCATAAAGGCGCTCTGTCCTCAACGTTTCTAGAACAATTCTCAGATGTTCCTCATGGTCTTTATCGTTCTTCGAGTAGATCAGGATGTCATCTATGAATACCAAGACAAATTTGTCTAAATACGGATGGAACACTCGATTCATGAGGTCCATGAACACGGCTGGCGCATTAGTTAGCCCGAATGGCACAACTACAAATTCGTAGTGGCCATACCTAGTTCGAAATGCCGTCTTAGGTACGTCTTCTGGTCGAATCTTCAGCTGGTGATAACCAGACCGCAAATCAATCTTCGAGAACACGCTTGCTTCCTTGAGCTGGTCGAAGAGGTCATCTATCCTTGGTAAAGGATATTTGTTCTTCAGTGTCACTTTGTTCAGTTCCCTATAGTCTATGCACATTCTCAATGTGCCATCCTTTTTCTTCACAAAAAGTACAGGTGCACCCCAAGGTGATACACTTGGCCTAATGAATCCAAGTTCCAAAAGTTCTTGCAGTTGTATCTTGAGTTCTTCCAACTCTTTAGGAGCCATCCGGTATGGTGCCTTCGAAATGGGAGTTGCCCCGGGCTCCAAATCAATGGTAAACTCAATTGGTCTGTCTGGTGGTGGCCCTGGCAGAATCTCTGGAAATACATCTGAAAAGTCCCGTACAATTGCTACATCTTCTATACTCTTTTCAGTACCCAGTTCTCCGTGCAAGTATACGAGGTAAGCTGGGTATCCCTTCTTCATCATTTTCGTTGCTTGTAGGGCGGAGATGATCATCTTTCTTCTCCCCATACTAATTCCGTGGAAATGTGACGGCTCCCTTCCTGGGGGTCGAAACAATATCTGTCTTTCGTTACAAAGGATGGTGGCATAGTTCTCGGCTAGCCAGTCCATTCCTAGGATTATGTCCACATCTCCCATCGGTATAACATAAGAGTTGTTTACTACAATCTTGTGTGACCCTATGTTCAGTTCTAGGTTCAAGCACACATGATCTACTGTCGTCATCCCTCCTATAGGTGATGATATACTCAACTCCTGGTCAGCTCTTTCCATTTTAAGTTTTAATGTGTCAACACATGTACTTGAAATGAAAGTATGCGATGCGCCCGTATCAAATAGAAGTACAACAGGAGTATTGAGTAGCATGCCCATACCTGCCAGGTTTCCCTGGTTGTTCTCGGGCTGCTTCTGTCTCATAGCATAGGCTCTAGCATGACGAGGTTTTTCATGTTGTTTCTGTTGTCGCTGCTGTTGTTGGCGGGCCTGTTGCTGATATGGTTGTTGAGGTTGTGGTTGGTACTGTAGCTGTTGGTGCTGCTGTGGCTGCTGATACTGTGGTTGCTGCCTTGGGTATGGTTGGGGCAAAGCTTGAATTGCTCGAAGATGCGGAGCCTGGATAGGTGGGTTTGGCCTTGAACTCGTTCCATGTTGCTTATTCGGGCACCGGTTTGCATAGTGCCCTTTCTGGTTACAGATATAGCAACTATCACTGCCGGCCTTACAGATTCCCACATGATTTTTGTTACATTTGGGGCAATGTGGGGCCCTCTGTTGGTTATTTCCCATCTGTTTCGGTGCACTCTGACCTCCATAGCCCTGTGACTGGAAGACCCGTCCCTGCCATGGCCTCTTCTCGCTTTGGTTCGGGTTACTGTTGTCCCATCTCCTCTTCCCTTTGAAATTCTGATTATGATTTTGATCATGTAGAGGTGCTGGAGCAGGTACAGTTGCAAGTCTATCTCCTGGCATGGCTGCCTCAATGTCTAACGCTCGGCTGAGCGACTCAGTGTAAGACAATCCTCCATGGCTTGCCAAGGCCATCCTAATCTCGTGCCTCAGACCGGCACAAAACTTTTCGGCCATCTTCTCATCTGTGTCCACTTGTTCCGGCGCATATCTAGACATATCGCAGAACATCCTGTCATATTGAGTTACCGACATCTTCCCTTGCTTTAGATTGTAAAATTCAGCTTCCTTCTTCTTGCGGTAGCTCTTGGGTATATACTTGTCATATATACTGGCTTTGAATTGTTCCCAGGTCAGGTTTTCTAACTGCTCTGCTGTCATCGTTTTCATCCGTGCTTCCCACCAGAAATCAGCTGACCCAGTCAACTGAAAGGACATACAAGTCAGACGTTCTTGGTCGGTGCAACGCAGGAAGTTGAAAATGCGTTCAATAGCGCGAACCCAAGTTTCAGCTTCTGCCGGGTCTCCTGTCCCGTTGAAGGTAGGTGGGTTCTGTCGCAAGAATAATTCTTCAATCCGTCGTTCTGGCTGAACAGGTGGTTGAACTATTTCGGGTTCTGGTTCTGGCCCTGTTTCTGGGCCTCTTCTTTCATTTCGGGGAATCCTGCCCCCTCCTCTTGGTCGTCCTCGTTTTGGCGGCATTCTATTGGGTTAAACACAAGTTGTCAGCGCATTAAAAAAAAATAAGGCCATACTAACATTTCTATAGTTACTCTTTAACTCATCGAGTTCTGCTCTTGCTAAAACTTAAGCGAATATATAAATAAAACATAGCGGAACAACTTGCTGCGAAAAACCAATAAGATCACCATATATAACATAGGGAAAATTGCCTCAATGAGGACTTTACATCATCATAAAATCTAGATTCAAAGATCTATCTAAGTACCACACATGATGAACTGGCTACCTAGTGAGCCATTACAAAAACTACTCAGTCACGGAACGTCTCAAGGTTTCGCGTCTCCGTCCTAATACTAGTCAAAAGTCTATGCCGACACATGGCATACAAAAGCATCAGAACAATCTATGTTTCTGGAATATTTAAATATCATCCTATTAGATATATATATAAACCGGTCTAAGAAGATCGGGTACACGATCCCTGGGTCGGGGCATGGCTGTCTTCCTCTGGATCCTCTTCCGGATCTTCCTCTGGGTCCTCATCTGTTTCTCCGCCAGATGGGTGCGACTCACCCCCTCCTTCACCTGCTGCCTGGCCAATGATGGCTGAGCGAATCATCTTCAAGGTGACTCGAAGAGTTGGGCGGTCGTCCATGGCCGGGGCTTTTCCCTTATTGAGGAAATCCATGGTATCGGCTAAGACTCTGTCAACGTCGACCATAGCGGCTGCTATCTCTGCCTTGCTCAACTGCCTCGATGACAATGGTGGCTCACAGACTAATGACACTGAACCCGTGCCAGGTGGAAAATCTCTGTAGGCTTGAGGCCTAGAGGGGCCTGCCTCAGCGTCGTGCCTCCTGGGTTGCCCTAAGATAGGGGCTGCTGGTGGAGTCGGCTCCGGAAGTGGGTCCAGTAGTTCGTCGGGCGAAGGTACTCCGACTCGAGCAAGGTCTCCCGGACGTGTATACGGCCCTCGAGGAGCATTTCCCCAACGAGTGAATTGTGCCTGGATCTCAGCAGTAAATCCAGAGAAGTCATAATGCAAATCATAGGACCTGCCAGAACGAGTGATGTAGTGAGCGGAAATCATCCTCGCCCATCCCTGCCATTCTGATGGCAGCAATTCCATTAGCCGCTCCATTCCGTCATAGTCCGATATCCCATGGTCTCTTGCAGCGACCCAGTGTCGATGGAAGCCGGCCAAGAATTGGCCTAAGTCATCACCGTGGCATCGGCGATAAGTAAAATATGAGTTCCTGATAGTATCCGGACTAGCATCTCGACGCAACGGCCGTCGTCTGGTAAAGCGCATCCTTGCCATCTATACATGAAGGTCGCATAATCAAACTCACGAATATCAAAATAGGTGGCAAAAACAGTAGGGTTCAAACATATCTACAACAGTAAGGTAATAATTCTACTTGAGGTCTCGAAATTCAAACCACGGTATTATAATCATAATAGCCTAACACTAGACTCGAATATAATTCGTGAAGTCTTAAATATGCTGCAACTAGTACTAACTAGGTTTTTGAAAAGAGATAACTCCGCTATGTTGCAGTTTCCAAACTATGTAGGGTATTCTTATTACTATGAAAAGTGTTCCCACTATACTCTGATTAAGGCAATAGTTGATTCGGTATCCGCCTCGCGTGAATAATCCGAACGAAGATCTATGCCCGTGTCACTATCTCGTGTGTGACACTTTTCGTTACTCCCCTTTGTATTTTGTTTGTTGATTTCTCGTCTGGTTCACTAACTTTGTAACTTACTCATCGCCTCAATTTACAGAGAAAAGCAAAAATGTTCTTGCTAAATTCCTTCTATTGTTGTGTTCATAACAGTGATCATGCATCCTTAGCGCATCTAAGTTCATTGAGTAACATCTCCATAAAAAGGCATAAGTAAAATCAACATTTGCATCAAGGCGAAATATAAACTTCAACATTCAAAAACTTTCTGTTACATTCCTTTCTGTTGAGCATAGCGATGTGATGAAGTGCTGAGCTTTTGCCGACTGACTCTTTCATACTAGTGATCATACTAGAAAAATTTATTAACTCTAGGGTTCAGAGCAAATAAACTGCTCTGATACCACTCTGTCACGACCGGCCCTAATTAAGGATAATTAAGCCGGGGAAACCGTGACTAATGGAGGGAGATTAGAAGCGGGGTAGAAAGGGGAATATTCAAACAAGAAAGGATCGCATTTCATCATTGTTAACAACATGGATATTTATAATATAACGGAGTTTTAGTCGTATAGACTCAAATAACTAGTAAGCTCGGATAACTCCGACTTATCCAAAATAACATAAAACTTCTGAGTATGCAGCGGAATATGATTCTGATTACATGTATGAAGACATGTAACCCTAGAGTTCATTAATATATAATAAGACAAAAAAATCTCGCTCGTCACTTCATCACCATCGGCAGCTACTCAACCTGCACATTTAGAAATATATGCAGGGCTGAGTACAAAAGTACTCAGTGGGCACGTATGCCTAAGTATAAAAATACATGCTTCAAAACTGTAAATTGTCATGCCATCATAAACAGTACAGCAAGGGAGTTTTTCGCTAAAAGGCCCAAGCTTACTAAATTCATTTGTGATTCTTAAAGTTCGACTGCAGTCTAAGTTCTCTTGTAATCTATCATATCTGGAACTGTGTGCCGGAGAGGTGGCCACCTCTCACGGTCACTTGACCGGCCAACCCGCTAGATGACTCACGGTCACTGGTGTACACTAGCCCTGGCAGGATAGCTATCAACTGCTCAAGACCCGAATTCGATTACATGATAAAAGTAACATCAGATAGATATCATACTGAAATTGAAACATTTTATGGCAAGACAATATTTGAAATAACTTCAATTAATTTAGTCATGAAATAACTTGCTTGAACGTAACATTTAAACTCATTTGATATATATGAAAGTAATGCCCACCTGATAGAAACTTTCTGTGATACAGTAGCTCCTTGACCGATTATTAATCTCGTGCTTGACCTTTATTACGAGAATATAAATAAGATACTGCTCGAGTAAAATCCTCAAATAATGAGAATACAGAATTAATGATGCATGATCCTTATGCATGAATTATTATTCTGAGATAATAATCTGGAAGATTCTATTATAAATCCAAGCTATCGGATAAAACTAAGTCTTGTCTCATGAAACCGGATAATTAACTAAAATTAATCTATTCTCTTCAGGATGTTATACTCCACTGATTAAATAATCTTACTCGAGGTAATCGATAGAAAAGAAATAAATAAAAACTTCGACTTATTCGCTTTATAACCTCATAATTAATCGGGCTTAATAAATAGGAATAAGTAATGTTATAAGATTAAATAATTAAAAGGATCAACATAAGACAGCCCAATAATTAATTAAATAGAAGTGGGCTTGAATAATTAACATGAGAGGCCCAATTGAAATAATTCATCGGCTCAAGTAATTAAATAAATCTTGGCCCAATAAATAAATAATTTGATTAACTGGGCTCAATTAAATAAATCAAACGAGGTCCAACGAAGATAATATAACAGCCCAATAAAATAGATGGGCTTCAATTTAAATAAATTCGGCCCAAAGAAATAATGTAATAGAGGCCCATCTGAGTAAAATAAATAAGGCCCAACTGAAATGATACAGTAGCCCAAATATGTGAATAATTAAAGGCCCATATAAATAAATTAAGAGGCCCAATCAGTAATTAAAATCGGCCCATATAAATAAAATCAGAGGCCCAATTCATAATTAAAATCGGCCCAATTACAATACAACAAGGCCCAAAAATAAATAATTATGAAGCCCAAAGAAAATAAATAGGAGGCCCAATTTTCGGCCCAATTATTAAAATAAATAGAGTCCAACTCAATTAAATAAAGCCCATACAAATCAAAACAACAATTAAATCAAAGCCCATATAAATAAAATCAGAGGCCCAATCAGTAATTAAAATCGGTCCATATAAATAAATTCTGAAGCCCAATTCCTAATTTAAAATCGGCCCAAAATTAATAAATAACTCAGCCCAACTCAAGCCCACTGAAAATAAATAACAAAGCCCAATAAATAAATAGGAGGCCCAAATTTTTCGGCCCAACTCAATTAAATAAGAAAGGCCCAAATATGTGAATAATCAAGAAAGCCCAAATGCCTTCCTCTCACCCTCAATACTCGGTCTCTCTCATCTCTCAAATCAAGCACGCCTCTCTCCCTCTCGCTCTGCCTTCAGCCGAGGCGCCCGCCGCCGCCGCTCTGCAAACCGGCGAGGTCGACGCTTCGCCGCTTCTCCTCGTCAACGTCAATCCCTCCACGTCCTTCTTATCCTCTCCGAAACAGAGCTGTCACTCTCCCCTCCCAATTTAGAAATCGCCGCCGTCGCCGCTGCCCATGGAAGGACGGCGAACGGTCGCCGGTCGTTGCTCTGCCTGACTCGGACACTCCCTTCGCCCATCTCCTCTCGGCTTCAAACGTTCATCTCTCCCTCGAATCTATTGAAGGAACGAAGAAGAAGCCCTAATTTCTCCATCATCTGAATCTGCCACTTCCACTTTCGAAATCCGGCGAACGGTCGTCGGCTGGGAGCGGCGCCGTCCAACTCCCGTCCTCAATTTCCTCTTCGACGTCGAGCCCTCTTTTCTCTCTCTGGATCGACGGGCAGCAGCTAAGCCGCCTGCTGCTGTTGCCGTTCTCGGACTTCACCGTCGAAAGTCTGTTGTCTCCGTCGATTCTCCGAGCCCCGACGCCGCTGCTGCTACTGGAATCCGGCGAGGACCATCGCTGAGGTCGGGAGTCTTCTACCTTTCACCGCTCGACGCCGTCAACGCTGCTGTCCTTGGAACCGCCGCTGCTGCGCACGAGTCCGGCGTGCCTCTGCACGTCGCCGTGATTCACGGTTGGCGCTTGGATCCCCTTGAGCCGTCGCCCAATCATCGCTTCATGGCTCGACCGAACAGGCTGCGCCCTTTTCCATTCGAAGCTAAGTTCATTCTTAATACTCTATTGTGAACGAAACTCAAAGCTTGTTGTAAACTCAGTTCATGATTCTATTGAGCTCTAGTATTTCTATAATTCGATTATGCAGTGGGTAAAACTAGCCATAGTGGTTTGTTTCTATTTCGAAAGTCCTCATTGTCTAACTCATGAATAACACATAAAAACTGACTTTAGTTGATTGCTATGTCCATTATGCAACAATGTTTTCTATCATTATATACTGATCATGCTTTGATATGCATACAACTGGATTGAATATTTGGTATTGAATTAATACCTTGAAAATGACTGTTGGTTGGCTGATTGTCGTTGGTTTAAATGAAGCTGATAGAATCTGAAATAGAATCATATGATGTTCCCCTTAATAATGCAGGAGGAATACATGGCAGAGCTAGAGAGAGTTAAAGTATGGCTTACCCTTTTGAACTTGGCAGAGTAATGAATGAAGGTTATCTCTCTACTCCTTCAATTGTTGAGGTATTGAGCAAATTGAAAATAGCTGAAATGATTAGTTGTTGCTCTCCATTAATTGCGGTTGATATATGGGAATAAGGTGGAAGAATGTGGTGTTGTTTGGCTGGAGTTAACTAAGTGAGGAGGAGTTGTTGCTCTTCAATTGGCTTGACAAAGTGTAGTGGTGGTGTTGTATGAATGGGGAGAAAAGCATGGTGGAGCGAAAAAGAAAGTTTGTGTAATGATACTGATGACTTTGTATGTTATTATGAGTTGTGGACATCAATGTATCAATGTGATTGGAATATTGTATATTGTTACTGGTAGTTGTAAAAATATGTTGTGTGCGTGTAATACTGTTTTATCGAAGCAGATTGTAGTATTTTATATATATATATATTGTAATAAACAAATCTCTGTGGTTCAGTAACTGTAATAAAATACTGGCTTCGATTCTGCTTTGATACTGTATATTTACATAAATCTCGATTTCGACATGTGATAACTCGCTAAAATCGATAAGTTATAAAATGAATCTAAATTAAATCCGCAGATTTAATTAACTCACGAGTCGGAAATAATCCACGACTTGAGTAAAAATAAATTCTAATTCCATCTCGCTTAAATAAATAACGTGACTTTGCTAAGTCAGTTATAACTCTGAAATAATATCATTGACTGTTTTAACAATATAAATTCAGGATCATAAGCTGAATTCATATCAGGATAATAACCGTTTTCATTCACTGATGAACAAAAATAAACACTCATAACTGGATTTAAAATATATAAAAGAGCGGGTCATTACAGAATTCACAATATAAAAGAGTGGATTTTAAAAATAGCCAATTTCTTTTAGTAAACTTAAAAATTACCCATTAAAATAAAAACTTAAAAAAAATACTCACACTTACCATTTTACCCTTTACCCTTAAATTAAAAAAAAATATTTTGTTGTGAATTCACAACCAGTCGAATTCACAACCAGAATTTAATTCACAATCGAAATATATTATAAATGTGAATTCAAGTAGTTGTGAATTTGAGTTTTTAAAGTTTGAATTAAAAAAAATGGCTTGTGGGTGGGTGGCACGGGAGGGGGGGGGAGGGGGCAGGTGGGGGGTCAGGGCAGTGGGATGCAGAAGTAATTTTTTTTTGGGCTTGGGGGGTGGGGGGGGTGGGGGTAGGTGGGGTCGGGGGTCTGGGGGTAGAACCGGGCAGGGGGAGTAAATTTTTTTTTTTGGCTTGGGGGGTGGGGTCGCTGTGTGGTGGGCAGGGCAAGGGTAGTGATTTTTTTTTTTTGAATTTTTTTTTAATTTTAATCTTAAGGGTAGTTTAGTCATTTAATATAAAAAGTGGATAATTTTTTACAAAAAGTGGGTATTTTTTAAAGTTTTTATTTAAGTGGGTAAATTTTAATTTTACTAAAAAAAAGTGGGCACTCTCATGTATTAACTCATTATAAAATTTGATATTATGTAAAACAAAAATAAAAAAATAAGTTAAAAAATTAAAAATAAAATAGTAATTAAAAAGAATTAAAAATATATTTATTTAAAATAGATGAGAGATGAGAGAGAAATTTATAAAACTTTAATATTTAAAAAAATTTAATTTTTATATTTTAAATTAAATATTTTCGTAAATATACTATTATATTAAAGCTCTTATTGTGATCTTTAATTTGATATGCATATTAAATATTTTATAATTAATTGAATTTCACAATTTTGGAAAGAAATGTAACAACAAATAAGAAGTTAAAGAAAATGAAAATAAAAAGAAAAATATATAGTTTAAACATAATCCTTCGATTTTATTATAATTACAAAATTGTCACTCAATTTTGAAATTAATTTAAAATTAATTTCAAATTGGAAACACCCTTTTTAATATAGTATAGATTCAAAAAAAAAAGACACAAGTTTATACGAATAGACTATGACTTTATGTGTATATATATAAAACCGTAGTTATACGGTTGTATAAAAAGTCCAAATTTATAGTAGTTGACGGCCTTGTCAGTGTTTTAATAATTTTAAGAGTAAATTATTAATTGAACATATATATTGAAACGATATAATTTGTAACCTTGTGAATATGTTAATAATTTTAAGAATAGAGGTGGTCTTGGGTAAAATCAGGTTACACCCACACTTAGATTTTGACCCGTATTCTGACCCAAATCATATGAATAACATTATTATGGGTGCGATCAACCCAGTTGTATAATACACTTGATTGTACTCAAGTTTTTGTTTTAAGATTAAGTTATTAATTGGACCTATTAGAGCTATATTTTTTTGGAGGGGAGATTAGAGCGATAATTAATTGGTAAATATTATTTGATGGGGAATAATAAGAGTCTTGTTCAGGGAAATTAAAAAGCCAATTAACGCATACATAATTTGGTCGTCTTCATCACTTATGGTGTATTTGCTTTTTATCCCTCTAAATGGAGGGATAACAAAAATTTATGGCTTTAAATGTTTGCTTTTTTATTCCACATCTTACACAAACACCATTTTTCCTTCCTTATTTTCACTTCAAGGAGGGGTAATATTATCACACTAGCCATCAATTACACAGAGAGAACATAAAAGAAACGTCAAGGAAGAGAAACACGTGAAAACCAACCATATCGAATCCTATCATGGAGAAAGGTATGCAATATTGTATGAATTATGGATTCCAAAGATCCTATTAGTTTTATACTTTAAATTATAGAAAACCACAATGAAGTTTACATGTCACTCTCTGTCATCATCGGAGTCATGGAGGTAATAACAGATGCAAAATAAATAAAAATAATCGAAAGCCAGGATCAGCTTGATACCAGGGTAAAAAAGTCATCGAATTATAGTAGAAAATGCATTAATACTTGACATAAATTTTCTTTTATAAGAAATTGGTATAATTATTTATATATGTTGTAAATGTTAATATGATCATAGCTTTTACCCACCTCCAAAATCTAAAAACAAAAAATATACACTATAAAAGAAAATTATAAAAGCTAAGCATTTTTGAATTTGAAAGGATATAGTTGGCCTTACTTAGTAAATTTGAAACTTCATCATGTTGTTATGATTTACTCGAATAGCGAATTTCGCTCTATCAATGCGAGTCATGCATTAGCGATAAATACACTAATGCTTGACAGGTCGGTGGATTTTTTGGCTTCTCATACTAGGGATGGAGGGTTTTGGCCTTATGCCATTGACGGTTTAAATGAATTTGTCACGGAGGATGTCTCTATTCCCTTTTTTACTCGGTTTGCTTGATTTCGAGGTTCTTCTCCTTTTGTCTTGGATCGGTCGTGAGTCGGGTGGCCTAGGGGTGATGGTTCGGCCGGAATCCTTGAGGCCTCCCAACTCAGCTCTGTCGGGCTCGGTCCTTAGACGAGTACTCTTTTTCCTCATTTAGGTTTTCCCTCGCCGGTTTTCTTAATGATGTTTTAACGAGGCTCGGCCCTTAGTCTGCATCTTTGTGCTTTCAAGGGTTTTTGGTTCTACGCTGTTTCTTTCTTTTAATAAAATCTTATTTCAGCAGCTTGACTTGCTCGGTCATTGCGAGTCGAACGGATTGAGATTTAATTTACCATAATTTTTTTGTGCAATATATTTGACGTCGTACTTTGTGTCCCATTTTCAAGTTTGTTTATTTTCTTATACATTTTTTCTTCAATTTCAACTGTGTATGCTTTAATTTAATTTAATTTAATTTAATTTTATGATTATTAACTAGGGTCTATTCCATTTAATTAGGGTATATAATTATTTTTATCATTTAATTTTACTTTTATTAGTTAATAATAGGCTGATAAATTTAAAAATTATGGAGTATAGTTCATAGTATTATATATAATAAATTTTATTTTTATAAAAATTATTATTAAAATAATAGTTATAAGAGTGGGACATAGTGAGACACATAATATTGTGGGATACTGAATCTCATCCCCAACCAACCATTAGTGATAAATAGGGGTGAGCATTCGGGCGGGTTGGGTTGAAACCGAACCGAAATACCCAACCCGAAACCCAAACCGCTTAAAAAATTTCGAACCAAACCAAACAGTTTGACTGGTCAAAACCGAACCAAACCAAACTGTAAATTTTCGGTTCGGTTCGGTTCGGTTCGGTTCGGTTTGACCAAAACCGTTTTTTTTTAAAAGCTATAAGCAAAAATTAAAGTACTATGAATAAGCAAAAATTACCACATCTAGATAAATCCATTTACTTCTACAATCAAGAGTTTGTAAAAATTAAAGAACAAGCACAGAATAAAAATCTTATGTACTTTTGAATTTAATGTTGTAGGGGGTGAATCCAACAATTACGGAAGTGACGTCAGTAACGTCTGGATCGATGGGCACTAGCAACCTGAAACCACAAGCAACGTTAGAGCCCTCCGAAGAGCACCGGTGGGGGTGTCGATGGAAGGGCCTCCGACGCTCAAGTCAGTGAATTGATATGAATAATAACGTAAGTAACGTAATGACAATAATTAAACGATGGAGAGAAGATAGAATAAGGATGGTAATGAGGGAGTTCTCTGACTGATCCGGTTGATCCAGTAGTCAGAGGTAGAGCTAATGGGCGGTATGGATCAAAGGGCGACGGACGTCGGGGCTAGCGGGGTCAGCCGGACGATCGGAACCCTAGAAAGTTGTCAGCGTGGAGGCGGAACGGAAGAGCGGAGATAGCGGGAGTGAGAGATCGTGTGTGAGTCCAGAGTCGGAATGAATCATTGACCGTGTCCTGTTATGTTAATGGGCTGGGGCATATATAGGTCACGGGCCCGTAGGGTGGCGACTAGGGTTTCTAGAGTATTCTCTGAAACCCTTCTGGTTCCGATTCCCCCGGAAACGTCCTTTCATATCTTCCTATTTTTCCTAGGTATCCAACTACTACTTACGTATGGAATTGCTTCATTGGGCCGACCCGTTGGGCCGCATGATTTCGGGTTGCACGGATTCTGTCCATTACACCAACTAGTATTGACTTACGTATGGACTTGCTTCATTGGGCCGACCCGTTGGACCGCATGATTTCGGGTTGCACGGATTCTGTCCATTACAGTTTGTCCCCCACTCCTTAGTTATATTATAACTATGGAGTTTTAAAGTTTTTCGTGTGATCCGTATATCCTTGGCATAATTTTCGAGAGGGGCTTACCGGAGAAGAGGAGGGCGTGTTGCCTAGTTTAGCTGGATCGTAGGGCACGTGCGGCGTGGGAAGGTGATGTTGGAGCTCTCCAACATGGATGATGGAGGAGCGCCGGGCGTGCGGGACGTACCGGGCGTGGGGTAGTGAAGTTGGAGCTTCCCCAACATGGATGATGGAAGAGCGCCGTGCGCGCGGGGCGTGCCGGGCGTGGGTGGTGATGTTGGAGCTCCCCAACATGGATGATGGAGGAGCGCCGGGCGTGCGGGGCGTACCGGGCGTGGGGTAGTGAAGTTGGAGCTTCCCCAACATGGATGATGGAAGAGCGCCGGGCGTGCCGGGCGTGGGGTAGTGATGTTGGAGCTTCCCAACATGGATGATAGAGGAGCGCCGGGCGTGCGGGGCGTACCGGGCGTGGGGTAGTGAAGTTGGAGCTTCCCCAACATGGATGATGGAAGAGCGTCGGGCGTGCGGGGCATGCCGGGCGTGGGGTAGTGATGTTGGAGCTCCCCAACATGGATGATGGAGGAGCGCCGGGTGTGCGGGGCGTACCGGGCGTGGGGTAGTGAAGTTGGAGCTTTCCCAACATGGATGATGGAAGAGCGCCGGGCGTGCGGGGCGTGCCGGGCGTGGGGTAGTGAAGTTGGGGCTCTCCCAACATGGATGATGGAGGAGCGCCGGGCGTGCGGGGCGTGCCGGGCGTGAGGTAATGAAGTTGGGGCTCCCCAAACATGGATTATGGAGGATTGCAGGGCGTGCATGGCGTGCGCGGTGTAGGGGGGACGCGGCTGGGGATCCCCCCATATGGACAATGGAATAATACGGGGCGTGCGGGGCGTGCATGGCGTGCGCCTTGTGTATGTATATTTTTCCCCCCATTTAGACTTAGTTGTTTAAACTTAAGGCTAAATTCAGGGTGTTCGGGCGAGACGGGCTTGCGCCTTGTATGTGAAATTTGTTCCCCCCATTTAGACTTAGTTGATAAACTTAAGGCTAAATTCAGGGTGTTCGGGCGAGACGGGGCTTGCGCCTTGTATGTGAAATTTGTTCCTCCCATTTAGACTTAGTTGATAAACTTAAGGCTAAATTTAGGGTGTTCGGGCGAGACGGGGCTGGCGCCTTGTATGTGAAATTTGTTCCCCCCATTTAGACTTAGTTGATAAACTTAAGGCTAAATTCAAGGTGTTTGGGGTAAGACGGGCTTGCGCTTTGTATGTGAAATTTGTTCCCCCCATTTAGACTTAGTTGATAAACTTAAGGCTAAATTCAGGGTGTTCGGGCGAGACGGGGCTTGCGCCTTGTATGTGAAATTTGTTCCCCCCATTTAGACTTAGTTGATAAACTTAAGGCTAAATTCAGGGTGTTCGGGCGAGACGGGGCTGGCGCCTTGTATGTGAAATTTGTTCCCCCCATTTAGACTTAGTTGATAAACTTAAGGCTAAATTCAGGGTGTTCGGGCGAGACGGGGCTGGCGCCTTGTATGTGAAATTTGTTCCCCCCATTTAGACTTAGTTGATAAACTTAAGGGGGAGGGGGAGGGGGGGTGGGCTGCGCTCCTTAGAGCTGCCTACATACCCAATTAAGGGATCAAGCCCGAATGTAGTTCTGACCTGCATGCAAAGGTCAGTAAACGTGTAGTAGATTGAGTTGGTCTCGGAAGACCTTATGAAATAAAGTAGAAGCGTAGAGATCAAGCGTGATACTGTTTGAGATGGATGGCGTTCCAACTGTTGTTGATGTCACGTTCGTCCGTTGTTTGCAATTTGTATGCTCCGTGTCCAACCACTTTGGTGACCAGAAATGGCCCTTCCCAATTTGGGGCTAATTTACCCGCACCTGTTTCCTTGGTGTTCTGGAATACTTTTCGTAATACCCAGTCGCCCGGCTTAAATGTGCGGGTGCGGATATGTTTGTTGTAATGTCTGGCGATGCTTTGTTGGTAGGAAGCTAGTCGGATACTTGCTTTGTTCCATTTCTCATCAAGGAGATCTAACTCGTGGCACATGGCCTCTTGATTCCCATCGTCTGTCGTGAGCTCATGTCTGGCGGTGGGTACTTCGCTTTCCGTTGGGATTACTGCCTCCATCCCATAGGCGAGGGAGAATGGTGTTTCCCCTGTTGATGTTCTTGTAGTTGTTCGGTAGGACCATAGCACGCCTGGTAACTCATCTGCCCATTTGCCTTTGGCCTTTTCTAGCCGTTTCTTCAGGGTGTTCATGATGGTTTTGTTGGAAGACTCCGCTTGTCCGTTTGCCTGAGGATACCTTGGTGTTGAGAAGCTCAGCTTTATATTCCAGAACTTACAAAAGCCCTGGAAGTCCGCGCTGATGAATTGTGATCCATTATCCGTGACAATCTCTTTGGGTACCCCGTACCGACAGATCACGTTCTTCCATATGAACCCCTTGACTTCTTTGTCACGCACTTGGTGGAAAGACTCTGCTTCTATCCATTTGCTAAAATAATCAGTTACTGCCAACATGTATACCTTCTGTCCGGGTGCAACGGGCAATTTACCTACAATGTCCATCCCCCATTTCATGAATGGCCATGGTGAAGTGATAACGGTCAGGGGTTCCGGCGGCAGATGTGATACTTGGGCGAACCGTTGGCACTTATCGCATTTTTTGGCGTAATCAGCTGCATCTGCTTTCATTGTGGGCCAGTAGTAACCGTTGGTTAAGGCGCAGTGTGTGAGGCTTCTGCCTCCCGAGTGGTTACCACATTCACCTTCGTGTAATTCGGACAAGACGTATCTTGCTTCTGCAGGGTTAATGCACTTCAAATAGGGACCAGTAAATGAACGTTTGTACAGTTTACCTCGAATGATGCAGAACCGTGCTGCTTGGGCCTTGAGCCGACGTGCTTTGTTACGATCATCCGGGAGTATATCTCTCTCGAGATATTCCATTATGGGGGTAATCCATGTTCGTTCGACTGATACTTCGGTCACCTGTTCTTCGGCCTCACCTTTTTGGATTGCTGGATATTGAAGACAAGTGATCGTTACAGTTTTAGGTTGTGCGGTCTGAATTGCTGACCCAAGGTTGGCTAAAGCGTCAGCATGGCCGTTCTCCCCCCTCGGTACTTGATTGACGGTGAATTCTTCAAAGCATGATTGGAGCTCTTTCGTCTTGCCCAGGTAAGCCGCCATTTTAGTATCTTTGGCTTGAAATGTACCCTGCATCTGGTTAACTACAAGTTGAGAATCACTGAATACGTCAATGCGTTTTACCCCAATTTCCTTAGCTAGTCCGAGTCCGGCTAGCATGGCTTCGTATTCAGCCTCGTTGTTCGTCGCTTTGAATTTACATCGGATTGATCGTTCCATGATATCTCCTTGTGGTGATGACAGGACGATTCCAAGTCCACTTCCTCGCATATTGCTGGATCCATCGACGTATAGTTTCCAAATTCCAGTCTGATCGGGTTCCTCCGTCATACAACATAATTCCTGGTCTGCCTGCATAGTAAGGTTAGGTGTGAAGTCAACTACGAAGTCGGCTAATACCTGAGATTTAAGTGCGGTCCGTGGCTTGAATGTGATGTCGTATTCACTCAATTCCACCGCCCACTTAGTCAGTCGATCGGATAGTTCCGGTTTATGGAGTATGGCCTTCAAGGGATATGTGGTGGCGACTACAATCGGATGACACTGGAAATACGGACGTAACTTCCTTGCCGCGTGGACTAGTGCGAGAGCTAGCTTCTCCAGCTGGCTGTATCGGGTCTCTGCACCAAGTAGTGACTTACTTACGTAGTAGATTGGTGACTGCTTTCCATCTTCCTCTCTGACCAACACGGCACTGACGGCAGTATCGGAGACGGCCAGATACACCAACAAAATCTCATGGTTCTTTGGTTTTGCGAGTAATGGCGAGCTGGTCAAGTATTGCTTGAGCTGTTTTAGAGCTTCCTCGCACTCCTCAGTCCACTCGAACGTTCTTGACTTCCTCAAAGTGTTGAAGAAGAGGTGGCATTTTTCGGACGACCTTGAAATGAAGCGGCTTAAAGCGGCTATTCTCCCCGTCAGTTTCTGAACGTCTTTCACGCATGTGGGTGAAGGGATTCTTTGAATTGACTCGATTTGAGCCGGGTTTGCCTCTATTCCCCGCTGGGTCACCATGTAACCTAGGAACTTCCCTGCATTGACACCAAAGGAACATTTAGTAGGATTTAGCTTCATATTGTATTTTCTAAGAATTTTAAACGTCTCCCTCAAGTGATCAATGTGGTCCTTCGCGTGGATGGACTTGACCAACATGTCGTCGATGTAGACTTCCATTGTTTGGCCTAGCAGGCTTGCAAACATCCGATTGACCAAGCGTTGATATGTTGCTCCTGCATTCTTCAATCTGAATGGCATATACTTGTAGCAGAATAACGCTACGCTGGTCATGAAGGCCGTCTTTTCCTCATCATCGGGGTGCATCCGGATCTGATGGTATCCCGAGTATGCGTCCATGAAACTCATTAATTCATGGCCCGCTGTCGCGTCTACTAGCATGTCGATGTGTGGTAGTGGGAACGAATCTTTCGGGCATGCCTTATTGAGGTCCATGAAGTCGATGCACACCCGCCATTTGTCATTCTTTTTCTTGACTACCACCACGTTTGCGAGCCATTCGGGATAGTGGACCTCCCGAATCAATCCATTCTTGAGGAGCTTCGTGACTTCATCATTCACTACTTGGTTCCTCTCCGGTGTGAATTTTCTACGTTTTTGCTTCCTCGGTGGGTAGCCCGTGGTGACCTGTAACCTGTGAACAATGATACTAGGGTCAATCCCTGTCATGTCCTCATGGGACCAAGCGAAACAATCGTAATAATCAGATAGGAAATTGATAAGCTTCTCTCTGAGCTCCGGTTCGAGTTGCGCTCCAATCCGAACTTTGTGATCTGGAAAGTTGACATTAATTTGAACTTCCTCTATCTCCACCGTCTCCTCCTCGATCAGGCTGCGTGGTCTCTTCATTTGTGTAGCTCGATTATAGTGCTCCGTCTGTCGATTCACGTCTTGAGTGCACTGCAGAGTATCATTCGGGCGTTCCTGTACTCCCATGCACCTCGATTGATGAACACGATTGAGCGACTCAGGTATCCCTCCTGGTGTAATTGATTGATTCGACGTGCATTCTTTATTCATCTTCGAACGAGACGGAGCTTCCTGCTGTAGTTGCTATAATGACGGACTTTTTGCTTTCATAGTGGTCTGGTAGCACGCCCTGGAGTCCTTTTGCTCTCCCTTGATCTCCTTAACTCCCCATTTGGTTGGGAATCGTATGACTTGATGATAGGTGGATGGTACTGCTTCCATTCCGTGGATCCATGGACAGCCCAGGATGACGTTGTATGCAGACGGGGCGTCTACCACGAGAAACCTAGTGGACAGGTTGACTCCTTCTGCATAGACGGGAAGATCGATCTCCCCTACAGTGGTCGTACTCTCGCCACTGAAGCCGACGAGTACGGCAGCCTTCTTGATTAGCTTGGACTCATCCAAACCCATCTCCCTGTATGCACTGTAAAACAGAATATTGGCAGAGCTACCATTGTCTATTAGTACACGCTTTGTCAAGCAGTTAGCAATATAAATGGAAATAACTAAAGCATCATGATGAGGGTGTAGAAGCTTGTCTGATTCGGATGTTGCAAAGCTGATCAGTTGAGTAGGGTCTGTTGTTCCCGCTTTTCCTGAAGGTGGAACCCCGGATTTGCTTGATCTAGCCTGTCTGGTATGCCTCTTTGCGGCTGAGTGAGTGACTCCGCTGACCTCGGAACCTCCGGATATCACGTTTACAGTTCTCTCATGATGCGGCGGGTCTGGCGGGCTGTCGTCTCTGTGTTTCTCTTGTCTATCCCTCGCCTGCTGCAGGGTCTGCTTGCCTTTGTCAGTCAAGTAATTGGTGAGGTGCCCTTTTTTCAATAAGTTCGCCACTTCCAGTTTGAGCGCGATGCATTCGTCCGTGCGGTGACCGTGGTCACTGTGGAAGTCACACCATTTTGATCTATCTCTTTGGTCGGGTGGGGCTCTCATTTTCTCCGGCCAACTAACTTTATCGCCAAGGTTCATCAGAGCTGTTACCGCCTCTACGGGTGAAATAGATAGGAGGTATTCTGGGAGTTTTGCTCTTTCACGCGGGCGCGTACTTGGTGCTCGATCATAGTCTCCTCTCCCTTTGTTTCCTCTATGAGATGGCGTGTAAGGCTCACTTCGTCTGTCACGATTGTCACGACCGGATCTCCTGTCAACCCTGTAATCTCTTTCGGGTCTCTCTGGCGGAAAGACTCTTTGCATGTTGTACTGGTCCTCTTCCCATTTGATTTGAGCCCAAGCCTGGATCAACACGTCTTCCATTGTCTTGCACGGATACTTGGTAAGTGTCTTGTACAAGTCTGACCCTGGTAGAAGGCCCTTACGGAAGGCCGTGACAGCGGTTTGTTCGCTGCAGTTGGTGATTGACACTTTCTCTTTGTTGAAGCGTCCGATGTAGTCCCGAAGAGGCTCACCATGCCTTTGGACAATAACGTACAGGTCTTCTGAGATTTTCTCTAGTTTCCTGCTGCTTGCATACTGTTGAACAAAAACATCCGTTAGTTGAGCAAAAGATCTAATTGAATTATTAGGAAGGTTCGTATACCACTGGAGGGCCGGTCCTATTAGGCTAGAACCGAACCCCTTACACATGCATGCCTCCCTCATGTCACGAGGGATAGCCACGGTAAACATTCTCTGGCGGTATTGAGCTATATGGTCGTCTGGATCGGATGCACCGTCAAACATCTTCATATGTGGAAAGTTAAACTTTCTGGGCATTTCCACCAAGGCTATCTCATCCACGAACGGAGAGTCAGCGAAGCAATTCTCTGCACTCTTCTTGATCGGGGCCGGGACTCCTGGGATTCGTTGGATGATGGCTTCCATATCTGCCAGTCTTCTGGCCAGGACGGGGTCCATACTCTATTGGATGCCCCGCATGCCGTGTTGGCCCTGTTCGACCAGAGGTGGTTGATCGTGAGTTCCGCCATTCTGGCTCACTGGGCCTGCTCGCCTTGGCCCATCTGGTTGGCCCGTTGGGGCGTCACGCAAGAAGTCATCTTCAGGGGCGATGCCGGTCCGACCCGTCAAGGTTGACTGACCTATTCCCCCGGTCGTCAGGTTGGCCTGGGTGAGGGCCCCTGTTGCGTTTGTCCCTATTGTTCCGGGCGTCCGATCTAGGGTGCGTGTTTCATCTGTATTCACAAGAAGGGTATCCGGGTTAGCATGGGTAGTCTCCGATCTATTGTTCCTTACCGATGATGAAGGGTCATCTGGGTTGATCTCAGTTCCATGGGGTGTGAGCGGGACATCCTCTATGTCTATCATGGAGTTGATGGGAACTCGGAACCGGTTATCACGGGGTGTTTGGATTTGAGGAGGCGTCTGGGCCTGGGCGAAAGCATTCAACCGAGCGAGTAGTTCCGCATTCTGTTTTTCCAATAAGAGCCTACTCTCCCGTTCTCGCGTAATTTGGTCGGCCAAAGCGGAGATCCGGGCATTCACCTCCACTTGGGCAAGCAACTCCGATTGGGTTGAACCCAATTGGTCTGAGGCGTTGTTCGGGTCGTGAGCATCGTTCGGAGCACTCATGGTGTAGCTTTTGATTGCTAGGGCCCCACGGTGGGCGCCAAATTGTAGGGGGTGAATCCAACAATTACGGAAGTGACGTCAGTAACGTCTGGATCGATGGGCACTAGCAACCTGAAACCACAAGCAACGTTAGAGCCCTCCGAAGAGCACCGGTGGGGGTGTCGATGGAAGGGCCTCCGACGCTCAAGTCAGTGAATTGATATGAATAATAACGTAAGTAACGTAATGACAATAATTAAACGATGGAGAGAAGATAGAATAAGGATGGTAATGAGGGAGTTCTCCGACTGATCCGGTTGATCCAGTAGTCAGAGGTAGAGCTAATGGGCGGTATGGATCAAAGGGCGACGGACGTCGGGGCTAGCGGGGTCAGCCGGACGATCGGAACCCTAGAAAGTTGTCAGCGTGGAGGCGGAACGGAAGAGCGGAGATAGCGGGAGTGAGAGATCGTGTGTGAGTCCAGAGTCGGAATGAATCATTGACCGTGTCCTGTTATGTTAATGGGCTGGGGCATATATAGGTCACGGGCCCGTAGGGTGGCGACTAGGGTTTCTAGAGTATTCTCTGAAACCCTTCTGGTTCCGATTCCCCCGGAAACGTCCTTTCATATCTTCCTATTTTTCCTAGGTATCCAACTACTACTTACGTATGGACTTGCTTCATTGGGCCGACCCGTTGGGCCGCATGATTTCGGGTTGCACGGATTCTGTCCATTACACCAACTACTATTGACTTACGTATGGACTTGCTTCATTGGGCCGACCCGTTGGACCGCATGATTTCGGGTTGCACGGATTCTGTCCATTACAAATGTAAAGTGTAAAATTCTAAATTTAATTTTTAAATATTTATTAATTAATTATTTAAAAATAAATATTTATTAATTATATTTAAATCGGGCGGGTTCGGTTTATAAACCAAACCGTTTTTCTCAAACCGAACCCGAACCGTTTTCTGGCGGTTTGAAATTTTTCAAACCAAACCGAACCGTTTTCTCTACATAAACCGAACCAAACCGCCCGATTTGGTTCGGTTCGGTTCGGTTTGGCGGTTCCGGTTTGGTTTTGCTCAGCCCTAGTGATAAATGCTGAATTAATTATTAAAACAAGATCGTAATTTTTCAGTGTTTTCAGAAAGAACACTATAAATTACGAAATTTGAAAATAATGACTATAACTTCTATTTTTTACATTTACACTATTTGTTCGAGCACAAAATCAATTATTTTAGCTTTTTGTGACATTGACACCTAAAGCCTGTTTTTGATGTGGCCATGCCAATGATGCCATGTCACCTTTATGCCTTTTTTTTGTGTTATCAGTTTTGTTGTATATTTCAACCTAAAATAAAAATTTAATTAAAATTTTTCTTTCTTTGAAATTACATCTTTTTTTTTAAATATTTTTACACTTAATATTTATTTAACACATCAATTATGTTAAATTGCGTCAATAATAATATAAAGAAATATTGTCAAATAATATTTATATTTCAATATATAAACTGCGATTTTATAAAAAGAAAGAAAACCCAAAAACAACCCTTGAAAGCACAAGAAAGCAGACTAAGGGCCGAGCCTCATTAAAACCTTTTCTCGAAAAACCCCAAAGGGAAAAACCGAGAAAAGGAAAAAGAGTATCCGTCTAGAAAACGAAAACAAAAGAAGGGGAGAGCGGAAGGGAAAGTTTCCGGAACTCCGGCCTAACCATCGTCCCCAAACAATCCTGGCTCTCCACCAACGCAAACAACAAGGCAAGAGGCCGGTGAGACGCCGTCGCCAAAAGCCCAACCAAAAAACATAAAAACCACACGGCCGGTTAGACGCCGTCGCCGTGAGAACAAACACAAACACAAAGAGAAACGAAGAACAAAGGAGAGCTATCCGGCCGGTTATACGCCGTCGCCGTAGCTCTCCAAAAACCAAGACATAACCCGCAAGCAAGGAAGCCTTCCGGCCGGTTATACGCCGTCGCCGAAGCTCCCCCCAAAACCAAGAGACACCTGAAAAACCTACCTGACCTCCAGGTGTTCGACGAAAAGCCTGAATTACCGCAGCAACTCCAAGCCCTCCGACACCAGCCAACGCCTCCCCGACAACGAAGAACAAAGGAGAGCTATCAGGCCGGTTATACGCCGTCGCCGTAGTTCTCCAAAAACCAAGACACAACCCGCAAGCAAGGAAGCCTTCCGGCCGGTTATACGCCGTCGCCGGAGCTCCCCCCAAAACCAAGAGCCACCTGACCACCAAGTGTTCGACAAAAGGCCTGAACTACCGCAGCAACTCCAAGCCCTCCGACATCAGCCAACGCCTTCCCGACATGTGCTCGACCAGCAGGCCCAGACCCAGAGTTGCTCGACCAGTAGGCCCAGCCACCTTGACACCGTCCCAACCGACTAGACACGGCGCCAGTGACTGTGCGTAGCCATGTCCAGCGTCACAGCCTCTTGTATGTCACCAACGACCCCCGGCCACCAACCTTCCGTCCTAGATGGATGCGCCATAAGATCAGCAGCCGCGTTCCCCTCCCGGTAAATATGGGAAATCCTTAACTCCATCTCCGTGAGACGCTTAAGCGTCTCTTTCCAGCACGCCATAAATCTCCAAGGCACGTCCAAAGAGCGACGCGTGAGCAAATCCACCACATAGGTGGAGTCAGCTTCCAGCCAAAGTCGATTCTAACCGCGACAGCGAGCGATGGCGATCGCCGTGACCACCGCCAATAGCTCGGTTTCCAGAGCAAAACCAGAGCCTCCCTTAATGTGAAAACACCCGCAAACTGTAGCCGTATGGTCGCGAAAAACTCCTCCAGCAGCGATGAATCCCGGCGCCCCCGTCGCCGACCCATCGGTGTTAACCTTCATCCAATTAATATCCGGAGGCCACCAATGCACCGAGATGTAATCCGGAGGTGGTGCACTTCTGGATTTGACCCCAACCGCACGAATAGTGAGATCATCCGTCCAATCATTTGACATGCAGCCAAGATTCGAAACCCCATTTGTCTCTTTGAAGAAAGTTTTGAGCGTCGCTAACACCCCAATCCTTGAGAAAGCCTTGTCATCGAAGATAGCATTGTTACGACTCTGCCAAATAATCCAAAGAAGACTTATAATGCCCACATTCCAAAGACGATGAAGCAGCGAACTGAAAGAGACATTCCAAGCCAAGGCAAGGAAACTCGTGATATCTAAATAGTCCAATAGCATGGACTGCCCAAACCAACCCAAAAATTCCTCCCAGATATGTCGAACCTCCCTACACTCCCAAAAAACGTGTGAAATAGTCTCCGCGTTGTTCCAACAAATCAGACAAGCATTGGGCGCCACCAAGCCTTGTCGAATCAAGCAATCCATAGTCGGGAGCTGACCGTGAATAATACGCCAACAAACTAACGATCTTCTCACAGGAATCGCCGCATCCCAAATCCACTTGCCCCAAGAGACTTTAGGAAACCTATGGCAGCTATTAGCAAAGGCAAGAGCAGAAGTGATGTTGCCACTAAGGGAAGGTTTCCAAAACCGAGTATCCGATCCGGAGTTCATCGGAAGAATAAGAATATCACAAACTATCTCAGGGAAGTTCAGCACAAAATTTTCAGAAAAATGCCAACAATCATCGAAGTAGTAATCTGCCACAGAATGCGTGAGAAGACCATGGAGGAATGAAGGAACCGAGAGTCGATCGCAAAGCCTATAGCCCAACCAATCATCCGTCCAAAATAAAGTATTGACGCCGTCTCCAATCTCCGCAAAAGAAAGATTCACCAGACCGTCCACCTCATGTTTCAAGCCAACCCAGACCGAAGAATTAGCCACATGTTTTTTAGCATGACCAAACTTATCCAGATATCTCGACCTCATCAACCGGTGTGGGAACTCCTCCCCTTTAATAAGCTTCCACGCCATCCGCATAAGATAGCTTTTATTCATTATAGTAAAAGAGCGAATTCCAAGGCCTCCCTCTTCTTTAATAGCGCAACATCTACTCCATTTAACAGCGCACGAAGGCTTTAAATCCATTTTCCCCGTCCAGATAAAATTTCTGCAGCTGCGATCCAAATCATAAAGAAGGGACTTTGGCCAACGGAAGACCATCATAGTGTGAATGATGGAACTTTGTATAACCGATTTGACAAGACAGAGTCGACCAGCCATAGAAAGATTAAGACCCGCCCATCTAGAGAACTTCTGCACAATGCGATCCTTGATGCCAGTCAAATGGGACGCCTTCGGTCTTCTAACAAAAAGGGGAGAACCTAAGTAATTCACCCTGCGTGAAACCCAAAGCATGGCTAATGCCTCGTTTCATTGGAGTGGTAACACCCTTCGCATAGTAAATCCGCGACTTTTCCAAACTACAAACCTGGCCGGAAATCGACTCATAGTACTCCAGAATATGTTTAATCTTCTTCGCATTACGGCTTGAAGCTTTACAGAAAAGCAACACATCATCAGCATAAAGCAAATGAGTAGGGAAATTCATGCTCCGACTGAAACTCATAGGAATGAGATTTCTCGAGTTAACACAATTAATGAATAAATTACTGAGCACATCCTCCGCGATGCCAAAAATAATGGGAGAAAGCGGGTCCCCTTGCCTGACACCACGGGTGCAGGGGAAATAGCCGCTGAGCCTGCCGTTGTAGAGAATGGAGATCCTGGCGAAATGAAAAATTATGGAAATCCAAAAGATGAACTTCTCCTGGAAACCCATAACTTTAAGGACCTTGAAGATGAAATCCCAGCTCATCGTGTCAAAGGCTTTCTTGATGTCGATTTTGCAGGCCATATTAGAGCCTTGATTGGTGCGGTCCATACAATTGAACCCCTCGGATCCAAGCATGATGCAGTCATGAATGGAACGCCCACTAATAAACCCAAACTGATTTTGGGAGACCGTGGCCGCAACAACTTTATTTAACCTGACCGCCAAGATTTTGGAGATAATCTTGAAGAAGAAATTCGATAAGATAATTGGCCTGAGATCAGAGACCGAGGAGATCGAGTCGGTTTTAGGGATTAAAACCAGGGTGTTGGCATTGCATCCATTGGGGAGATAAGAGTTCAGGAAAAACCCCCGAACCGCTCTAATGACATCAAACTTAACAATGTTCCAGCAATGGCGAAAAAAGATACCCGAGAAACCATCCGGACCGGGCGCGCTATTAGCTTCCATTCCCATGACCGTCGCCGCAATTTCCAGCTCAGAAGGAATAGCCGTGAGATCCTGATTCTGCTCAGTAGTAACCTGCATATCAATAATAGCCTCCAACTCCACAATCTCCACATTTTGCCTCGTATCCTGAGAGAAGAGATTAGTAAAATGCTCAATAATGTGCTGCTCGATGGCATTCTGATCATAAGAAATAACCCCTCCAATATTAAGATGCCCAATAGGCGAACTGGAATTTCTGAAACGGAGCATTCTGTGAAAGAACTTCGTATTTCGGTCTCCATCCTTCAACCAAGAGATTCTGCTCATTTGCTGTAAATGAGTATTTTTGCGATTAAGAATGGTTGTGATGGCCGCCTGTTTCGTGACCTCCTCATTAAAATTATCCTTATTATAACCATGCGCGGAAATATGGCCTTGGATAACAGCAAGCTCCTGCTGTAGAGTAGCAAGTTGAGCATCAATATTACCAAATCCAGTCCTATTCCAATCCCGAAGTTTCCCTTTCAATCTTTTCAGTTTAAGCATCACCGTGAGAATCGGGCACGGCGTGTTCACCGCATCTTCCCATGAATCTCGCACCACCGTCAAGAAGTCCGGGTGTTCGATCCACATATTGAGAAAACGGAACGACCTCTTTCCCTGAGCTGCTCTCGGCCGGCAAAGCAGAACTACGGGGGAGTGATCAGAAGTCACCCTGGGCAGCACCTGCGTGCTGACTCCACTCCAAAGATCGACAAAAGAATTCGAGACCAGAGCTCGATCAAGCAAAGACTCCACATGTTCCGGAAGAAACCGTCGCCCAGACCAAGTGTAAAACAGCCCGGAGGTGGCCGGCTCAATGAAACCTGTAGAGTTAATAAAATCACAAAACTCCAAACAAGGTCCCCTAGCAGGCAAAACGAAGCTCAGACGCTCATGAGCGCCCTTGATGGCATTGAAGTCCCCTATAAACACAGTATTACCATCAATGAACTGTAAAAGATCTCTTCTGAGAATCGGATCGTTGGCTTCGTGAATAATAGCCACCCGAAACGAAGTATTCTGCCAGGAACAATCCGCAATAATCACCTGCTCCGAAGAAAAGCAGATAGTAGTAACAACAGACGGTTGAGCAAAAAACCATATATTAGAGCGTCTAGACAACCGACAATTTTGGTGACGAGGAACGAGATTTAAGGAATACCAGAAACCCGGCCGCGTTTTGTGGAAGCTAGATTTTGGTTCAATAATCCCCAGAATGATAGGAGAAAAGGAGCGGCAATGCTCCCTTAACATCTTTTTAGATTCGTCTGTAAGACCACGGACGTTCCAAACGAGCATATTCATAATCAAAGATTAGAAATTAGGCGATGGAGTATCCTCCATCTCCACTTGATCAGCCCAGCTCTGAGCAGCTAAATTATGCATAGTGATGATACTTGGCCTCACTGGTTGCTCTATGATAAAGTTCTTCGGGCTGTGCCCCATATCTATAGCCTTTCTGAGTCTATTTTTGATCGAATCTCCCGCATTCGTAGTAACTAGAACAACTCCAGAACGACCTCCGCATCCTGCTTCTTTGGGCGGTCTCCCACGCCCACGTTTAACAGTTTGGGCTTCCTCCGCCGAGAGGCCGACAATGAGCGACTCGAGCTGTTGAATTTTCAAAGCATTTTCCAAAGCTAAAGCTTTCAAAGCCGAAGTATCTTCCTCCTTATCATTAATACTAGACTCAGCCGCCTGGGTCTTCTCGTCTCTGTCATTCTTAAGATTAACTTCCTGATCGTCCTTCGAAGTGGTAACTTCAATGAGGGCGTTCACGTCAGCCGTCTGTTCCTTCTCCGGTGCCAAATCAGTATTATTACCCTCCAACGTCTCCTGAACTTGAGCACTTAAAACTTTTTCCAGGAGGTCCGGCCCAGAGATCTCCTCATTCGTAGCTTCATTGACGTTCTCCAGAACCTCAAATCTGTTGCCAGCAGTAGCTTCATGCATCTGTCCGTTTCTGCTCCCTGAGCCTCCCTTGTTGGGTTTCGACTGCCACTCCTTAACAGGTTTTTTAGGCTCAATCTCCTTATCTCCAGAGTTAATAACCTCCACTCCCGCACTCCCCCTATCCTGGTTCGAGTTCTTTGCTTTCCGACATTTATCTGTGGAGTGTCCTGTGATCTTACAACGCGAGCAAAAAATGGGAAGATTTTCATAGTAAAATTCTACATGAAAAGCACTATCCCCTTCATCCATCCTAAGTGCCTCCCTGAGAGGGAGAGACATGTCAAGCTCCACCAACACGCGCGCGTAGTGTCCCACTTCACCCGCCCCCAAGCAACCATCCACTTTTATCGGATTTCCAAGGTAACGTCCAATTGCCGCAACAACTTCCGGATGCCATAATTCAATGGGTAAGTAGTAAATACGTACCCAAACTTGTGCTAGGGCGGAAACCTCCTTATAAGGGTTGAATTTTGGAACCCACTCGCGAAGGCGTAACTGCCCATCCTTCAACTCTTGAACCAGGTTTGCTTTCGCAGCCTTCTTATCCTCCAAAGAGCGGAATTTAAGAGTGTAAAATCCTTTCCCCATGGTTATGAGCTGCCAATCATTAGGAATTCCCCAAATATTCTGAAGCTCCGCTTTTATTTCATGAGTTAAACGTGGTTTAACCCCTTTTCGAATCATCAACCTCCCTATCAGCGCGAACTTAAATTCCTCGACTCTTTTCCTGTAGAATTCCTTAGGAATCGGTAGAAAATCCACCTCCCCTCCGGTTTTGGCGTTCAGCGCTTGATACCTGTGCGCCGGGAGATCAGGCGGCCTAGCCCTAGGTGCAACCACCGCAGCATAATTCATGGGCTGCCTGTTTTCCTGTTCTGCAGAAGACGTATCCCTTGATCCATTCGAGTTTGCAGCACCCTTGGGGGTAGGGTTTTTAGCAGTAGCTTTTGGCGAACTAGGGTTTAGAAAACTAGGGTTATCAGCAGCCCTCCCATGCAAGGAGTCTGAAGCAGTAGCCGACGACGGCGAGAAGTTGGAGGAAACAATTGGAAGGTTGAGAGCCGAACGATCCTGGGCGCTAAGAGGCGAGCTACCGGAATCCATGCCGGCAAAACCAATGGAGAGAAAGGAGACGGCTAGGTCATGAAAAGAGGCCTTTCCCAGTTCAACAAAAGTGCTCATTCTCTTCTTATTTATTTATTTATTTATATTTTAGTTAAATTAATTAATCAGTTCTAATTAGAAAATTCTAACTGAAAATGAATAAATTTTAATTAAAATTTTATTTTAGGCTAAAATGTGCAGAAATTTGATAATACAAAAAAGTAAAAAAAAAAATAGCAAAAAGGTGACATGGCACGTCCAAGTCTGCAACGGGGCTTTAGGTGTCATCAATAGTCCAAATAATTGATTATGGGCCCAAATTAGGATTATAAACGTTAAAAATCAAAGTTATAGTCCTCATTTTTAAATTTGTAAAATTTCATAAGACAAGTCCTCGTTTTAAAAATACTAAAAAGTATGATCTTGTTTAACAACTAATTAGCTCGATAAATGCGTATTAACATGCACTGATGTTCAACATAACGATATAAAAAATCTTAATGAATATAATTTATATATTTTATAAATTTATGTTTCAAAATAAGTAAATAGCATTTCCAGGCTTTGATAAAAGACGGGATATCTTTTACTAGCATATAGTAATTGAATCAATCTAAAACAACCAGTTTGTTATACTCTTCCCCAGAAATTGCGGCTTCCATCACCGCCACTGGATCCATTACTCCGCCCTCTTCAAGAAACAAAGTCATCAAATTCTTGGAGTAGCCGCTCACCAGCGCCACCCCCGGCTGGTTCGCCGGCACAGGCGTCGCCTTTGAATCCTTCAAATTCCAAAACACAATCTCCGGCACGCATTCTCCATATCCCTTCTCTCTAAACTTCCTCACGATGACCTCATAATCCGTCTCCCACGGATTCAGCGACGCGTTGTCGAATTCCATATCGCTGAACACAAACAGCCTCTTTATCATCTCCTCCGCCTTCAACTTCCCCTTCTCCGCCACTTGCAGTATCACATCAAACACCTTCTGCAAATCACTGGTGTTCCCTAACCGCGTCTGCATATGTCGTCTCACCAAATTCACCTTCCCCTTCAAGCTATCTCCCTCGAGTATGTGGAGCTGTGGGGTTCTGTTGAAAGTGATGAGCTTCCCCTTCCACGGCTCTTCGCTCAGCTCCGACACCAGAACTCCGAGTGCCACTGACGCCTCCATCGGGAAGCCATTCAACCTCGCACCGGAAACATCAGAGACTGCAAGGCAATTGCTCAGTTTCCCCTTCTTCGCCATGTCCTCCACCATCCTCTTCCACTGAAGCTCCGACACTTTGGCGGCTAGGCTATCTTCATTCCGAGAGGCGAAGGCGGCGGTCATCTCATGAGGGAGCAACGCACCAGCTGCGATCTTGGCCTCGCCGGACCTCACTCTATCAAGGTACTCGCTAAACTTTTCCCCGTCGTGCACGTAAAAGTTTTGGCAGTTGGTCTTCATAGCCACAGACGCCACTCTCTTGTATGAATAATTGCCTCCGTTGTGCCGCTTCCGCTTCCGCAGCGGCACCAGCACCTCCTTCCTCAAACGATCCCTCACACGATACGCGTAATGCGCCTCCTCCACGCCTTGATACTCTGCATATTCCGCCCTCGGAAACACCTTCTTCGCTATGGTTTCACACAGCAGGGTTATTCTGTCGAACGACGAATCCAGAGAGGGGCACCATTTCGCGGCGAGGCTGATCTTGTTCAGATCCCCCGATTTCAGCATCTCCATATCCGATCTCAACCGCTGCGCGAAGACATCTGAGACTTGGTCGTGCAACAACTTGAAATTGGGATCCTCATTATACATCTTCACAGCCCTCTTGGCCATCTTCAGCCTCTTCTCTTGGCGGGTTTGCCCCGTTTCCAGATTTCTCCTACGCTCCATCAACTGAGCCTTCAAAATTTGCTTCGTCGTAAACAAATGTGGATTTGGTGTTGTACCACAATTCCTCATCTCCTTTTTTACACGCACCCACTCCGCCTTGGCCCATTTCCAAACTTTCCACTTCTCCCCCATCTCTTTCGCCGATTGTCGCGCCTTGGGCCCTTCTAGGATCCGGAAAAGGATCTCCAGCAAATCTTTTAGGTAGCCGAAATCCGCGAAAGCAGCTACGTTGGCGGCTAGGGTTTTGGAGTGGCGATGGTGCAGCCACAGCGCGGCTGTGTAGAATCCTTCTTTGTCAGATTTTCCGGTGCCTCTGACCCCTCGGAGATTGCAGACAAGCTTCAGGGCCTTCAATGGGTCGTGATCCCAGGCGAGCCGCAGGCGGTTGATCAAGGTTTCCGGCGGCGTGTCGGGGACGACATGGAAGAAGAAATCCAGACAGGGGTTGCCCGTCGATAGAAACGTCGGACAAATATTTTCGGTGGGGGCCATTTCAGGCCAGTAACCGAATAGAGAATTCCGGCGGAAATTTGAGACCATTGTTCTGATGTGTACATCATCGGTGGCGGCGGAGGACGACGATTGTGCGTAGATTTCAGGTGGCCCGACGAGAAGAGAAGCCATGATTTGTTAGAGACTGGTTGCGTTTGTGAACAAGGGGTGACTGCGTGAATTTGTTAGGCTAATGTGTGAAGCTTTCTTTTATAGAGGAGCCAAACGTGGACGCTACGCACCTCATTTATTTTTGAAATGAATCAGTCGTCTATTAGAAATTAGGGTTTATCCAACAAAAAACATTCGCAAAAACTCCTACTACACCCACCCGCCCGCCCAAACCCAACCCGACCCGACGTATAAAAGAACAAAAAACCCGACCCTCATTAACGAGAGGTTGTCCGTTTAAAAAAGTTGAGATTGACCTGATTTCTTCGAGTCACCATAGCACAGAATCATTCCTGTTTTACTATGTTTCTATTAATCCTGCTCCAGGCGTTTCTTCTTTTAGGATTAGCCCAAATACATGCTAATATAAAAAGTGCGTTGTGTTATAAACTAGAGAGAAGCGAGAGAATACAAAAGAGAATACGAATGAAGTGTATTCAATATGGAGGCTAAAGGCCTCTATTTATACAAGTAGGAAGCTAGGGTTTTAGGGAGATTTCTTGATCAACACACATAAGTAGGGGTGTGCAGCGGGTCAGACCCGGACCGACCCGCCGGGTTTGTTGGACCGAAAATTTTAAAATGAAGGACCGACTCGAATCGAAAAATATGTGCGGGCCGACACGGACCCGGACCGAACCCGAGCAACGGGTCCGGTTCAGTCCGGGTCCGACCCGCCGAGGCAGAAATTATTTTTTTTCCTATTTTTGCACTTAATTTTCATACATAAAACATAATAAATACGATACAAACACATATCAATATCATAGTTTCACCATTCGCAATCCACAATCACAACAAAAAACATAAATCAAAATCATTCCACCTTTAGGTTTTAGAAAATTTTGAAATTTAATATTATTAATATTATTATAAATATTAAATATATATAATAAATAAATAATTTTTAATGATATGGGTCGGTCCGGGTTCGGCGGGTTCGACCGGGTCTCGACCCGGACCGACCCGAAAAAAAATCGGTCCTAAGAATTAGACCCGACCCGGACCATACATATACAATGGGTCAGTCCGGTCCGGACCGAACCCGTCGGTCCGGGCGGGTTCGGCGGGTCCGGTTCGGGTTTGCTCACCCCTACACATAAGATATATCTTATAAATATATTTACTACACTTTCCCTTGATTGACCAATCCCTAAAACAAAAAAATGTTGCCTCATTAAAACCTTGCTAGGAAAACCTAATGGGACAAAACCTAGTCGAAGGAAAAAGAGTACAGCTGCTTCCCCTGAACTTGAGATCATAGAAGATCTTTGAGTCGACGCATGCCGATCTCATGTACCAACTTTCTGAATTTCGATGTTGGTAATGCCTTGGTGAATAAGACCGCCAGATTATCACTTGAGCGAATTTCTTGAACGTCGATATCGCCATTCTTTTGAAGGTCGTGTGATCGCCTTTGATGTATCATTCCTTGAGTTGTGCGATGCAAGCATCATTGTCTTCATATAAAACAGTTGGTTTGGCCTTTGATGAAACTAACCCGCACGACTCTTGGATATGACTCGTCACATTTCTCAACCATACACATTCTCGACTTGTTTCGTGGATTGCAATGATTTCATAATGATTTGAGGATGTTGCAGTCAAGGTTTGCTTCACAGACTTCCATGATATTGCAGTTCTACCACATGTGAAAACATATCCAGTTTGTGACTTAGCTTCATGTGGATCGGATAAAAATCCTGCATCTGAATACCCCACTAGAGTATTATTAGAATTTTCTTGATAATATAATCCAAGATCAATGGTACCCTTTAGATAACGCAGAATGTGCTTAACACCATTCCAATGTCTCAAAGTGGGTGCAGAGCTAAATCTTGCTAGAAGATTAACAGAAAAAGCTATATCCGGTCTAGTATTATTAGCTAGATAAGTCAACGCTCCAATTGCACTTAGATATGGTACTTCAGGACCAAGTATCGTTTCACCCTCTTCAATTGGTCGAAATGGATCTTTCTTAGTATCAAGAGATCTAACAACCATTGGTGATGCTAATGGATGTGCATTGTCCATGTAAAAACGTTTTAACACTTTTTCTGTATATGTGAATTGATGGATAAACGTTCCTCCACGGATACGTTCCATTTGCAAACCAAGACAAAACTTTGTCTTTCCTAAATCTTTCATCTCAATTCTTTCTTCAAATATTCAGCAGTTTTATTGAGCTCTTCAGGAGTCCCAATTAAATTTAAATCATCAACATAAACTGCTATGATTGCAAATCCACTTTCGGTTTTCTTAATGAAAACACAAGGGCAGATATCTTTATACTTGTATCCTTTTTTCAAAAGATACTCGCTCAGTCTATTGTACCACATACGACCGGACTATTTCAACCCATACAACGATTTTTGCAGTTTAATTGAATACATGCTTTTTTGGGTTTTGACTGCAATCCTTCAGGCATTTTTTTAAATCCTTCAGGAATTTTCATATATATATATATATATATATATATATGTCATTATCTAATGACCCATATAGATAAGCAGTTACTACATCCATAAGACGCATATCAAGCCTTTGTGACACAGGCAGACTAATCAAAAATCTTAAAGTAATAGTGTTCATTAGTGGAGAGTATGATTTTTCTCATAATCAATTCCTGGTTTTTGTTAGAAAAACCTTGTGCTACAAGTTTTGCTCTATATCTCGTAACTTCATTTTTCTCGGTTCTCTTTCTAACAAAGATCCACCTGTATTCAACATGGATTTTAGATTCCGGAGTTAGGGCTATATATTCAAATACTTTCCGGTTATCACAGGAATTTAATTCCCTTTCTATAGCTTCTTTTCACTTTGGCCAATCAAGTCTCTGTTTGCATTGTGCAACAGATTTATATTCAGGATCCTGATATTTAAAACTTGAAGAGCTATATGAAAGGTAAATATATCACCAACGATGATATTTTCTCTCTCTAGTATCTGATTTGAATGTAAATAATTTATTGAGATCTCATGATTTTTAGATACTTGTAATTCTTCAGGAATTACATCGTTTTCATTTGGTTGATTAGTCATTTTCGTCATTGTTTGGTTTTCATCTTGCCCCTTTCTTTTTCTAGGCATAGAATCTTTGGAACCAACTGGTCGACCATGTTTTTTGACGAATTTTAGACTCATTTGCTGCCAAAGTTATTTGTCCTTCAAGGACATCAATTTTAGCTAGAGTATTTGCAGCATGTATGTGAGATTGTGTCACTTTTCTTGTATCTACAAAAGCATCAGGAATTTAATTTGCAATCTTTTGCAAATGAATAATATTTTCAATTTCTTGTTCACATTGATTTGTTCTAGAATCACAATGTGATAAGTTTTTCTCATTCCAAGAGATTTCCTTGTGCTTTTCTGGATATAGATTTGTTCCTCCTAATGTTGGAAATGTCACTTTGTCAAAATGACAATCTGCAAAACATGCAGTAAATAAATCACCTGTTAAAGGTTCTATATACCTTATAACCGAGGGTGAATCAAATCCAACATACATCTCAAGTCTTTGTTGGGGACCCATTTTTATTCGTTGTGGGGGGTGCAATTGGGACTTAAACCACGCAACTAAAAGTTCGTAAGTGAGAAACATCAGGTTCTCGGCCAAAGATAATTTGCATTGGGGAGTATTCATGATTGGTTAATGGCCTTAGTCGAACTAATGTTGCAGCACGTAATATGGCATGACCCCAAACAGTAGTTGGGAGTTTTGATTTCATAAGTAATGGTCTAGCAATAATTTGAAGACGTTTAATAAACGATTCTGCTAAACCATTTTGAGTATGGACCTGGGCGACTGAATTTTCAATCTCAATTCCAATAGCCATACAATAGTTTTCAAATGCTTGAGACATAAACTCACTAGCATTATCAAGACGAATTCTTTTAATTGAATTGTCTGTGAATTGAGCTCTTAATTTTATGATTTGAGCAAGTAGTCTAGCAGATGTTGCATTTCTTGTAGAAAGCAAGCATACATGTGACCATCAATAAAGAAAACATCAATCAATACCAATACTATAAAGTATCGAAAAAGGTCCACAAGGTGGATGTATAGGTCCACAAATGTCTCCTTGAATTCTTTCTAAGAAAGATGGAGATTCAATATTAACCTTCGTATATGAAGGTCTAATGACTAACTTGCCTTGCGCACAAGCATCATATGAGAATTCATTTGTAAAAAGAACCTTTTGATTTTTATGTTGTGCCCATATAAATTATTGATTATTCAGCGCATCATAGTTGCTCCAAGATGTCCAAACCTATCATGCCAAAGCTTACAGCTTTTGTGTCATTGAACTTCGCGTTCATGACATGGTTTGTCTCAATTGCTTTTATGAATGTATAATACATTCCAGAAGGTAGTGATGCTAATTTTTCTTTTATCAGCTTATAGCCTGAAACAAAAGAATTTATGCAAATATATATTCATTTCTACCTTTCACACAATTGTCTCGATGTGGTATCCATTATTATGGACATTATTGAAACTTAGTAAGTTCATTTTAAACTTACTAGAGTACAGGGCATTTTCAATATCTAATTTAGTATCATTTGGCAAAATGATACAAGCTCTTCCGGAGCCTTCAATGATGTTTGATGCACCTGATATTGTGTTAACATTATTCTCATCTAATGTCAACTTGAGGAAATACTTCTTCTTTTGAAGAATAATATGTGTATTTATTTACCAAGACAAATATCACAAGATTTCATATGATATTAATGTGTATATATATATATATATATATATAGGGAGAGGTTCAAGAAAGAACCATAAATAAAAGAAGACCGGAGAACCATTTTCAGCCATTCGATCATCAAGATCTACGGTGGATGCATCATCTTGTTGGATGAATGCAGATCCTGGGTTCGAATCCTGAAGGGAACATTTTTTTTTTATTTTTTTAGTGCATTAATTTTAACAGCGAATGCATTAATTTTACAGTGGATGCATTAGATTTGATGATTCTCCCGTTCTCACAAATAATGTAGTTCTCTCTAGAACCACACCCTATATATATATATATATATATATATATTCATGCCTTGTTAAAAACCTCTCCGCAAAAATCCTATGGGAAAAACTCGGTAGAGGAAAAGAGTACAAGACATATATATTTACTCATATATTACAGTTGCCTCGTTAAAAACCTTAACTAAGAAAACTTCGTAGGAAAAAAACTTATTAAGGGAAAAAGAGTACAACCATTCGGCCTTTAGGGTCATTTGACCTTCACGGTCTAATTTTCGAGAGTATGTAATATGAATTTCTCTTCAAGAGCATGTAATATTCTTCAGGAATATTACTTGTGCTACTTTAATAGCATCAATTTAAGATCTTGAATGTAATATTATTCAGGAATACTACTTGTGCTCACGGTCTAATTTTTGAGAGCATGTAATATGAATTTATCTTCAAGAGCATGTAATATTATTTATGAATATTACTTGTGCTACTTTAATAGCATCAATTTAATATCTTAAATGTAATATTCTTCAGGAATACTACTTGTGCTATTTAAATAGCATCAATTAATTTTTTAAAGATCATTTTGAAAAAAAATAGACTATATATATAGTATATTTCAGAATATAACATGTCAAAATCTTGAAATAAGAGCACAAAAATCACAAAATTTGGCATGATAAATGATAACAATAAACTTCACAGTAAACAAATTGATTTGATTTATTTTAATGAATATCAATTCGTCATATTAGAGGGAATTTTTATATAATCTTATCAATTTATCATATTCTAAACCCCATCAATTCTTAACAAAAAGAACATTTATTGATCTAATCACCAAATCATATGAATTAACAAATAAATAAAGAATTGCAAATTATTGTTTCTTCGGGAAACAATAATGCAATATAGTATATAAGTTACGATAGACAATATGACAAGCAATTGATATATTGTTAAGCAATCGTCGGGATTAAATTTGATAAAAGCAATCGATAGAGATTTAAACATTAAACAACTCATCGAAATTTTTGCCTCATAGCAAGAACCCAACTCAACAATTAAAGCATTAAGTGATTTCACTCATTGCACAAATTAAACAAAGATAATATATTTTGGACTCAATTCCCTCATTCGTAAAAAAATTTGTGTAGTTCATAGAACAGTATGACAATTGTGTTAAAGCTTGGGGTTAAGGTGAACATTCATTGCACATATAAGCAATTAATAAATACAATCAATTAAGATTCAAAAACACCAAACTTTAATGCGTAGCAGTTTAATGACAAAAGATAGATTAATGACAAAAGTAAAATAAATCACCAAAAGGATATGTAGCAGTTTAATGACAAAAGTAAAATAAATACGTAGCAGTTTAGTGACAAAAGGATAGATTAAAGGATACTTATCTGTAGGGATGTCAATCGGGTCAGCTGTCACGACCGGCTCTAATTAAGGATAATTAAGCCGGGGAAACCGTGACTAATGGAGGGAGATTAGAAGCGGGGTAGAAAGGGAATAATCAAACAAGAAAGGATCACATTTCATCATTTAACAAAAGGAATATTTATAATATAACAGAAGTTTAGTCGTATAGACTCAAATAACTAGTAAGTTCAGATATCTCTGACTTAGCCAAATAAACATAAAACTTCTGAGTACGCAGCGGAATATGGTTCTGATTACATGTATGAAGACATGTAACCCTAGAGTTCATTAATACATAATAAGACAAAAGAATCCTGCTCGTCACTTCATCACCATCGGCAGCTGCTCAACCTGCACATTTAGAAATATATGCAGGGCTTGAGTACAAAAGTACTCAGTGGGCACGTATGCCTAAGTATAAAATACATGCTTCAAAACTGTAAATTGTCATGCCATAATAAACAGTACAGCAAGGGAGTTTTTCGCTAAAAGGCCCAAGCTTACTAAATTCATTTGTGATTCTTAAAGTTCGACTGCAGTCTAAGTTCTCTTGTAATCTATCATATCTGGAACTTTGTGCCGGAGAGGTGGCCACCTCTCACGGTCACTTGACCGGCCAACCCGCTAGATGACTCACGGTCACTAGTGTACACTAGCCCTGGCAGGATAGCTATCAACTGCTCAAGACCCGAATTCGATTACATGATAAAAGCCACATCAGATAGATATCATACTGAAATTAAAACATTTTATGGCAAGACAATATTTGAAATAACTTCAATTAATTTAGTCATGAAATAACTTGCTTGAACGTAACATTTAAACTCATTTGATATATATGAAAGTAATGCCCACCTGATAGCAAAGCTTTGCTACAGATTAGTGACTCCTTGACGAGCTCTTATTCTTGCGCTCGACCTTTAATCCGAGAAAATAACGTAAGACTTTAAATCGAGGGAAAATTCTCAATTAAATGAGAATGCGTAATTTAACTATGCATGAATCTCGTATGCATGAACTATTATTCTGAGATAATAATCAGGGAATTTCTATTGTTAATCCAGGCTATCAGATTTAAACAAAAGCTAAGTCTCGTCTCATGAAGCCGGATAATTAACTAAAATTAATCTATTCTCTTCAGGATGTTATACTCCACTGATTAAATAATCCCGCTCTATGTGGTAGATAGAAAGGAACTAACTCGGCTTATTCATTACATAACCTCGTAGGAATTTATCGGGCTTATCAAATATGAATGGAAATAATAATATAATTTCAAATAATTAAAAGGCTCAACATAAGGCAGCCTAATAATTAATTAAGTAGAAGTGGGCTTGAATAATTAACATGAGAGGCCCAATTGAAATAATTCATCGGCTCAAGTAATTAAATAAATCTTGGCCCAATAAATAAATAATTTGATTAGCTGGGCTCAATTAAATAAATCAAACGAGGCCCAACGAAGATAATATAACAGCCCAATAAAATAGATGGGCTTCAATTTAAATAAATTCGGCCCAAAGAAATAATGTAATAGAGGCCCATCTGAGTAAAATAAATAAGGCCCAACTGAAATAATATAACAAAGGCCCAATGAATTAAACTAAAGCCCAATTAAAATAGAATGCAGTTGGGCTTTCATTAGTAAACTCGGCCCAAAGAGACACAATAAAGGCCTACATGAAAATAAATACAACAAGGCCCAAAGAAAATAAATAGAAGGCCCAATTTTCGGCCCAAATATTAAATAAAGCCCATTAGAAATAATGAGAAGGGCCAATTAAATAAAAGTCTGGCCCAGTTCGAATTTAAATATGAAAGCCCAGACAATTAAAATTAAATCAAGCCCAGCTTAAATAATTCGGCCCACAACAATTAAAATTGTGAGGCCCAAAACAAATTAAACAAAGCCCAAGTTTCCTTTTAAATCAGGGCCCAAAGACTTTAATATAATCGGCCCAAACTTAAATAAAAAGAAGCCCAATTTTAAAATAACTCAAGCCCAAACAATTAAAATAACTCAAGCCCAAATCAAGCCCACTCTCTTTCTCTTCTCTCACAACTTTCGGTCCTTCCCTTTTCTCTCTCTCAAGGAGCCGATCTCTCTCTCTAATTCCTCAAATCAGACGCCACCTAATATCTCTCTCTCTCTCGATCAGCCCCCAGCCGAGGCGCCTGCCGCCGCAGCTCCGGAGCCCGGCGAGGTCGACGCTTCGCCGCTTCTCCTCGTCAACGTCAATCCCTCAACGTCCTTCTTATCCTCTCCGAAACAGAGCTGTCACTCTCCCCTCCCAATTTAGAAATCGCCGCCGTCGCCGCTGCCCATGGAAGGACGGCGAACGGTCGCCGGTCGTTGCTCTGCCTGACTCGGACACTCCCTTCGCCCATCTCCTCTCGGCTTCAAACGTTCATCTCTCCCTCGAATCTATTGAAGGAACGAAGAAGAAGCCCTAATTTCTCCATCATCTGAATCTGCCACCTCCATTTTCGAAATCCGGCGAACGGCCGTTGCCGGTGAGTGAGGCCGCCCCTCCTTCGTCTGTCGACCTCTCCTCTCTGAACTCAGTTCTGGTCGAGCACTAGTCCCCTCAGCCCACTCTCAATCTCGTCGTTGCTGCTGCGTTCCTCCAGTGAGTAGGTAAAAGTTCGACGCCTCCGTCGATTCCCCGAGCCCCGACGCCGCTGCTGCTACTGGAAGGCCGGCTTCGCCGTGCCGCTGCACTCCAGAATCGGCGAGATTCGCCGCTGAGGTCGGGAGTCTTCTACCCTTCACCGCTCGATGCCGCCGCCTGGGAGCGCCGCCAGCCGCTGTTGTTAGCAGCAAGAGTCCGGCAGTCGCCTCTTCCGGAGCCGCCGTCGCCGTGAGTCGCAGAGCTCCGACAGTCCAGTACCACTCATCCTAAAGCTAAGTTCTCTAGTCTCGTTTGTTTTCGTTTACGCGATTGGTGTCGAGGAGTATGCATATTGAATATTGAAACATCAATGTTGGGACTAAGTCTGTGTTCGATTAAGAGCTAAGGTGTTCTCTTTCTTTTTGTCTGTGAAGCAATACTGATGCTATGGGATTTTACATGAATGAACTGATCATGCTCTGATACAAATGCTTGATAGAATAGATGTTCGAAATAGAATAATACCTTGAATGTTCGAACTGATTGGTTGGTGATTTGTTGCTGAGTTATATGAACTGGAATGGCTGAAATAATCTAACAGTTTTGCTCTTCAATAAGCGCAGGTGATGCTAAGGAATAAGGTGGAAGAAATGTAGCCAAAGTTTACCTTGAAGTGGCAGAGTACCGGATGAAGGTCCCTGCTTCTCCAAAAACTTCTAAGTGTAAAAATGAGAAGAGTGGTGAATTGGGACTGATTAGCATAATTGATTGATTGGCATAGTTGATTGATTGGCATAATTAGTGGTAATGGTGGTAATGGAAAACAAAGTATAGTGGTGTAGAAAAGTGGTGAAAGTGGTGGGGGAAAGTGGTGGTAATGGTGTGGAGGAGTTGGGGAACAAAAGTTGATAGAAGAAAAAGAAATAATAAAAATAATGTAGAGAAAAATTAATGATGTATTTTCTCTGTCTCGGTGATTCTGTAACTGTAAAGTGGATCGCGTGCTCATAATTGCTTGTACTGTTTATTTAAATAAATCCCGATTTCGACATGTGATATCTTACTAAAAACGATAAGTTATAAAATGAATCTAAATTAAATCCGTAGATTTAATTCGTTCATTGATCTGATATCTAAATTAAATCCGCAGATTTAATTAACTTATTGAGTCGGAAATAATTCACGACCTGAGTAAAAATAAAATCAAATTCCATCTCGCTTAAATAAATAACGTGACTTTGCTAAGTCAGTTATAACTCTGAAATAATATCATTGACTGCTTTAACAATATAAATTCAGGATCATAAGCTGAATTCATATCAGGATAATAACCGTTTTTATTCACTGATGAACAAAAATAAACACTCATTACTGGATTTAAAATATATAAAAGAGCGGGTCACTACATACTACCCCTCTTAACAAAAATTTCGTCCCGAAATTTGCATTTTTCTTCTAAAACAGTTCGGGGTATTTCTCCTTCATTTTGTCTTCAAGCTCCCACGTGGCTTCCTCTTGTCCATGATGTCTCCATAAGACTTTCACTGATGTGATTGCCTTATTCCTGAGTTGTTGTACTTTTCGATCTAGAATGGCCTCTGGTCTCTCTTCATAGCTCAAGTCTGGGCAAGGAATCATCTCTTCTTGGTGGATTATGTGCTTTGGATCGAAAACGTATTTTTTGAGTTGTGATACGTGGAAAACATTGTAAACGTTTCCAAAACTTGGCGGTAACGCCAACCTATAGGCTACTGGGCCTATTCTCTCCAAAATCTCATAAGGTCCTACGAATCGGGGCCTAAGTTTTTCCCTTGACACCAAACCTAGTTATCCCCTTGGTAGAAGATACCTTTAGGAAGACCTTGTCTCCTATTTCAAAACATAACTCAGTTCGACGTGCATCAGCGTAAGATTTCTGTCTATCTTGTGCCTCTTTTATTCGCCCTCTGATCTGGCGGACTATCTCAACCATCTCATTGACCATGTCTGGTCCTAAAACTTTTCTCTCACCCACTTCATCCTAATAAAGCGGTGATCTACATTTTCTTCCATATAATGCCTCATATGGTGCCATATCGATAGTCGCCTGGTAACTGTTATTATAGGCAAATTCAATCAACGGCAGCACTGCTTCCCAACTTCCACCCCTGTCTAACACCACTGTTCTCAACATATCTTCGAGGGTCTGAATTGTCCTTTCAGACTGCCCATCTGTCTGCGGGTGGAAGGCGGTGCTGAAATTTAGCCTCGTGCCTAACTCCTTTTGTAAGCTCATCCAAAATCTAGAAGTAAATTTTGAGTCTCGGTCTGAAGTAATTGACACGGGTACACCGTGTAAGCGTACAATCTCTCGAACATACAACTGAGCTAGCTTGTCTGACCAGTGTGTGATCGGTATTGGTATAAAATGAGCACATTTTGTAAATCGATCCACTATTACCCAAATGGCAGTGTTTCCTCTCTTTGTTTTGGGCAAACTGGTCACAAAATCCATTGCTATGTGCTCCCACTTCCATTCTGGGATCTCCAATGGTTGTAGCTTTCCATATGGCCTTTGGTGTAGGGCCTTCACTTGTTGGCAAGCTAGGCATCTCTCTACAAAGGATGCTATGTCTCTTTTCATGCCTTCCCACCAAAAATGCTTCTTTAGATTTTGATACATCTTAGTACTGCCTGGGTGGGCAGTATAAGGGGTATCGTGAGCCTCACTCATGATTTTATCCTTAAGCTCATCATCATGGGGGATGCATATCCTTCCCTCAAAGAGGATAGCATTATCTGATGCTTCTTGATAATTCTTGACGCCTCCTTTCCTTACTGCTTCCCGTAGTTTTTTTCCATCTTCCCATCTTTTCTTTGTGCTTCTACGATCGTCTTCCTCAAGTTAGGTACCGTTGCCACAACGCTTGCTATCGTCCCTGGTGGTTTAATCACTTCTATGCTCATTTTGCTAAATTCCCTTATGAGCACCGTCTCTCGAGTGATGAGAGTTCCCAATTTAGATTGAGTTTTACGACTCAATGCATCAGCCACTACGTTGGCCTTGCCTGGGTGGTAGTTAATACCACAGTCATAATCTTTCACTAGTTCGAGCCATCTCCTTTGTCTCATATTAAGGTCCTTTTGCTCGAAAAAATATTTCAGGCTTTTGTGGTCTGTGTATATCTCGCACCTAACTCCATATAGGTGGTGTCTCCAAATCTTTAGTGCGTGCACCACTGCAGCTAATTCTAGATCATGAGTCGGGTAATTTAGTTCATGTGGCCTAAGCTGTCGTGACGCGTATGCTATCACTTTTCCTTCTTGCATTAGTACACAACCGAGTCCATTTTTGGACGCGTCCGTGTAGATCACATATTCCTTGTCAGCTATTGAGACGGCTAACACTGGTGCCGTAGTAAACTTTTCCTTGAGTTCTTGGAAGCTCTTCTCGCACTCCTCTGTCCAAGAAAATTTTATTCCCTTCCTGAATAGTTGCGTCATTGGCCTTGCAATTTTGGAAAATCCTTCCATAAACCTCCGATAGTAACCTGCCAATTCTAAGAAACTTCTTATCTCATTAGGGTTAGTAGGCGATCTCCATTCGCGCACTGTTTGCACTTTTTCAGGGTCCACTTTAATCCCTTCTGATGACACAATATGTCCTAAAAACGTGACTTTGCTGAGCCAAAACTCACACTTGCTGAATTTGGCATAAAGGCGCTCTGTCCTCAACGTTTCTAGAACAATTCTCAGATGTTCCTCATGGTCTTTTTCGTTCTTCGAGTAGATCAGGATGTCATCTATGAATACCAAAACAAATTTGTCTAAGTACGGATGGAATACTCGATTCATGAGGTCCATGAATACAGCTGGTGCATTGGTTAGCCCGAATGGCACAACTACAAATTCGTAGTGACCATACCTAGTTCGAAATGCTGTCTTAGGTACGTCTTCTGGTCGAATCTTCAGCTGGTGATAACCAGACCGCAAATCAATCTTTGAGAGCACACTTGCTCCCTTGAGCTGGTCGAAGAGGTCATCTATCCTTGGTAAAGGATATTTGTTCTTCAGTGTCACTTTGTTCAGTTCCCTGTAGTCTATGCACATTCGCAAAGTGCCATCCTTTTTCTTCACAAAAAGTACGGGTGCACCCCAAGGTGATACACTTGGCCTAATGAATCCAAGTTCCAAAAGTTCTTGCAGTTGTATCTTGAGTTCTTCCAACTCTTTAGGAGCCATCCGGTATGGTGCCTTCGAAATGGGAGTTGCCCCGGGCTCCAAATCAATGGTAAACTCAATTGGTCTGTCCGGTGGTGGCCCTGGCAGAATCTCTGGAAATACATCTGAAAAGTCCCGTACAATTGCTACATCTTCAATGCTCCTTTCAGTTCCCAGTTCTCCGTGCAAGTATACGAGGTAAGCTGGGTATCCCTTATTCATCATTTTCGTTGCTTGGAGGGCGGAGATGATCATCTTTCTTCTTCCCATACTAATTCCGTGGAAATGTGACGGCTCCCTTCCTGGGGATCGGAATGATATCCGTCTTTCGTTACAAAGGATGGTGGCATAGTTCTCGGCTAGCCAGTCCATTCCTAGGATTATGTCCACATCTCCCATTGGTATAACATAGGAGTTGTTCACTACAATCTTGAGTGACCCTATGTTCAGTTCTAGGTTCAAGCACACATGATCTACTGTCGTCATCCCTCCTATAGGTGATAATATACTCAACTCCTGGTCAGCTCTTTCCATTTTAAGTTTTAATGTATCAACACATGTACTTGAAATGAAAGTATGCGATGCTCCCGTATCAAATAGAAGTACGACAGGAGTATTGAGTAGCATGCCCATACCTGCCAGGTTTCCCTGGTTGTTCTCGGGCTGCTTCTGCCTCATAGCATAGGCTCTAGCATGACGAGGCTTTTCATGTTATTTCTGTTGTCGCTGCTGTTGTTGGCGGGCCTGTTGCTGATACGGTTGTTGAGGTTGTGGTTAGTACTGTAGCTGTTGGTGCTGCTGTGGCTGCTGATACTGTGGTTGCTGCCTTGGATATGGTTGGGGCAAAGCTTGAATTGCTCGCAGAGGTGGAGCCTAGATAGGTGGGTTTGGTCTTGAACCCGTTCCATGTTGCTTATTCGGGCACCGGTTTGCATAGTGCCCCCTTCTGGTTGCAGATATAACAACTATCACTGCCGGCCTTACAGATTCCCACATGACTTTTGTTACATTTGGGGCAATGTGGGGCCCTCTGTTGGTTATTTCCCATCTGTTTCGGTGCGCCCTGGCTTCCATAGCCCTGTGACTGGAAGACCCGTCCCTGCCATGGCCTCTTCTCGCCTTGGTTCGGTTTACTGTTGTCCCATCTCCTTTTTCCTTTAAAATTCTGATTATGATTTTGATCCTGTGGAGGTGCTGGCGCAGGTACAATTGCAAGTCTTTCTCCAGGCATGGCTGCCTCAATGTCTAACGCTCGGCTGAGCGACTCAGTGTAAGACAATCCTCCGTGGCTTGCCAAAGCCATCCTAATCTCGTGCCTCAGTCCGGCACAAAACTTTTCAGCCATCTTCTCATCTGTGTCAACTTGTTCCGGCGCATATCTAGACATATCGCAGAACATCCTGTCGTATTGAGTTACCGACATCTTCCCTTGTTTTAGATTGTAAAATTCAGCCTCTTTTTTTTCTTGCGGTAGCTCTTGGGTATATACTTGTCATATATACCGGCTTTGAATTGTTCCCAAGTCAGGTTTTCTAACTGCTCTGCTGTCATCGTTTTCATCCTTGCTTCCCACCAGAAATCAGCTGACCCAGTCAACTGAAAGGACATACAAGTCAGACGTTCTTGGTCGGTGCAACGCAGGAAGTTGAAAATGCGTTCAATAGCGCGAACCCAAGTTTCAGCTTCTGCCGGGTCTCCTGTCCCGTTGAAGGTAGGTGGGTTCTGTCGCAAGAATAATTCTTCAATCTATCGTTTTGGCTGAACAGGTGGTTGAACTATTTCGGTTTCTGGTTCTGGCCCTGTTTCTGGGTCTCTTCTTTCATTTCGGGGAATCCTGCCCCCTCCTCTTGGTCGTCCTCGTTTTGGCGGCATTCTATTAGGTCAAAACACAAGTTGTTAATGCAACAACACAAGGCATACTATTGTTCTTATCGTTCTATCCAACTTCTCTCGGACGCCTTTGCTTTGTTGGCATTCCGATGAGTCGACATATAGTCACCAATGTAATACACTGATGCATATCATCGATTCTGTAAATTGTTTTCTTGATTCTCAAATCTCGCTCATACTCTTCCTCATGAAAGTATATAAATAACATAGCGGAAGTGACTTGCCGCAAAAGACTGATAGGGTCGCTACATAGACATGGGAAATTAGTATCAATGAGGACTATTTCATCAACAATTGAATATAGATCTGGTGATCTATCCAAGCATTATACACGATGAACTAGCTATCTAGCAAGGTCATCATGAAAGAGCTCAGTTCCGAAATGCCCTATGAACCAGCATTTTCGTACTAATACTTGTCAAAATAACTAAGCCAACGTAGGGGCATACAAAAGCATCGAAATGATCATCGTTTTCGAAGTACACAAATAACGTCCTACTAAATGCACAAGAGAATGTCTGTATGCATTACGTGCTTGACCTTTGGGTTGAAGCATACGTGTTTGACTGATTTAATCTGATGAGTATCTGTTTGTCCTTGGATCACAGAAAATCTACCAATAGCTAGTAGATCGCAATGATTCAAATCACAAATGGAAATTAGGCAAAGTGTTTCAATAATTTGCCAAACAATTGAAAATGAATAACCATAGGGTAGAAATGAATTGACTGAAAGGTCGAAACGAATTGACCTAATAGTCTGAAACCGTTTGGCTTTTCAGATGAAGGTTTAAAATATATAGGTTTAAAGACCCATATATGACGACTACTGAGATTTTGGCCATGTGGACTGGCCAGGTCCGACACAACTACTTCTCAGTCATTCGGAAATACTTTTCCGAACTTGGCAACTCTTGTTCCTTGGCTGCAAAAGGTATATTTGGTCTAAAATCACCACTTTCTTCTTAACATCTTGAACATGTCCTTGACAATATTCTAGAGCTTCTCAAACTTAGAGTCTGCCTCCTAGTTTAATGCAATCCTTAAACATCTTCTATAGGCGAAATAAGGTAGGCTCGACCTTACTTAACAATGTTCCTCTACATGATCTTAATGTAGTACTTCTAGTACTTAGTGTTCCTTCACATAGCGCTTGAAATGCAACCATATAATTTGAAGCACTCTTCCGTGTTATTGCAAAAGACCTTCTGAATCATCACGTATTCAATAAGAAAATTGCTTTTGCTCATCTGAGCACCTTTATAGGGTATGTGTCATCATATGTAATGCTAAGTCATGGAATGACCTTAGTCAATGCTCTCATTGCGGCTACCAGACTAAATGCATAATCCAAGACGTTCTAACTGAGGCGATGTCCTCGATAGGTTAAGGTATATATATACTTATCTTGAGTATATCCTTAGGGTCTCATTAGAATCTTAATTCATTTGTTTCAGCATTGATCCACTGTCGGCGCTTCTAGCTATTATTAAACTATAAACCATCTTCGAGAACTTCTCTCGTCTTACACACTTGCGTAAACTTTTATGATCAGTCATAATGGTTGGTAACTGCTAGTACCCATATCACATCTCGTCTTTCCAATTCATAGTAGGTGATCGTAATCAATAGAGATTCTCAGTCATGTCCTTATCCATTGCGATAGGTACTGTAAGTAGAATGGTTCCGAATATCTGAAACTATAAGCTGATAGCTTTAATCGTAATATTATAACATCATATACAAAGCATTTTGACCCCTCGTAAGTCTAACTCTGAAGTTCATACATGAATCATGAAGGTTATCCTCAAGCCATAGCTAGTGATAATCGAGGCTAGAAGCGAGTCTCAGCTTATTAGGAATTAGCTAACTGTTTACATCAGTCGCACTCATCACTTATAATCAATATTGTACTTAAACTATCATCGAAGGCAATAGTCGATTAGGTGTTCCGTCTCGCGTGAACAATCTGAATGAAGAACTATGCCTGCTTCAGTGATTCGAGCGTGGCACTCTGCTTGCACTGCTTTCATTGGATTCTCTTCCTCTTTCTTAGCTCTTCACCATGGCTATAGTGAAATATAACTGAGTTTCTAGCTTCTATTGTTTTTCTCGTAACAGTGATCATGCATTCTTAACGCATCTAAGTTCATTGAGATATCTAATCAATCAATAAAGCATAAAACTTGAATGTAAGCATCAGTACATTCATATAGAACGTGAACTTCTCAATGTTTTAAAAAATCATTACCACCTTCTTTCTTGCTGAGCATGACGATGTGATGAAGTGATGAGCTTTGGTCGACTGACTCTTTCATAGCAGTGATCATACTAGAAAAATTGGTTAACTCTAGGGTTCAGAGCAAATGAACTGCTCTGATACAACTCTGTCACGACCGGCCCTAATTAAGGATAATTAAGCCGGGGAAACCGTGACTAATGGAGGGAGATTAGAAGCGGGGTAGAAAGGGAATAATCAAACAAGAAAGGATCACATTTCATCATTTAACAAAAGGAATATTTATAATATAACAGAAGTTTAGTCGTATAGACTCAAATAACTAGTAAGTTCAGATATCTCTGACTTAGCCAAATAAACATAAAACTTCTGAGTACGCAGCGGAATATGGTTCTGATTACATGTATGAAGACATGTAACCCTAGAGTTCATTAATACATAATAAGACAAAAGAATCCTGCTCGTCACTTCATCACCATCGGCAGCTGCTCAACCTGCACATTTAGAAATATATGCAGGGCTTGAGTACAAAAGTACTCAGTGGGCACGTATGCCTAAGTATAAAATACATGCTTCAAAACTGTAAATTGTCATGCCATAATAAACAGTACAGCAAGGGATTTTTTCGCTAAAAGGCCCAAGCTTACTAAATTCATTTGTGATTCTTAAAGTTCGACTGCAGTCTAAGTTCTCTTGTAATCTATCATATCTGGAACTTTGTGCCGGAGAGGTGGCCACCTCTCACGGTCACTTGACCGGCCAACCCGCTAGATGACTCACGGTCACTGGTGTACACTAGCCCTGGCAGGATAGCTATCAACTGCTCAAGACCCGAATTCGATTACATGATAAAAGCCACATCAGATAGATATCATACTGAAATTAAAACATTTTATGGCAAGACAATATTTGAAATAACTTCAATTAATTTAGTCATGAAATAACTTGCTTGAACGTAACATTTAAACTCATTTGATATATATGAAAGTAATGCCCACCTGATAGCAAAGCTTTGCTACAGATTAGTGACTCCTTGACGAGCTCTTATTCTTGCGCTCGACCTTTAATCCGAGAAAATAACGTAAGACTTTAAATCGAGGGAAAATTCTCAATTAAATGAGAATGCGTAATTTAACTATGCATGAATCTCGTATGCATGAACTATTATTCTGAGATAATAATCAGGGAATTTCTATTGTTAATCCAGGCTATCAGATTTAAACAAAAGCTAAGTCTCGTCTCATGAAGCCGGATAATTAACTAAAATTAATCTATTCTCTTCAGGATGTTATACTCCACTGATTAAATAATCCCGCTCTATGTGGTAGATAGAAAGGAACTAACTCGGCTTATTCATTACATAACCTCGTAGGAATTTATCGGGCTTATCAAATATGAATGGAAATAATAATATAATTTCAAATAATTAAAAGGCTCAACATAAGGCAGCCTAATAATTAATTAAGTAGAAGTGGGCTTGAATAATTAACATGAGAGGCCCAATTGAAATAATTCATCGGCTCAAGTAATTAAATAAATCTTGGCCCAATAAATAAATAATTTGATTAGCTGGGCTCAATTAAATAAATCAAACGAGGCCCAACGAAGATAATATAACAGCCCAATAAAATAGATGGGCTTCAATTTAAATAAATTCGGCCCAAAGAAATAATGTAATAGAGGCCCATCTGAGTAAAATAAATAAGGCCCAACTGAAATAATATAACAAAGGCCCAATGAATTAAACTAAAGCCCAATTAAAATAGAATGCAGTTGGGCTTTCATTAGTAAACTCGGCCCAAAGAGACACAATAAAGGCCTACATGAAAATAAATACAACAAGGCCCAAAGAAAATAAATAGAAGGCCCAATTTTCGGCCCAAATATTAAATAAAGCCCATTAGAAATAATGAGAAGGGCCAATTAAATAAAAGTCTGGCCCAGTTCGAATTTAAATATGAAAGCCCAGACAATTAAAATTAAATCAAGCCCAGCTTAAATAATTCGGCCCACAACAATTAAAATTGTGAGGCCCAAAACAAATTAAACAAAGCCCAAGTTTCCTTTTAAATCAGGGCCCAAAGACTTTAATATAATCGGCCCAAACTTAAATAAAAAGAAGCCCAATTTTAAAATAACTCAAGCCCAAACAATTAAAATAACTCAAGCCCAAATCAAGCCCACTCTCTTTCTCTTCTCTCACAACTTTCGGTCCTTCCCTTTTCTCTCTCTCAAGGAGCCGATCTCTCTCTCTAATTCCTCAAATCAGACGCCACCTAATATCTCTCTCTCTCTCGATCAGCCCCCAGCCGAGGCGCCTGCCGCCGCAGCTCCGGAGCCCGGCGAGGTCGACGCTTCGCCGCTTCTCCTCGTCAACGTCAATCCCTCAACGTCCTTCTTATCCTCTCCGAAACAGAGCTGTCACTCTCCCCTCCCAATTTAGAAATCGCCGCCGTCGCCGCTGCTCATGGAAGGACGGCGAACGGTCGCCGGTCGTTGCTCTGCCTGACTCGGACACTCCCTTCGCCCATCTCCTCTCGGCTTCAAACGTTCATCTCTCCCTCGAATCTATTGAAGGAACGAAGAAGAAGCCCTAATTTCTCCATCATCTGAATCTGCCACCTCCACTTTCGAAATCCGGCGAACGGCCGTTGCCGGTGAGTGAGGCCGCCCCTCCTTCGTCTGTCGACCTCTCCTCTCTGAACTCAGTTCTGGTCGAGCACTAGTCCCCTCAGCCCACTCTCAATCTCGTCGTTGCTGCTGCGTTCCTCCAGTGAGCAGGCAAAAGTTCGACGCCTCCGTCGATTCCCCGAGCCCCGACGCCGCTGCTGCTACTGGAAGGCCGGCTTCGCCGTGCCGCTGCACTCCAGAATCGGCGAGATTCGCCGCTGAGGTCGGGAGTCTTCTACCCTTCACCGCTCGATGCCGCCGCCTGGGAGCGCCGCCAGCCGCTGTTGTTAGCAGCAAGAGTCCGGCAGTCGCCTCTTCCGGAGCCGCCGTCGCCGTGAGTCGCAGAGCTCCGACAGTCCAGTACCACTCATCCTAAAGCTAAGTTCTCTAGTCTCGTTTGTTTTCGTTTACGCGATTGGTGTCGAGGAGTATGCATATTGAATATTGAAACATCAATGTTGGGACTAAGTCTGTGTTCGATTAAGAGCTAAGGTGTTCTCTTTCTTTTTGTCTGTGAAGCAATACTGATGCTATGGGATTTTACATGAATGAACTGATCATGCTCTGATACAAATGCTTGATAGAATAGATGTTCGAAATAGAATAATACCTTGAATGTTCGAACTGATTGGTTGGTGATTTGTTGCTGAGTTATATGAACTGGAATGGCTGAAATAATCTAACAGTTTTGCTCTTCAATAAGCGCAGGTGATGCTAAGGAATAAGGTGGAAGAAATGTAGCCAAAGTTTACCTTGAAGTGGCAGAGTACCGGATGAAGGTCCCTGCTTCTCCAAAAACTTCTAAGTGTAAAAATGAGAAGAGTGGTGAATTGGGACTGATTAGCATAATTGATTGATTGGCATAGTTGATTGATTGGCATAATTAGTGGTAATGGTGGTAATGGAAAACAAAGTATAGTGGTGTAGAAAAGTGGTGAAAGTGGTGGGGGAAAGTGGTGGTAATGGTGTGGAGGAGTTGGGGAACAAAAGTTGATAGAAGAAAAAGAAATAATAAAAATAATGTAGAGAAAAATTAATGATGTATTTTCTCTGTCTCGGTGATTCTGTAACTGTAAAGTGGATCGCGTGCTCATAATTGCTTGTACTGTTTATTTAAATAAATCCCGATTTCGACATGTGATATCTTACTAAAAACGATAAGTTATAAAATGAATCTAAATTAAATCCGTAGATTTAATTCGTTCATTGATCTGATATCTAAATTAAATCCGCAGATTTAATTAACTTATTGAGTCGGAAATAATTCACGACCTGAGTAAAAATAAAATCAAATTCCATCTCGCTTAAATAAATAACGTGACTTTGCTAAGTCAGTTATAACTCTGAAATAATATCATTGACTGCTTTAACAATATAAATTCAGGATCATAAGCTGAATTCATATCAGGATAATAACCGTTTTTATTCACTGATGAACAAAAATAAACACTCATTACTGGATTTAAAATATATAAAAGAGCGGGTCACTACATCAGCCCATCGGGTTTTCGGGCTAGCCCTATCGGGTTCCGGGTTAATCGGGTGCGGGCTAATCGGGTTGGAGGTTTTTTCGGGTTGTAAATCTTCAACCCTAACCCTAAACGTTCGGGTTTCGGGCTAGCCCATCGGGTTGGAAGTTTTAAAGGTGTAAAAATAAAATTATCATTTGTATTTCATTATTCTTAATGATCTAATGTATAATGTATAAAATATACAGATATTAAATATATAAATTATATAGCCAAGCATGAAATGCAAAAATATAAGATATTCAAGATTACATGACATATGAAATAAGTAAATAATAATAAAATGTTCAACTTGTTAAAAAAATAAAAATAAAATATTCAACAATAGTTTGAAATCAAAGAAACAAAGCATCTCAAAAATAAATGTAAAGTCTAAATATTTGATTAACACTCTTCTTCAACATTGATAATATTCGGTGCTCCAACTTGATCCATGTCTTCTTGCTCATCGTCTTCACCACCTATTAAAAGAAAACAATATAATTATTGGTGTTTTTTACATGAGTTACTTTTGCATGAATTAAATTCCAAGTATGTAATTTATATGTTCATAATTTGATTCAAGTTGGTAAAAAAAAAAAAAAAAAATTGATTCAAGTTAGCAAAGGAGATGTGAGTGGTGAAAGACTTCACAAAATTTGTATTCATACAACAATTTTGCTTTGATAGTGGAGATGAAAAATGACAACTTTTCAATTAAAATGGCATATAAGAGAGGGTCTGGGACAACTTTCTGTTCTTGATCATATTTGCTCTGTTCCACCGACCTCACATTTTAGTCACGAAAACTGATATATCAGGCTATCAGCAAGATGACAACCTAAATTTCAGATTCATAGTACTGGCAAATCACGCAATAAGTTACGAACCAACAATATACTTATTTTCTGATAACCCTAAATCCACTAATTTTTTGCACTATCAGCAGATGTTTTCAATGACCATAGGTCCATAACTTCCGGAATGAACGCATCAAACTAATTTTTTAGTTTGGATCCTGACATTGAAATGGAGATGCTAAAAAAAACAGATGACATATTTCTAAAAAGATTCATCACCTTCTACCTAGACTAAGAACAGAAATTACTCACCGGAGTAGAGGGAGTGAGCAGCAGTTGCTGCAGACTAGAAGCAGCAGATGGCGGCGAGCCGGCGATGGCCGCTCAGCTCAGGTGGGAAGAGGCACGGCGGTGGGAGAGGAGTGGAGGCGCGATGGCGCTTGGCTCAGGTGGGAAGCGGCGTGCTTCTCCGGTGGGAGACAGATTGGATTGGATGCGCCGGAGGGGGGAGGAGCGGCGCGGCGGCGTGGTTGGAAGTGGTGCGGCAGACTGGGCTGAAGGAATGGAAGAGAGAATAGTGGAGGCGCGCAGGGTGCAATTCAGTTTCTAACTTTGAAATTGAAACAACAAACCCTAAAATTTTAATATTTTTAATTTTTTTTTTAAATCATCAACCCGACGGGCTGGCCCGACAACCCGACGGGCTGGCCCGCTTTAACCCTCCAGCCCGAACGGGCTAGCCCGATTTGTAATCGGGTTGCAATTTTTCAGCCCTAACCCTCTAATTTTGTCGGGTTATTCGGGTCGGCCCACGGGTTTCGGGCTGGATTGACATCCCTACTTATCTGGTTTCGTTTTCCAAATCAATTGGTTTATATGAACACATTAACACTACATATTCTAATACTTCAAAATTTCTTTATTCTAAACTGTGATGATTACGAAAATTATACGAATTGAAATTCAGATTAAAAAAAAAATTAGTCGTACCTTATTGGAAAGACACGATTCTTTCCTAGGGCATATCTCCAATCTTCTTACGATCGAAAGAAGATGAGAGAACTAGAACTATCGTGCTGATAACGTGTTATAAACTAGAGAGAAACGAGAGAATAGAGAAGAGAAAGCTAGGGTTTTAGGGAGATTTCTTAGTCAACACACATAAGATATATCTTATAGATATATTTACAACACGTTGAATATAAAATACGATAATTATTGTATAAATACATGAACTTTACCCATTTTTAGTATTTAACAAAAACTTTATGCTCAAAAACAAAAAAAGTATTTACAAAACTTTTAAATTTTAGTTATAAATATATTAACTTTAAAACATAATTATAAATACATGAACTTTAAACTTATTTAATTTTTGACTCATTTTTCATTTTTTCTAAATTAAAGATAACTTGGACTGGCTGAATCTTGACGTGGAGAATTCAGTGCTAAGATACGACGACGTCGTTTTTGGTTAGAGGAAAATAACCCAAAATTAAAATATGAAAGTAAATGATAAAATTTGTCTACAAATTTCACAAATTTAGAAACCCAATTTCTTCTTGAAGATTTGGAATTTCAGAAAGCCAATTTTGTCATTCAAAAGCCATATTCAGAAATTCAAAATATAAAAAACAGGCCAAAAATTGAACAGTGAAAATTAATTTTTATAGCAAGAAATTGTCCACGTTAAGATTCAGGCTTTCCAATTCAACTTTAATATGTAAAAAAATAAAAAACGAGTTAAAAATTGCATAAGTTTAAAAGTTCATGTATCTGTAACTAAGATTTAAAGTTCATGTTAAATACCAAAAAGTCAATAAAGTTCATGTATTTATACACCAATTACCCTATAAAATATATATTGTTTATTAGTATTAATAGATAATTTTTTTTCCTATTATTATGTTGTAATTAAAAATGCTCATCTTTATAAAAAGAATTGATCCTATGCCCAAATTATAGTGAACTTCCTAATAAGCCCTTAAATGTTGATGGATTATCATTATTTTTTGTTAAAAGTTTTACAATTTTCTTACACAAGTACAATTGTGTAAGAAATATGTAAAAAACATTGTTGAATGAACGGTACAGTGGCTGAATGGTAGGTAGTATTTCATTTTATTTTATTTTATTTTAATGTTGATGTCGGTCAAGATAAAATTATAATACTCCTCCCGTCCACGAAAGAACTTCCTATTTTTCATTTTTGAGACTTTCACAAAAGAACTTCCTACCTATTTTTGAGAGTTTTTTTTATTTTATTTTCATTATTAAACTATAATTTAAATTCTCAAATTAATCCATTATTTATGGGGGGGGGGGGGGGGGAAACATACATGGTTTGACGGAAAATTAAATATATATGCTACCGTGTGGTAGGTTACCGGCCGGCGAATGACAACCTCCCTTTTGTATGTCATCAATGAGAGCTTAAGAAAATGAGAATTTGAGATATATATAATTGTACTGCAATAGATGAGATCATGTTTGAATCGATCGTGTATAATTTATGTTTGGATTCGTGGTAATGAAGAATAAGGGACAAGAATTATTTTTTTGTTATAACTTTTACCATTGGACTAGTGCGTAACCCGTCGAAATTCGACGGAAAATCATTTTAAATTATTATTTAAATTATATGATACTCCTTTCGTCCTTTAAAATTATGCATATCTTTTTTTTTTGGTACAACCTCCAAAATTATGCATACCCTATTTTTAGACACTACCTCACATATAATTTTTACATTTTTACCCTTTTAACTTACACTATTTACTCATAATCTATTTAATAATACTCTCACTTGTAGAACCCTTTCTCCACTATCATTACAACAAACTTCCATGCATAATTTTGGGGGACGGGAGAGTATTATTTTTGTATAAATAATTATTTATATATAAATTATTTTTAAATTTATTTAATTTAAGATAATATAGTTGAAATTATATTAATCTGAATCATATTCCTCAATTAAATGTTAACCTTTTGTTAGAATAATAAATATTCTTTTTATATAAATTTTTATTTAATACTAATATTTTAGAAAAATGTCAATATTGAAGATTTTATTTCAACTGAGCACCATCTCGTCTGAACCACCCTATAGGATCATATCATCATCTAAAGCCCGGAAGACGACATCTAATGTTTGAACACCAGACTATTGAGCATCATCTCATCTAGACCTTAAAATACAAAAAATGAACTTTTATGCTTTAATTTTTTTAACATCACTATCTGGAGGTTTAAAAATCAAATTTGACTTGTGAGATTGTATGATTTGGAGCTTCTAATATCATAACTAACTTGTAAACATCATTTTGTATGGAACTTGAAAAAATATTGACAAACTTTTTTGCATTATTATTATAATTAAGTTCCAAGAATCATCTTGTTTAGAGTTTGAAATAACAAATTTAACTTGTGAGTGTCATCATTTAATTGGGTTCCGAGATTCATCTCGCTTGGAGCAATTCAAATTGTATTAGTCCCAATCATTCCGCCAATTAAATATAGATTTTTAATTTGGAGAGCAAGAGCTTCTTCTTGTATAAGTTTTATTTTAGTGAAACCTTATAAAAAAAATAAAAAAATCAATGTGAAATGAGGTGATTTATATGAATTCTTCACTCGATTGACATTATTATAAATTTAATACATAATTAAAGATTTTTAATGTATTTTAACATCATATCCTCTATTGTTCTTTATCTAAATTCTTCATTTATGCATTACTAATTTCATAATTTATCTATTATTATTGTTATTGTTATTATTATTATTATTATTATTATTATTATTATTATTATTATTATTATTATTATTATTATTATTATTATTATTATTATTATTATTGACGAAACTGAAACAAATAAAGTTTTTAGATATGAAAAATATATTTTTCTTCCCTATACAAATAAAATGTACGGATATATTTTATAAAAAATAAAAATAAAATTTTAATTATTTTGATAGACATAAAATAAGATTTTGTTTTAAAGTAATCAGGTTATAAAATTTGTGCCTTATTATTCAACCATGTAAATCAATGACCAAACCCATTTATAATTTACATACACGTACAGTCTCAATTCAAACTCAATTTAAAATTGATTTTATTGAAAATTAAGAAGATAAATATTATATATATATATATATATATATATATATATATAAATTCATACAGTATAATTATTAAATTAATTTTTATTAAAAAGAGAAAGAGAAAAAACGAACCAAGAACCCTTGAGTGCACAAACAACAAACTAAGGGCCGAGCCTCATTAAAACCCTTTTTAAGGCAAACCTGGTCGGAAAATCCTTAAAAGGGAAAAAGAGTACTCGTCTAAACAAGGAGCTGTGTGGGAACGGAAGTGAGGCAACTTCAGAGATTCCGGCCGAACCATCACCCCTAAGCAGCTCGGTTCCCGAACACATCAAAGCAAACCAACAAAAGAGAACAAGCAAAGAACAAGCAAAAACACAACCAACCAAAAAGGAACGAAAATGAAAACCAGAAACAGCACGACACCAGCCACAACTAGCGAAGCTAAAAGGAAAATCAGCAGACCAAGAAAAACCATGTAAACGGAAGAAGTAGGAACCATCCCAACACCAACAGACAACCGAAACCCCAACGAAGCAACCGCACCTGTCGCGAGAAGCATCCAACCTATTCGAAACAAACACTAACACCTTAAAGCACCATTCTAACAAAGCTATGGGTAGAAAAATCACGAGCCACCGCATGTTTCATACAGTATAATAAATTGCAACATATACATATAATATATACGCTTTTGAGAAATATAAAATTAACAACAAATATACATCTAATGATCTACTAACTAACATTTAATTAACATCATGTAAAGTTAATAATATTATTTTATATATACATTTATAATTAATTATCTTTATTAAGATTAATGAATCTTTATATGGAATGTATTAGTTAATTAATTAATAAATGATGAAGATTATATATGGTAAATTTTGAAATGGTGAGATTCTAGATATGCCACATAGGTTAAGACTTAATCCTATTATAAAGAATTATCTTTATTAAGATTAATGAATCTTTATATGGAATGTATTAGTTAATTAATTAATAAATGATGAAGATTATATATGGTAAATTTTGAAATGGTGAGATTCTAGATATGCCACATAGGTTAAGACTTAATCCTATTATAAAGAAGATGTGATGTGTGAGATTTTAGATAATTTAAAATTCATGAACACTGTATTTTCACACTGTGAGGCAAGAGAGAGTTTAGGAGAATTTTTAAAATTTCTTACTTGCAAGAGCTCAAGTGAGCTCCCTTCGCCGGGCCATTTCTTCGTCGACCGGCCACTAGGCTCTGAACCGAGAACGTGTACTCGTTCCTCCATCTTTAGGCTACCAAACCCAACAATCGAAAGGCCGAAACCTTCTCTATATTTTCCCGACCAAAGGCCACAATATCCTTCGGAGGCCAACGTCGAATTCCCGACTTAGCCACCGGCCAACTTACGGCCTTCGTTTCTCACTATCCTTACGGCGAAAAAGGATCGAGAAACCACCGTTGTGTAGCCTGATCTATCTCGCACGAGGAAAACTAAGTCGTAGATCTTCGCGGCTAAACCCCATCGCGGAACGACGACCAGAAAAACCCCCAGCGAACAACTTCCATTAGTGCTCACTTGGACAAGGGTAAGTTGACGCCCTTATTTCGATGCATTCCCGTTTCTATTATATTATGGGAAATTTCTGGGGTATAGATGGGAGTGTGGTAAATATTCGTACAAAGTTTCATATCATTTGAACTTCGTTTACTACCCTTTTAAAATTCGAGAAGTCTACTGCCCGTATCTGCTAAAACTGTCGTGAGGCAGATGATTAGGTTAATTATTTCAGTAACCATATGTTGATATTTAGCTCTCAAATTTTTATTATATGAAGATATATGTGTTAGCTATCTACATATAAAATTTGAGCTCATTCAGGTAACGTTTGCTATTTTTCAAAAATCTGGACTTTCAGTTGGCAGAAACTGCCGAATCTGGTAGGCGATGGGAAAATCGCTATATCTCTTAAACTACTTGGAGTTTTTCAACATACTTTTTTTTAAAATTAAACTAGACTCAAAGAGGTTTCGATTGATATAAAATTTGACTCCATACGAGTTCGGAGTAAAAGCAGTTTATTAGTTGAAGTTGAATATATACAGTTTTGTTGAGATGGAAATGATTCAAAATAATTCCTATTAAGGATTTTAAAGTTTTATTGTTGATAAAATATCACTTTTAGTTTATAAATGAGCTATTGAGATATATAAATATTTTGAGAAAGATTTCATGAGAACTTGTTGGTAAAATTATATTAGATGGAATAGTTGATAAATGAAATATTAAAGATTTATTAATTAAATGGTTAAAATATTAAAATTATTAGATCTTCTCGAAAATTTCTTTTTATAGTTAACTCCTTTTATTATTTTAAAATATTTTTACAAATGTTCCTAAAATCTCACAATGAAATTTTCATCAGGAATTAATGTTTAGAATTTATTAATGACTTATTAGTTCTTTTAATAGTGGTGTGGCTGAGGAATCTACGCCGACGACATCGAATACTAAGGTTCCGAATTTGATCAATGAAAACAATACTAAGAATGCATCGGCGACGGAGCTTCATCGGCCGAGCACCACTTCTTTTGCTTCGCTTCTGAGGAGACCCCGACAAATTGAACGTACGCCGGATGTGCTTGTTCATCGCTTCACTTCGCTGCAACCGGATTTCTCTGGTGAAATACCAACGCTTAGGGTGCCAAAAGAGCATCTGCTGCCCAAGATAAATCAATTTGAGCATGCTTTAATTGGTCGTCTTCTCCTTAGGAAAGGAGAGAAGCCGCGTCTCCTCACGGATCTTAAACGTGATCTTCAGGTGGCTTGGAATTTTGACAATGATTGGCAAATCATCCCCATGGGAAAGAGCTTCTACACTATTAAATTTAATACCGCTGAAGACAAGGCGTTAGTTCAGAAAAGCACCTCTTGGGAGTTACCTTTCGGAACCATGCGATTACGCGAATGGGTAAGATTCTTCGATCCCTATAAAGAAATTTCCTCACTTTGTGAAGTTTGGATGCGCATTTATTATTTGCCCTTAGAATTTTGGACTCTGGATGTCATTACGGGTATTGGAAGGGCGATGGGATCGCCTATTAAAGTTGATGGGGCTTCTGCACGTGGTGCTGCTGGTCATTATGCTAGAATTTTGTTGGAAATTGATCTCTCGCGTCCTCTTCCGGAGGCTTTGCTGGTTGACGGGGAAGAACGTTCCTTTCACGTCGAATTTGAATTCGAACAACTCCCGGCCTTCTGCTCTAAGTGTAAGATCACTGGACATTCTATTGATAACTGCAATAGAATGAAGAACAATTCCAAGGAGGACAGCAGGAAGGGGAAGGCCAAAGACATGCCGCTGGGTAAAGACAATGAAATAATTAATAAGGGAGCTGCCAAGGATGTTAGGGCACCTAACTGGAAGCCTAAATCTTGGGACCAGAATAGGACTGCCCAAGCTCACAGACCGCAGATTATCACTGAAAATCAGTTTGGGGTTTTGGAACAGGTGACTGTCGAAGAAGAGCAGATTATAAATCAGTTGGGGGTTTTGGAACAGGTTGCTGTTGAAGAAGAGCAGATTCAGACACCGCGGGGAACAAAGAACCACAATCAGTCGTTGGCTTTAATTGATAGGAATATTGATTTTGAGGAGGTCAATGGAGATAGATTGACATCGGGTCCGGATATCTTACAGGCGATCACTATGCCGGTTTTGGAAGAGAGAGATTGGGGAGACGAGTCTGATGGGCAGTCGGATGTTGGCAATACACTGCCTGAAGCAAATTCACAACAGATCGTTATTTTTGAAAGTTCGGACAATCAGGATAAAAATTGGGAGAAACAGGAAAGGATGATGGAAAGCGCTATCAAAGCTCAGCGGATAGTGGAAACTTTCAGGAATTGTGAGGCGGAGGCGCAGGTGAAAAAAAGGGGGAGACCGCCGAAAGATTTGGCGGCAAAGAAACTGATGATTCATGGGGAAGATAGTATCAAGAGTCGTCTTCGAAAGTCGGTGGAGCAGCAACCTAACCAGCAACCTAACCAACAGGCTGAAGATTTCATCAAAAATAAACTTTACAAAGCTTGGGAAGCAGGAGATAAACCTCGAGATTTCATTATTACGTCAGGGAGCTCGAAGAATGATAGAGCCCTGAATAATGTGGCGGCCAAGAGTTGGGCAGCTGAAGTGGAATCGGGTGAAAACCCGAACACGAATTCTCAGTCTTTATGATGAATGTCCTCGTATGGAATGTCCGGGGCCTTACGGACGAGTCCAAACGAGTTTTAAAGGAGCATTGCGACTCCTTCTCCCCTGTGATTGTTGGGATTATTGAGCCTAAGACGAATCTCAAGAAGACTTATTCAAGATTTTGGCGTTCTCTGAATCTTATTCCTTGTTTTCAAAATTCAAGACACAACATGAGTTCGAATATTTGGGTTTTTTCTCATCCTTCTGTTACTCATGATGTGATTTTCTCCTCGGAGCAGGTGGTTATCATGAACTGCAGATGGTCGACGTGGAATTTTAAAATCGCGGTGGTGCATGGCGTTAACACGTATGCTGGCAGACGTCGTTTGTGGTTGGATCTTCTGGATCATATTGATGGTAATGTTGTCTTTATTGGCGATTTTAATGCGGTGAAAGGCGCCCATGAAAGAAGTAGTGACTGTATGCCTAACTCTACTTCTTGTGCGGAGTTCTGTGATTTCATTGAAGCCTCCGGTTTCATTGAGGCGCCTACGGTTGGTCTGCATTATACGTGGTCTGGTCGTAGATTTATGCCAACCCATGTGGAGTCTCGTCTGGATAGAGCGATTTATGCTGACTCTTTTGCGAATCTCTGGAGTTCGGTTTTTGTTCAAGCTCTTCCACGTATTACCTCGGATCATTCGCCGCTTGTTCTTCATTGCATGGTGGATGCTCCTCCTCGCCATCGTTTCTTTAAGTTCCTTAACATGTGGACCTTACATCCGGATTTTCTCAATACGGTGGAAGGGTCCTGGCATATGGATACCGAGATTGGTTGCCCGATTTTTAAAGTTATGCATAAATTAAAGCGTCTTCGGCAGGTTCTTCGCGAGTGGAATCGGAATGTTTTTGGAAATGTGGATTCTTGTATCATGAATACTCAACAAGAGCTTTTGGAGATTCAAGATCAGATTGCCAGGGATGGTTACACGGAGGATCTATTTGATAAAGAAGTGGAGGCCCAAGCTAAGATCAACGTTGTGCTTTCCAGGCAGAGCTCGCTTTTACAGCAAAAAAGTCGGGTGTCTTGGCTTCAAGACGGAGACAGGAACACGAAGTTCTTTCATGCAATGCTTAGGTTTCGTCGTAAACCTCACATCGTTTCTCACATGGAGATCAATGGTGTTATGAATTATGATCAGACGGCTATTGGAGATCATATCGTGGATTTTTTCTCTTCTTTGTTTTCGACTAGCAGCCATACTAATACTGATATTACGGCAGTGGAGGCGGTTATTGAGGAGATGGTTGAAAATCGTTATAATAATTCGCTCATTCGTTTGCCGGATGAAGAGGAAATTTCTGCTGTGGTTTTTCAGATGGAGCCGAACAGCTCACCAGGGCCAGATGGTTTCTCGGGTAAGTTCTTTCAGCATTGTTGGTCGATTATTAAAGTGGATATTTGGTGTGCTGTTCAAGCTTTTTTCAGGAATTCTTATCTTCCTCAAGGCTGTAATTCTAATACCTTGGTGTTGATCCCTAAGAAAGATGTCGTCAATTCGGTCTCGGATCTGAGACCGATTGTTTTGTCCAACTTTCTTTACAAGATTATTACTAAGGTGTTGGCGTATAGACTGAGTCAGGTTGCTGCTGTTTATGTTTCCCGTCATCAGTTTGGTTTTATTAGCGGCCGTTCCATTCACGATTGTATTCTGATTGGGTCGGAAGGAGTGAACTGTATGCATCGTACGAGCCGTGGTCAAAACATGGCTTGCAAGATTGACATCAAAAAAGCTTTTGATACTCTTAACTGGGACTTTCTGCTTAATGTTCTTCGTGTTGCTGGCTATGATCCAAAGTTCATTAGTTGGATTGAGATTCTGCTTCATTCGGCTAGGATTTCTATTCTGTACAATGGTCAGCTTAAAGGCTATTTTGCGTGTTCAAGGGGTGTTCGTCAGGGCGATCCTCTTTCTCCGATTCTTTTTGGAATCGCCGAGGATATTCTTGGTAGGCTCTTTGCAAATTGTGTTAGCGCGGGCACCCTTACACCGATGCAAATGAGACAGGGAATTAATTTTCCCACTCATCTTTTATATGCGGATGATATTCTGGTTTTCTGTCATGCCACGGTCACGAATGCTCATACCATTCAGAAAATTATGGAGTATTATGGTCAAATTTCTGATCAAATTGTTAGCCAGGATAAGTCGCAAATTTTTTTTACTATCAAAGTTCCATCTCAGACCTGCAGGGCTATACGAAGCATATTGAGGTTTTCTCAAGGCAATTTTCCGATTTCTTACCTTGGGGTTCCTATCTTTAAGGGCCGTGTGCGTGCTTCATATCTTCGACCGATACATGATCGTGTGATCAACAAGTTCGCGAGATGGAAGGGATTACAATTGTCGATGGCTGGGAGGATGTGCCTGATCAGGTCGGTTATCCAAAGCTCCCTGACGCACTCCATGATGGTTTATAGATGGCCGACAGCTCTTATTAAGGAGCTCGATGCGTGCTGCCGTAATTTTCTTTGGACTGGCAACATCAAGCAAACGCCGTCTTGTTCTGTGAGTTGGAAAAGGGTCTGCTCGATTAAGGAGGAGGGCGGTCTCGGGGTAAGGTCGTTCGAGCTCATGAATAAGAGCTATCTCATGAAAATGGCGTGGAAGGTGGTTGGTGGGCGTGAGTTCGGATATGATTTAATTAGAGATAGATATCTCGATCGCTTTGGGCGTAGTAAATCTCTGGTGGCTGCTTCTACTATCTGGATGAGCTTACGTGAGGAAATTGATGGTTTGGTGGCGGATTCGTACTCGTATATTGGTGATGGCGCTTCTACTTCGTTCTGGTATGACGACTGGCTTGGGTATAATCTTTTGAATAAATGCGGTATTCCACATTTCATGCTTCCGTTTCTTACTCAATCGGTGGCAGATTACTTCTATGATGGGGTCTGGCATTTCACGCAAGCCTTTGTTAATGCTTTTCCTGAGATAGTGTGTGATATTTTGCTCACTCCTCTGGGCACTGACGGAGATGTGCGTTTCTGGAAACCCTCGTTGCACGGGAATGTCACTACTGCGCTGGCCTTCAACAAGCATTGTCATCATTTTCCGAAGGTGTCTTGGGGTTCTTGGCTTTGGGAATCCTTTGTTCCGATTCGACGTTCCTTGATTTGTTGGCGTCTTCTTCATAATAGAATGCCGACTTATGATCGCCTTATCCGCTACGGTATGATCACGCCTAACGTTTGTTTGCTTTGCTTAAAAGGAAGTGAGTCTCAGGATCACCTTTTCTGGAATTGTGAGCGTGTGAAGAATATTTGGGTAACGTTCCTTGGGTGGTTCAATTTCAATCAAGGGTTGCAAGAGAGTGATATTCATAGTTTTTTGGTGGTAGCTTGGCAGTATAAACTTAGTCCCCTCATCGGTAATTTCTGGAAAGCGGGTATCATCACGGTCATCTGGGCCATTTGGATGCAGAGAAACAATTGTATCTTTGATAATCAAAAGTTCGAAGCACGTCGTGTCATCCACACTGTGAAAGTAGCTTTCAAAGAGATTGATAATAACTTTGCTAAATTAGGCTACATGTGGAATTCTTGGTCGGATTATCTGATTCTCCGGGCAGTGGGTGTTAATACAAGGAGTGCTCCTCCTCCGGAGTTTGTGGAGGTACATTGGTGGCCACCGGTGGCGCCGTGGATCAAAGTGAATACTGATGGTTCAGCGACGGGAACTCCGGGCACTATTGCTGCAGGTGGGGTGTTTAGAGATAACTGGAATGTGGTGCGTGGTTGTTTTCACTTCAAAGGTGGCTCGGGTTTTGCCTTTGAAGCAGAGCTACTGGAAGTTATCTCGGCGATTCAAATTGCTCACAATCGTGGATGGCACAGACTTTGGATTGAAGCCGATTCCACCTACGTGATACTCATTCTTAATTCTCGTTCTTTGAATGTGCCTTGGCGTTTTAAGGCGGCGTGGAATAGGATTTTAAAGATGTTAGATGATTTCTCGCTGCAGGTTTCTCACATCTTTAGAGAAGGAAACAAGGCGGCCGATTTAATGGCTAACCAACAACGTTCGGAAGGGTGGTGGCCGCATGAGATTGAGGAGATTAGGGCTGCGGTTCGTCTTGACATGGATTCGCATAGCCATCTGCGTCAGAAACGGTAGTTGGGGCTGATGTGTGGCTGTTTGGTTCTAACCGCCCGTTTAGTTTTTTTTCGTGGGGTGAGAGCCGGGCTAGTTTGGGGACGATGGTTACGCCGGAGTTCCGGAAACTTTCCCTTCCGCTCTTCCCTACTTTCGTTTTGTGTTTAGACGAGTACTCTTTTTCCTTTTCACGGTTTTTCCCTCTGGGTTTTCAGTGAAAATGTTTTAATGAGGTTCGGCCCTTAGTCTGCTCCTTCTGTGCTTTCAAGGGTTTTTTTTAGGTTTTTTCTTTCCTTTTTTTATATAAAATCGTCATTTAATAATAGTAGCAATATATATATATTGATTGGCATTATTAAATGGGGAAAAGGAAAATATTTTATGAATTATTCTTTATTTATAATGGATAAATAAATGAATAATATAAAATGGGCTTTCCTACATCCTCAAAGGTACATGAAGTATTTCGATAAAAGAAGAACGATTGTATATGAGTTAGATACAGTCGTTTAAGGAAATATGGGTAGTTAGAGAAATGAGTGAATAGTGATTCACTGCATTTGTTGTTATCTTTTCTATTATTCACTCGAACACATGTTTCGTGTTATCAAAGGTTCAAATAAACAAAAGCGCCTGAGTAACCTATCGCGCTAAGGAAAGAGAATCATTGTCTTAAGTAGCAAAACACTGCAATCAGGTAGGCATTACTTTCATATATATCAAATGAGTTTAACTGTTACGTTCAAGCAAGTTATTTCATGACAAAATCTTTGAATTGAAGTTATTTCAAGTATTGTCTTGCCATAAAATGTTTTAATTTCAGTATGATATCTATCTGATATGGCTTTGCCAGTTATCATGTAATCGAATTCGGGTCTTGAGCAGTTGATAGCTATCCTGCCTTGGCTAGTGTACACCAGTGACCGTGAGTCATCTAGCGGGTTGGCCGGTCAAGTGACCGTGAGAGGTGGCCACCTCTCCGGCACACAGATTCAGATATGATAGATTACAAAAGAACTTAGTCTGATCAGACGAACTTTAGAATCACAAATGAATTTAGTATGCTTAGGGCCTTTTTAAGTAAAAACCCTTGGTTATACTATTGAAATGGCATGACAATTTACAGTTATTATGTATGTATATGATTTTCGGCATATGTCTACTGAGTACTTTGTACTCAGCCCTGCATGTATTTCTAAATGTGCAGGTTGAGCAGTGATGAGTGATGATGGGGTGTCGTACGGAGCTTTGTCATATTTACTAAATAAACTCTTGGCGATACATGTCTTCATACATGTATCACGTTCTCATTTCCGCTGCGAACACTCAGTTATGATGCAGTTTATCCTATTATGTTGGATTGTCAAATCAAGTTATTGTATAAACACTTAAATCGGATACTCATGACCGATTACTCGTTATTATCTATATATATGTGTGACTTATTCTCATATGATGTCTAAATCTTAATTTAATTCATTTATAATTATTTATCACCCCTTTCTGTCCCCTCTCCTAATTTCCCTTCCCTAGTCACGGTTTCCCGGCTTACCTATCCTTAGTTAAGTCCGGTCGTGACAGTGAATTATTGAATTTGTTGTTATTGCGTTATAAAAGAATTCAATGTCTCATTCTCGTATGATAGATTCATGCAGTTTATTATGTACTGTAGTGCATATGAATTTATGCTTCTGTGCAGATTAGTTCTACAATTTTTGTTTAAATATATGTATTCATGTAATTTATTATGTATTGTAGTGCATATGAATTTATGCTTCTGTGCAGATTAGTTCTACAATTTTTGTTTAAATATATATATTCATGCAATTTATTATGTACTGTAGTGCATATGAATTTTGTTTCAATTCAAAATATAAAAAAACCCCACGAAAATATACTTACACTCGAAGAACCATCAATCTGCACACACAAGGAAATCTAATACCAAATCAGATATTTTTTTTGGAGAGTTTTGATTCTTCGAAGTGGATTTGGTCAATTCATTTTCTATTGGTGAACAATAATGAATGAATCCATGTATCTTTTGCAAAGGGGATTGGAAAATGACGGCTATGGAGTTTTACTTTGTGGTTGAATTTGTTTTAATTAATTCCACCTACTTTCTCGGCACTATCTTATGTGATCACGTTTTTACCCTTTTTTATTTTATTATTATTATTTTATTTAATAATTAATCACATATATAAAGCAATTAATCGTAGCCATTAAGATATGTTTGATTAAAGGTGTAGATTAGTTCTACATTCTTATCTTAAGGGTGGTTTTTATTTTAACCCAACCCTATATATATATATATATATATATATATATATATATATATATATATATATAGGGTGTGGTTATAGAGAAAACTACATTATTTGTGAGAACGAGAGAATCATCAAATCTAATGCATTCACTGTAAAAATTAATGCATTCGCTGTTAAAATTAATGCACTAAAAAAATTTAAAAAAAATGCTCCCTTCAGGATTCGAACCCAGGTTCTATATTCATCCAACAAGATGATGCATCCACCGTAGATCTTGATGATCGAATGACTGAAAATGGTTCTCCGTTGTTTTTTTATTTATGGTTCTCTCTTGAACCTCTCCCTATATATATATATATATATATATATATATATATATATATATATATATATATATAGGGCACTGCTCCAATGAGACCCCCTAATTTTAGTGAGATCTAGGGCACGTTCTGGTGAGTTTATTTCATCAATCCTATGGCTGATATTGTATCTGGAGGGTGATTTTTTTTCGCATGGTTCTAATCCTGGATGGAGCAGAATATTCTAAATTTTGCTAGTCATCAGTATATACTGCCTTGTTCATCAATATATATTGCCTTGTTTATCAGTATATATGTCTTATTCATTACCAATTTTTTAAATTTTATTTTTCATCAGTATATACATCTTGTTCGTTAGATATACGTCTTGTTCATTAGTATTATATGTCTTATTCATTGTCCTCCTCTGTTCCTTTTCTTGGTCTTTCTTGGTCTTCCTCTGTTCCTTTCTTGTTTGGTCTTCCTCTGTTCCTTTTCCTCGAGCAGGTGGTGTGCATGAGCTGCTCTTGCTTTTCGAACAGTTGAAGTTTTAGGAGGCTGGTTGGTGCTCGGATGTGGCTCGTTTTCCCTTCAGCGACAAGCTGGTCTTCTCCTGTTGGGTTTTGCTCTTTGGTTTTTGCCGTTTCTTTGTTTGTTTTCTTTGAGCCACGGCGGCTTGGGGGCAATGGTTTGGCCGGAGCTTCCGAAGCCGTTATCCGCTCTTTTTGTTTTCTCTTGTTTGGTTCTTTGTTAGACGAGCTCTCTTTTCCTATCTGGTGTTTTCGATAGGTTTTTCGTAGCTTGGCCCCTAGTCCGCTCCTTTGTGCTTTCAGGGGTGTTTCGGTTTTCTCTCTTTTCTTTTAATATATGGCCGCTATTTCATCATTCATTGTCCTCATGTTACACGAAAAATAGGGGGTCTCACTGGAGCGCGTCCCAGTGAGATCAAAACAAGAAATATATACATAAATTGACCAATAACAGTACAATTGTATAAAAAATTTAAACACACAACGGAAACATACCAAGATATTAAAACAAAAACATTAGATATAATCAATCTAAAAAAATTCAAAAACAACCAAATACATATGATCTTAAAATATAATCTTAGTGTCAAATCTTACTAACGTATATTGTACATTTCAATAAAGGATAAATTTATTCATATATACTATATATAAACATAATAGAATATTTTAGTAAATTACTCCCTCCGTCCACCAATTCGTGTTTTAGGGGAAATGACATGAGCATGAGTTTTAAACAAAAATGTACTATTTATTTATTGAGTGAAGAAAGAGATCCATAAATAGTACATTAATTAGTGGATTATGACACGAATTGGTGGACGGACCAAAATGACAAATTAGGACACGAATTGGTGGATGGAGGGAGTATCATTTCCTAAAATATATCGGCGACAAAGACGCCGAACCGCTAGCGGCGAAGGGGGAAAATCCCGCGGAACTTGAAGCGCCGCCGCACTCATCCTCCTCTACTTTGAAGGAATTGGTGGCGGACGGAGGCTAAAGTCGCGGCGGGGCGTGAAGCAGGAGATGGAGGAGGTAACGAGGCCGGGGCAGAGACGATGAGGCCAGGGCGGTGGCGCTTCGCGGCGGGTGGTGAAGTAGGAGATGGCGGAGGCGACGAGGCTGGGGCGGTGAAGCAGGAAATGGTGGAGGCGAGGAGGCTGGGGCGGCGGCGCTTCGCCGGCGATCTGAGCTCGAAGGGAGGGAGAGAGAGAGAGAGAAGGGAGTGTGAAACCGTGAAAGAGAGAAGAGATGAAATGGGCTATTTTTTTAATTTTATTGGTAGGGGTATTTCTGACTTTTTGCACAAAAATTGGCCAGTTTTTAATATTTTTATTTCATAGGCCTAATTTTAATTTTACAATGTGAAAGTGGCCATACATATATATTAACTCTAATTTCATTGTTTAATATATTTATTCATATATAATGTATTCTATGCAATTTTATGTTTTTTAGGGAAAAACATCTTCAATTGTTTTGACAACATATATATTACTTCATTTATAATATATTCTATGCATTTTTTTTTGTGCCTAACAACTTCAATTGTTTCTCCAACATAAATATTCCTTCATTATATATATATATATATATATATATATATATATATATATATATATATATATATCTTATAAAATTCATTTTTTATTACAATTTCACTAATTAATTAAACTTTATTTCATAGTTTTACAATAATTAGGGCGACATCGTTAGTCACACAGTAATGGTTCATTTTGTTAACATCATATCGATTATAATACTTTATTATAATTTATTCCAATAAAGTATATGTAATATAGTTTTTCGAGCAAAATCCCATCGCATGATTCAGTTGAAAAATTTCTGTTTCATTACTCACACTATAGTAGTTCATTTTCTTATTATTATACCGCTTTTAATAAAGTATATGTTATATAGTTTTTCGAGCAAAATCTCTACGTAGGATTGATTATACTGTATTTTTGCTTTCAACTTCACTAATTTATTTCAATTATATAATTAAACTTGATGAACGTTGAGTTTAATTATTTCGACTTCAATAAAATGTTATAATACATTGTCTTAAAGTATTTGTTATATAGTTTTCCAACCAAAATGACATCGTATTCACAATTATTTTTTCCGAACTTCGCTAATTTATTTCAATTAATTAATTAAAATTTATTTCCTATTGTTATATAGCATTTACTGAATTATTATAATACATTTAATCCAAGTATATGTTATTTATTTTTTCAATCGATGCCCCATCATATGATTCATTTTATTTTTTTGTCTAACGCTTCACTAATGCGGCTGAAGCTACCGGACAAGGTGGCAAAATATAACTCACATATTATTGAGGTCTCAGGTTCAAATCCACCAATTCTCTTTTTCTTGTATTTCGCTTTTTTTTTAAAAAATAATCTTCGAATTTTTTATTAAATATTTGAAAAAAATATAAAAATGAAAACAAATCTAGGAATACTTTGAAAGGAATCTCTAAATTAGTAGAAACAAATAAAATTAACATATAATTAGCAAAATAAAAAATAAAATAAATGTCGAAATAAATCTAGGATTATTTTATGAGAATCTCTAAATTAGCGGAATCAAATCAAAGATTATTTATTGGAGAATAAAAATCTCTAAATTAGTGGAAACAAATCAAAGATTATTTTAGGAGAATATCTAAATTAGTGAAAACAAATCAAATATTATTTTAGGAGAATATCTAAATTAGTGGAAACGAATCTTGGATTATTTTTAGAAGAATATCCAAATTAGTGGAAACAAATAAAAAAATATAATTTTTGAAAAAAACAAAAATTTCAGAAAAAATATTTTCGAAACAATAAAAAAATAATATGTGGAAACAATTTTTTTTTAAGAGAATCATAAAATTAGTGGAAACAAATAAATAAAACATAATTTTAGAATATAAATAAATAATTTAATCATCAATAAAAATAAATAATATTAATTTAAAAAAAAAGCTGGAAAATATAAGGAAACAAAAACCCGAAAAATTAGGAAACAAAAAAACCATAAATTTTGAATATCATAAAACAGAAAAAAAAAACAATAAAACAATATATCTAATAAAGAATAAATTAGTAAATCAATAAATCACTAAAACCGGCGGTTTTTTGGAGGTGTCTTGGACACCGAGTGTTCAAACCTCATTTCCGTTGATAAAAATAGCTAATGAATTGTTGTCGGATTTGATAAATTACTAGTACGCTCTCCCGTGCGATGCACGGGTTACGATTACACTAAAGCATCAATATAACTAAATTAATAGCCGTCATTTAATATAATAATTTTGGCTCGTAAAAGTCCAAATCGTATATTATTAAATTGTTATATAAATAAATAAATAATTTGTACACATAAATATATAATATTTTAAATTCTAATTTTAAGATATATAACTAATATTTTATTTACAAATTCATATTAAAATTAATACAAATTTCCTCCTCCTTAATTGCATTAAAAATTATTGTAGTTTAAATAATTATATTTAAAAATCATGTAAACTTTTTTAAAAGGAAAAAAATGACATATGCTTATGTTTGTCACCAATAAATGAAAATACAATGAAAATAGAGTACGATATTCAACATTATAGATAAATGAGAGCGAACAAAAATTAATTTTAATATTTTAATCGATCATAACCTAATAATCTCAAATTTAACATCCATTTGCATTATTTTTATAATAGAAATTACTGATTTTTTAAAAAGAATTATAAAAAAGATATAAAATTTGAAGGGAAAGTTTATGAGTAGAGAGAAAAATTGGAGGTAAACAAACTCCTCTTTTATATTCCCTCCGTCCCAATGAAAGCGGTGCGTATTCCTTTTTAAGTCGTCCCAACGAAAGTGGTGCATTTTCTTTTTTGGTAATAATTTTACACTACAAACAATGTGGCCTCACACACCTTTACACATTTTTACACTACAATCTTATTCTCTTTAAATTCCGTGGCGAAAAGAAGAGCACCGCTTTCGTTGGGACGGAGGGAGTATTATATATAGATTATTTCAATAATGGTGTTATTGATGAGTTGTAAGTTTATATGTGCCAAGTAATTTGAATAAATATGACAATATTTATCTTTATATGCATTTAAATTTTAATTTGTGTTGCTTTACAAACAAATATATTTTTTTTATCAATCGATTAGTGGAAAAACATGGGTTGAACATGATATAATTGTCATTCATTTTTAAATAATATACATGATCTTTTTAAATTTAAATAGACGTGCTACTATAAAATTAAGCAGTTCAATTTATTTTTTTATTTTTAAATAGTATCAATACTGATTCTCCAATTAATAATTTTTCAATGAGCCATTTTGATGCTTAATATATAGTAAATGTAAATCTAATTTAATATTTAATTAAAAATAGTAATAGTAGATATGTTAATACAAATAAATATAAAAAACAATACAAACATAATTAAAGATTTAATAAATTTAAACCATATCTGAAATATAATTTTTAAGATGATATAATTTATTATTCAACTATAAATTTATTTTAAATTAATTTAAATTCTACTTTAAAAATAATACTTTTAAATTGAAGAGCTTTGAAATGAGCTAATATGATTTTTAAAAAAATACTAACGTGACTTCAATATTAAAGAAAAAAGAGTGGGGAGTGGAGAGAGGAAAGAGGAGAGAGGAGAGAGGAATAAATTAATTTTATGATTTCAAACTATTATAACTTTTTTATGTTAATTTTTTTAAATATAATTTTTACATCAAATTAAAGATATTGTCATGATCTTTAATTTAACATCCATATTGAATATTTTTCACGAATCAAATTTGATGATTTCTAGAAAATAATCAAAAGGAAAAAGAGAAGTGAGATAAAATTTGGTAAAAATCATATAATGAAGATGGTGAGAGAACGTGTAAGATGAGAGAGAGTTAGGAGAGAGAAAGTGTGATAAAATGAGTGATAGAAGGAGAGAGAAAATCTGGCGGTCCACCAAAATTAAAGAGTTAATTACTAAATCTTTCTTGAACCTAAATCTATCTTCTTCTCCATTTTCCGGCGGGACAATTGCCCCAAATCAGACCCCAATTTCCTACCCCAATTTCCCCAAAACCAATCGCCCAAATCAGACCCCAATTTCTGGGAGAAAATTGAATCCTCAAGCACAAAAAAGAATACGTGACATTGTTAACAATGAGACTGAGGGAATATGATTTAAATCCACACGATAATTTTTTTTTTATAATCATTTTCTTAATAAGATTTTAGGTGGTAAATAATAAAAATAATTATAGTCGGTTCGTAACTTCCGCCGTTTTCTCCTTTTCCTTTTAATATTTTTTTTATCAAATCTGTTCATTCAGAAAAAAAAAGGAGAAAAAATTGGAGGCGGTTTTCTTTTTTAGTGAAATAAAAGAATAAAATAATGTTTTGTCTTCTGCGTGGCCTCCACGTAAAAATAAAATCTGTTCATTCAGAAAAAAAAAATGGAGAAAAAATTGGAGGCGATTTTCTTTTTTAGTGAAATAAAAGAATAAAATAATGTTTTGTCTTCTGCGTGGCCTCCACGTATGCCTATGCTATAAATCCTTGCTGCTTTCGCATTACAAATGTCAAAAACTCATCTACACTTATACAGAAAGAGAACTTCTAAAACCCCCCTTTTCACAATCATGGCTGCCGCTCTTCTCGTCGGGCCACCGGAGATCTATCAAAAACCACCCAAATCCACAACCGTGCCCGTCGATGTCGCCATGGAAGCCGACATCACCGCCTCCGCCGACGTCTCCGGCACGGGCGATGCATTCGTCGACCTTATGGTCGCAGAATTTAACAAAACAGCAACCTACGTACCCCCTCTGAGGGGACTGACGGAAAATCGATCTCCGACGTTTTTATCGACGGGAAATCCGTGTTTGGATTTCTTCTTCCATATCGTCCCAGACACGCCGCCGGAATCCCTCACCAACCGCCTCAAGCTCGCGTGGGATCAAGACCCGCTCAAGGCTCTGAAGCTCGTTTGTAATCTCCGCGGAGTCAAAGGCACCGGCAAATCCGATAAAGAAGGTTTCTACACCGCCGCGCTATGGCTACACGAGCACCACCCCAAAACCCTCGCCGGCAACGCGGCCGCTTTCGCCGATTTTGGCTATTATAAGGATCTGCTGGAGATCCTCTTCCGCGTTCTGGAAGGGGCCGAGGCGCGGAAATTGGCGAAAGCGATGGGAGAGCTCTGGAAATCTCGAACGCACAAGAGGAAATCTGGAATTCACAAGGGGAGGAAAAGAGGCGTCAGATTCCCAAGAGGCGTCAGATCCTCAACAGAGACGGCGCCGTTACACGGTGCAAAGAAATCGACCTCTGAGGAGAAGAGGATCGAGAGAGCGAAGAAGGTGGTAGAGAGGTTTAATGAGGACGCTAATTTCCAGTTCCTGCACGATCGCGTGTCCGATCTCTTCGCACAGCGGTTGAGATCGGATATGGAGATGCTGAAATTGGGGAAGTTGAACAAAATCAGCCTCGCCGCGAAATGGTGCCCCTCTCTGGATTCGTCGTTCGACAAAATAACCCTGCTGTGTGAAACCATCGCGAAGAAGGTGTTTCCGAGGGCGGAATATGCAGAGTATGAAGGCGTGGAGGAGGCGCATTACGCGTATCGCGTGAGGGATCGTTTGAGGAAGGAGGTGCTCGTACCGCTGCGGAAGGCGCTGGAGCTGCCGGAGGTTTACATTGGAGCCAACGATTGGGGCTCTCTGCCTTACAACAGAGTGGCATCTGTGGCTATGAAAACATACAAGAGTAAATTCTTTAAGCACGATGAAGAAAGGTTCAAGGAGTATCTTGAGAAAGTGAAGTCCGGCAAAGCCAAGATCGCTGCAGGCGCATTGCTTCCTCATGAGATAATCGCGTCGTTGAATGACGAAGACGACGGCGGTGAAGTCGCGGAGCTTCAGTGGAAGAGAATGGTGGAGGACATGGCCAAGGTTGGGAAATTGAGCAATTGCCTTGCAATCTGTGATGTTTCCGGGAGCATGTGTGGGATCCCGATGGAGGTTTCGGTGGCGCTAGGAGTTCTGGTGTCGGAGCTGAGCGATGAGCCATGGAAGGGGAAGCTAATCACCTTCAGCGCAAACCCTCAGCTCCAGAGAGTGAGAGGGGAAAGCTTGAAAGAGAAGACTGAGTTTGTGAGAAGAATGGAGTGGGGGATGAACACTGATTTCCAAAAGGTGTTTGATGTGATACTGAAAATGGCCGTGAAGGGGAAGTTGAAGGCGGAGGAGATGATAAAGAGGCTGTTTGTGTTTAGCGACATGGAATTCGATCAAGCTTCGATGAATCCGTGGGAGACGGATTATAAGGCGATCGTGAGGAAGTACAAAGAAAAGGGATACGGAGAATGTGTGCCGGAGATTGTGTTTTGGAATTTGAGGGATTCGAGGGCGACGCCGGTGCCGGCGAACCAGCCGGGGGTGGCGCTTGTGAGCGGCTTCTCCAAGAATCTGATGAAGATATTTCTTGAGGAGGGTGGAGTGATGAATCCGGTGGCGGTGATGGAAGCTGCGATTGCTGGTAAGGAATATGAGAAGCTAGTTGTGCTGGATTGATAGATAGGATGTAAGTTTGAGATACCTATATATAATTATAAAAAAGTATGAGGTTGGATCTTTCTTTGCTGTGCGAAGAAATTGATTACTGGATGCTTTTTTTTTTCTGCCTCTAGTTCTTTGATTTTGATGGATTTAATCATGAATTACATGTCCTCGTTTTTTTAGCACGACTGATTTCAGCCATTTTCCCCTTCTCTGTAAATAAAATGAAGAAGATAAGATCAACCATTTCCCTTTGAAAGAGTGAGTGTGAATTTGCTATATTAAAATATTATAAATTAATTCATTATTTATTACTGAAGAAATTCTAGTAATAACAATTAATAAAGGTAATGTTTTTAAAAATATTATATTTCTTTATATTACTTTTTATCATAATAACAATTATTTTGTAATAAATAAAATATCGAAAAATAAAATAAAAAAATATTGTAAAAGAAAAAGCAGAAAACAAAAAAAAATTTAAAAAGAAACAGTAAAAAACGCAAAGAAAGAAAAAAACAAAAGAAAAAACTGAAATGGAAAAAGATGAAAAAGAAACAGCAAAAAATGTAAAAATAAAAAAAGAACAAAAAAAACAAACTAAAAATGATAAAGGGAAGGGAAAATTGCACCTAAATACACCAACTTTGCCGAAAATCCATATTTGACACGAACTTAGGATTTTACATTTTAATACACCAATTTAATAAGTTGTTCAATTTTGACTTAATTTTCATTTCCGGCGACCGCATTTACAGACGTGGCACTTACGTGTCACGAACTTATCCAGCGTGGCTACATGACGACGTCGTTTTGTTTTTCTGAATTTTAAAAAGGGTTTACTCATAAAATGATGTCGTTTTGACCATCGTTTACTATACCCCTCATGCAACGTTTCAGATTCTTCATTCTCACTTCACTTTTCTCCTCTGATCAACCCTTGTCTTCGCTCGTAATCTTGTCCTCTTGGTATATTCTGACGCCGGCGAGAGTTCGTTAGTCGCACGAAGTGGCGGCGCACCGTTCCGAGATGGCGGATGACAGGTATTTTATTGAGCATCATTTTGCCCTCTTTTCACTAGAATTTTCCGTGATTACGTGAATGTGTATGTTTGGTTCTTGATTGTATCCTTTTTAGTGTTTTGGTTCTTGATTGTATCATTTTTAGTGTTTTGGTTTTTGATTGTATCCTTTTTTTTATATGTTTTTATACAGCGATGTATTCGGTGTTTATATCCATCATGGGGGTTCATGGAGGCACTTAGGGAAGCAAAGAATGTATTTGGGGGGTGAAGTTAAGTTTGTAGCCAACTTTGAAAAGGATAGATTCGGTTTTTTTGATGTACAAGATGAAATCAAAAAACTAGGGTATGTGGACTACGAAGACTTAGAATATAAAGTCCCTAAAACTAAGAATTACTATCCCCTCTATGATGACATTGATTGCATGATGATGTTGCAGTCGTTGTCTCCATCTTGTAAATACTTTGAGGTGTTTTTACATAATGGAGTGAAAGATGATATGCAATTGGGTAGGGATCAGGTCCAAAAGGAGGCTATAAGCATGCCTAAAGAAGGTGGTAAGGGGAAGGGTTTACAGATTGAAGCAGGAAAGGGGAAGGGGGATAGTACTGCTAAGGGGAAGGGATTACAGAAACCAGGATTAGAAAAGGAGAAGGGGGATAGTACTGCTAAGGGGAAGGGTATACAGAAACATGCATTAGGAAAGGAGAAAGTTGATAGTACTGCTAAGGGGAAGAGTTTACAGAAAAAGGGAATAGGAAAGGGGAGGGAACAAGATGCAGAGGGTGTAGCATTTGAATGCCAAACTTTGACAGATTCTGAGGATGATCAACTTGAGCCTGAGGATGTTATTGAACAGATAGAGACTGATGATAGTTTGGGTGATAGTGAACTAGGAAGTGAAGATGAGGAATACAAGGCTGCAAGAGTTGGTCTTAGGTTGCAAGAGAATGTGATTGCTGATGTTAACTGGAATGAAATTCCAGAACAGGGCAATGCAGGTATGATGTGTAGGTTAGTTGATGAGGCTGAGGGAGGTGTAGATTCTGGATGCACATCTGATTACATTGCTTCAGATGAGGATGTGTTTTCAGATTCTACTGATGATGATGATGATGGTCAAAGGCAGAAGAGGCGCCCTAGAGTTCTTTATGATCCTAAGTGTGATCATAAAGAACTTGAGCCAAGGTTGGGTATGAGATTTGAAACAGGGTACCAGTGTAAAGAAGCTTTGAGAACTTGGGCAATATTTAAGGGATATCCACTTCATTTTAGGAGAGTGCAAAAGAAGACTTGTGAGGCTTTGTGTACACCTCCATGCAAGTGGAGGTGTTATGGAAGTATGAGCAAGAGTCAGGATGTGTTCAAAGTGAAAATCCTAGAGGGTGAGCCACATACTTGTGGCTTTGCAATTCATACTAAGCTTGCTAACTACAAATGGATAGCTAGCCAATACTTAAATCATTTCAGATTGAGGCCCAATATGGATATAGGTGAGTTGCAGGCTGACATCATTGAGAGGTATGGTATTGAACCCTCTAGAGGCAGGTTATATAGGGCCAAGACAGAGGCTTTAGAATTGTTGAGGGGGTCAGTTAGTCAGCACTATGCTAGCTTGAGGCCATACATACTGGAATTGATGAGGGTTGACCCAGAGGGCAGGTTTGAGCTATTAACAGATGGTGGGGTTTTTAAAGGCTTGTACATTGGCTTTAGTGCCTTAAAGAAGGGTTTTATGCAAGGATGCAGATGGATCTTAGGCTTGGATGGGTGTTTCCTCAAAACACATTTGGGAGGGCAGTTATTGAGTGCCATTGCCAAGGATGCAAATGACCAAATGTATCCATTGGCTTGGGCAGTGGTCGAAGTAGAAAATGAACAGTGCTGGACTTGGTTCTTGAGCATACTTCTTCAAGAGCTAGGGGTTGAAGATGGCTTGGGAATATCTTTCATTTCGGACCAACAAAAAGTAAGTTTCCATAACATTTGATTTATTTCTGCTGCATATTAAGTAGTAAGCTTCCATAACACATTGTTTCTTTGTGCAGGGTCTTATAAATGCAGTGCAAAACCTGGCTCCATTTGCAGAGCATCGCAATTGTGCGCGCCATGTTTATTGCAACTGGAAGAAAGAGTTCAAGGGCCCAACATTGAAGAATCTCTTTTGGAAGGCAGCCAGAAGTACATATGAAGAGCAATGGGAGGCTGCTCTTGAGGAGATGAAAGGTGAGAATGAGGCAGCGTATGAAGATTTCAAAAATAGAGACTACAAGAGATTTTGTAAGGTATTTTTGTGCACAGAATTTCAGAATGACATGGTTGACAATAATATATCCGAGACCTTCAATGGTTATATAGTTAAGGCTAGAAGCAAGCACCTTGTGAACATGCTAGAGGATATTAGGATTGCTTTGATGGAGAGGCAGGTGAAAAAACTTCAATTGATTGAGAAGTGTGAAGACAGGATCTGTCCAGCCATTAAGAAAAAACTTGAGAAATTAATGGTTAGTGCTAGGATGTGTATAGCTCATCCAGGAGTAGGGCAAAAGTTTGAAGTGCAGAGGTTAGATGATAAGTTTGTGGTTAGCTTGAGTTCTAGGTCATGTACATGTAGGGCATGGAATCTATCTGGAGTTCCTTGTGTACATGCCATCTCTGCCATTAACTACATGAAACATGACCCTCAAGACTATGTACATGATGCTTACACAGTTGAGAAATACAAGAAATCATATTCCTATGCACTTGAACCTATTAATGGTGAGAAAATGTGGCCAAAAGCCACTGGAGATCCTGTACTGCCTCCTTTGGTTAGGATCATGCCAGGACGACCTAAGAAAAAAAGAAGAAGGGAGCATGATGAGGTTGATCCAAAGAAATCCACTAGATTGAGGAAGATTGGGGGGCGGATCACTTGTCAAAACTGCTTACAAGTAGGGCATAATGCGAGGGGCTGCAAGAATGAGAAGGTTACTAAGCCACAAAAAGAAAAGGTACACTGTTATGCTATTTCATTTAATCTTTTTCAGTTTGATATCTTATATAACCAATGCCATTCATGTATAGGGCACAAGAGGGAGGCCTCGAAAAACAGCTGCTGGAACAAGTGTAGGGAATCAAAGTGTGCTACCTGATGGTTCGACGAAGAGAGCTAGAAGAGGGTCGAAAACTGGAAAGGATGCAGGGAACCAAGGAGAGGGACAATCTGGACAAGATGCAAGCAACCAAACAAGCTCCCAAGGAGAAATTCTAACCCAACATAGTCAAGTGACTGAATGAAGCTTATGTTGGGTTGTAATTTTGGTGGGAGTGAATATGGAATTACTTTTATTTTGGTGGGAGGAATTACTTCTGTTTTGATGGGATTACATATGTTTTGTTATAAACTGATTATGTAATGGCAAACAATTGAAAGCCAAGGAGGGTGTCATTCTCTGATTCTGTTGTTATAAACTGTTTGGTTATATAATGCTTTTGTCTCTTTCATTCTTGTGTCTCTTTCATTCTTGTGTCTCTTTCAGTTTGCTATACATTCTTGTGTCTCTTTCATTTCAGTTTTTTGAAGGGATTAAATGTAGGTTTCAGAGAGATGTGTACCAAAATAGGTTCTTTCATTTCATATCATGAACAAAAAATAAGCACTTACAAAATGTTGGCACCTAACACTAGAACTAACAAGATTACAATAGTAAAATCATGATCACAGTCATGAGGATTACAATCAACCAACACATGAAAACCATCTTCTTCCCACAGTAAATCTTCATATCCTCCATCTCTTTCATATTCTTCTCCAATTCACCAAATTTCCCTTCAAGCTCTATCACTCTACTTAAACAATGCTCAGCAAATTCAGCAAAATGGGACATTGAAACTACATTCAATTGCTTCTGTGCCGTGTCCACCCAGAGAAAATAATTACACTGAAAATGAAGGAAATGAAAGAGTATAAGAGGGAAATCAAAAATTCGCTGAAAATGCAGATTATTTCAGATTATAATAGGGAAATCAAAAATTTCATGGGGAAATCGATTTGAATGGTATTCTTACGTCTCCATACTGACAACAATAGAACTTTCGACCGGGATTTTTCGAAGTTCTTGATGTCTCCACCTTCGCCGGTATTTTGCAACGGCAATTAATCACAGCGTCCTCTGACCCAGCCGACAACGAAGAAGAGGTTGACATGATCTTCGATCTTGAAGATGAAGGTCGATTTGAACACCAGAGCTTCAAGAAGAAGAGCTGAAGAATGACGAGGATCGGGTTTTTGAATTTGAGCTGAGCGTGAAATTAGGTTAGAATATATTGGGATTGGAAAATAATTAGTGTAAAACGACGTCGTTTTACACTGGAAAAACGACGTCGTTTAGTGTCTACTCCGGCGAACGGAATAGCGCGTGCCGGCGAGACACGTAGTACGCCACGTAAGACGTTAGATTGGGGGAAATGAAAATTAAGTCAAAATTGAACAACTTATTAAATTGGTGTATTAAAATGTAAAATCCTAAGTTCGTGTCAAATATGGATTTTCGGAAAAGTTGGTGTATTTAGGTGCAATTTTCCCTAAAGGGAATCCGGGTGTAGTGATGGGTGTCGAACACATGACCTCGCAGATGGACCAGCTTTTAGCGAAATTGCAAAGCCGCTACACCAAGGCGTTTTCTTTATTTTGATTTGTCCGAACTATAATATAACATGTTTAACATGTGCTGCTCTATATTTATTAATTAGACTATAAACTAGTTTGATTAATTATTTCAAACACAATTTGCATAATAATATTATATTATTATTATGTACATATTTTAAACAATTACTTATTATATGCTAAGCAAGACATGAAATTTGCATTTGCATTTGCATATGCAATAAAATTATTTATGATTTAATTAGTTTTATTTATAAATCCAATCATTTATGAAAATCGAGTAAAGATATTGTTGGTGTTTTTGACTCAAGAATTTAGTTTTCAATATCTATTAAATTTTGAAACCCGGCTTGGTGAATCATAGAATGTTAAGCACTTTCACTATGACTTAAGATTAGATTCGAGAGACCTATTAAGAATAGATTTTTTGTAGGCTTTGTGATTTAGGAGGATTAGCGTCGCTATTCCGATTCAGAGTTAATGAGTAAAACTACAGACTTTGTCTAATCAGGTGGGCTTACTTTCCAAATGTATAAAGTATGATTGAGTTATTAAGCTCTAAATATTTCAATGAAATGCAAACTGTTTATCCAATAAAATGTTTAGGCCTGGGAATCGGGTCGGGTTCGGGTACCCTACCCGAAAAAATCGGGTACCCGAACCCGAAAATCACCAAAACCCTATACCCGATCCCGAACCCGAAAAAGAAATCGGGTACCCCAATACCCGAATCGGGTATTCGGGTACCCTAATTACCCGGTCAAAAAAGAAGAAGAAGAAGAACCTGTAACTGTTGAGGATGAAGATCTGTAACTGTTTCTATGCAAAAACCTTAAATTGAACCTATGTTGTTGCCAAAACAGTTGCCACAATATGCAGGCACTAAAAAGAAACATAAAACCTTTAAGGTTACAACAGTTTCGCAAGGCCGAACACACACAACATTTGGGAAGACGACGCCACAGAAGTTCAAGCCTTGGGCATACCGATTTTTAAGAAGAAGAAGAAGCGCTCCTGTCGACGCTGTCGTCGGAGCTCGGGGGCTGCACCTGCACGGGTGCTGCGGCGGCGAACGGCAGGGCGACCGCTGACTGGGGCCACGGGCGAGGGTCGCGGTGGCCGGTGGGAGTTGCGGCCTCGTCGGAGTTTGGGACTGGGGAGGCTGGGACGACTGGAGACTGGAGTGGCGAGTGGGGCGGCCGGGCGGCGGGCGGGGCTGAGTTTGGGAATTGGGGACTGGGGATGAATGATAATCGGATGATTTGGGAATTGGGGACTGGGAGTTTAACTTTAGTCATTTAGTTTTCAAAATTTATTAATTAAAATATCGGGTAATTCGGGTATACCCGATACCCGATCGGGTATACCCGATACCCGATTATTTCGGCCCCTAAATACCCGATCCCGTACCCGATCCCGAATTAATCGGGTATAGGGTACCCGATACCCGATTTTTTCGGGTCGGGTATCGGGTACCCGATTACCCGATCCCGAAATTCCCAGCCCTAAAAATGTTTATGTGCACTCTGCTCTGTTTAAGGCTCGCAAAGTTAATCAATTGAAGTTCTCCTATGACTTAACACGTTGTCTGAGTTGATCTCTATCGGGTATTGGCCAGAGGCGTTATAAGGGTGCTCGACGGGATGTGTTCCGGAGCATGAAATGTAAGGCCTACTTGGGTAGCGTCCTGAGGTCAAATGAAACTTGTCTGGGTTACGCCCTCAATTCAAGTAAATGGGAGAAATGGATTTGTCGGTGGCTAAAAGGTCCGGGATTGCAACGAGTAACAGAAAGGGAGTGTGACATGTGCGCACAAATGAAAGAAATTATTTTAACATGCTTAGAAGTTCTTTCAATTTAAAACCTTCTAAGTTATGTCAATTATGATTGGATAAACTGTCTTTACGAAAATATGAAATATTTCAGAAAATGCTTGCCCACTGAGTACATTAGTACTTAGCCCAAATATACTTTCAAATATTTTCAGGTTGGCTGGCTGGTGCTGATGGGACGGAGCTGAGGCTAGGGTTCAATTTCTATTTAGACTTCCGCTGTAGCAGTAACTCTTATAAGTCTTTTGTTTTCTCAACTTAAGACACCTATACTATACTTTGAATGACCTCATGTTGAGCTTCAATTCGAAATTTCTATGAATATTGGTTGTCAGAAGCATTAAACAAAATTTGTGATCCAAAGGGGCATAGCCCGACTTGCTATCCTATTTCGATTTTAACAAGGTTTTTTCCTTGTTCATTTCTATGAATAATTCGCACCTCGGTTATATTTATTCCTTCAAGAATTGAGGTGTGACAAAGGCGATTAAGGACGGCGTCAAGATAATTCCAATCGACCCTGTCATAAGCTTTGCTTATGTCAATCTTAAAAGCAATGTTGTCGTGCTTTCCCCGTGTTTTCCTTTTCATGGTGTGAATAGCCTCAAAGGCAATAAGAATATTGTCTTGGATCAGTCGTCCCTCCACGAATGCTGATTGAGCACGATCGATGAGGTGAGGTAAAATTCCCTTAAGCCTGTTACAAAGAACTTTCAAAACCATTTTGTACACAACATTGCAAAGAGCTATAGGACGTAACTCTTTCATAGTAGTGGGTGAGTCTATCTTCGGAATAAGGGCAATCAATGTGTTATTAAGATTGGGTGGGAACTCCTTCCTGTTGAGCCATCACAGCAACTACGGAAAACATCCTCACCAATGACGTTCCAAAATTTCTGATAAAACTTTGGGTTGAGACCATCGGGCCCGGGTAATTTGTGGGGATGCATCTGAGACAAAGCCGCCTTAAACTCCTCGATCTGGAAATGTCACACCACAATTCTTGAAGGAATAAACTATAATCGAGGTGCAACTAAAATCATAGAAATAAACAAGGGAAGAACCTTGTAAAATTCAAATAATAGGATAACAAGTCGGGCAACGCCCTTTGAGTGAAGAAAGATAGAAATCAAGTGATACTAATCAATCAACAATATTCTAAACCTCAGGATCACAAGTTTGATTTCATGCTTCTGATAACCAACGTCAAATAACATAGGGCTAGAAGTTGAGAGTCTAAGCTCGATAAGAAACATAATTCAGAATTTAACATAAAAGTCTTAAGTTAGAGAGAGAAAAGACAATAAGAACTAGTGCAACAACAGAAGATAAAATACGGAGTTGAACCCTAGCCTCAGCTCTGTCCGTCAGCACTCGTGAGGTGCTCCTTTAGAGGGAATATGATCTCCGCTTCAGCAGACTCGTTGTTTGCATCAACCCTTGGCGCAGCGGCCACGACCTCCTGCTCAACAGAGCACACCTTCTGTTCTACAGAATGCACCAACGGGGTTGTTTGAGTTTGTTCAGGAATGTTGCCCACCCTCTGTCCGACAAAACTCGCCCGAGCCTTCTCACCACCTGCCACCTGCTCGATCAAATGCGCCGGAGAACACACGACCTTACGTCGCGGAGCAGACCCCGACTGATCATCCATGACATTCTCCAAGGTAGCTATCCCATCATCGTGAAAAACCTTCGCCGACACCTCTCATTCCTCCAAAATCTTAAATCGATTAACGTTAGGAGATTTAGCATTGGAACTGATATAGGCTTCCAGAAGATCCGGTCCGGACAACTCCTTATCAATTCCATCCTCGCCTGAATGCCTATCAGAATCTGTAATACCCGGGCTTTTGATGAAGTGTTTAATTGCTTGAGTTTGAGTAATTAGGGTTTAGATCCATTGTTTGATTTACTTTGTAAAGATATGAGGAATTATATGAAGTTTTCTTGTTATTTTTAAGATGTTGAGATGTTATTTTGATGATGTGAGAATGACGTGGGATTTTATATCCGTAGTTGAGTTTGAGTATTTGAATAATTCGTGATAATTATTTGAATGAAAACGATGAACTCGGAAGTGAAATCTGAGTCCGTTAAGACGTTTTTGAAATTTTTGACTTTTTGACGATGAATAGTAAAATTCGGCTATTTCGTCTTTTTGTCGACTTTCAAAATCTTACGTGCACGTCGTCGAGATTCTTAGTTTTTTCGATACGAGTCCAATAATGAAAGTTTTTATTTATATTTTTTTTTGGACGACGAGTGAATAGTAAACCGAGATTTCTCGATAAACGAACCGAGCTCGTTTATCAGAATTTTGAGAACGAGTTTGTGTTTTCTATATTTATATAGAATAACGAGTGTAATGAAAGTGAGTAGGAGTTAAGAGGGCGAGTAACGAAGAATATGGGTAGTTAGTCGTTAAAACGAGACGAAACGAGATATTTAACGACTAAGTGGGATAATATACTATCTACCCTACCCTACCCTAACCACTCCACCAACCACCCAACCCCACCCACTCACACTTTATTTGGCTAATTTTCAGCCCACAAACACTCCACTCACGCAGCACACACACAAACACACTCAACACACACTAAACACACACTTCACGCCACTTCCATTGACGCTTGGTGTTCGAGCTTTCAAGCTCCGATTTGAGTGCCGAGACGAGCCCCGATCATCTTTTCGATCACGTATCTAAGTAGGTAAGATCTCTACCTACGTTTTGATGGTTTTCTTTTCGATTTTCGTCGACGTCGAAAAAAACGTCGATTCTCGACTTTATTTTGAAACGACGTCGGATCGTCGTGAAATTTTAGTATGTTGTTCTTGGGTAGATGTTGAGCATGTTTAATGAAGGGAGTAAGAACGGAACGAACCGTAGCTATGAAACCCATGAGGGCAGCCCCGTTTTTCACATATTAGCTTGTCTTTCGATTTTGTTTGATGGAATTGACTGGGTTTATGAATGTTTATATACTGGAAGCATGCTAATTGATTTACAATTTATGGATGATAATTGTTGAATGGATGATAATTGTTGAACGAAATTAAAACTGGAATTCTGTCAAAATTTTACAGCAGTTTCAAGCTTATGTTTCGATGAGTTTTCATTGCTTGATGGCTCTGAAATTTTAGTATGTTTATCTATGATATATGTATTTCGTCGCTGCAAAATTTCATGTCTTTTGGATGATGTTTGCTATTTTAAAGATATTTTGAAAAATCCTTGACAGAATCTGTCAACTGTTGGTAGACTTCACAAAAACGTTTATATCTATTAATCCATGAAGGATTTTGCATCACCGTTTTTTTAAAAACGAAACTAGACTTCAATACCTTTCTAAAAACATAAGATTTCGATTTTTATGACCTCTGAAACAGAGCAGTTTATTATTTCAAAAATGCCCTGTTCTGCTGTCATATTTTTCCAACTGTAAAAGTGTATGAGTTTCATTGTTTATTTGGCAGATCATATGAACATTTTATCTTGTAAACTTTTCACCAAATCTTCAAGGATACCTTTAGTTTTGGCTGATTAAATTTGATGAAATTTTATTAAGGTTTGCCTTGGTTTCTAATGGCCTAAACAAAATTGGCACAAACTGTCAATCTTTGACAGCCTGCACTAAAAGAGCAATATCTCCAAAAACCTTTAACCTTTTTGGTTAATTACCATTTTTAGAGTGAACTACACTTCATGAAGTTTTTGAGATCAATTGGTATGAGAGTTTATGATGATTGAGTTGGTTGTTATGAATTTTTAAAGATGACACAAAAACAGCAAAACTTTCTAGATAACAACTTGATTATATTTGTTTTGATGGATGATACGATATGACTAAATGGTGTGAGTTGTGAGAGTTTTGATTTACGCACATACGTGTTGGTATCTGACACTCGAACAATTGGCTTCGAGTATAAATGATAGTTTATTGATAAAGAGTTTTGATGATTTTGAATTGTTTGGTTTGCGTTGAAAAGATGTCAAGATGTTAAGTTTTGAGTCGAGAGACGAGTTCACATAGTGAGATTCACGCGTTGAAATCTCGTGGCTGACATTATATATGAATAGGTCATGCCGAAATTTTTAATGAATACTTTGATATATCATCAAATAATCATTATAATTTCTAAGTGAAATTAGGATTTGAGCATAGTCAATTCTTGTTGACCCGTGATTCAAATACATGCCTAATGGAAAGTTTAATTTTCTAATTGGTTAATTAGATGAGATGAGAGTGAATAGATCTACTAAGAAAGTAGACTTTTCGATGTGTTAAATATTTCTTTTTAATTGAAGCGCTGCTAATTATAACATAAGGATGTTATAATTAATGAGTAATGACGAGAGATAATAATTGTTATTGATTAACAATCAAGAGAGATGAACATTAGAGATACTAATGTTTCATAAAAGAGATTAGATTATTAATCGAGGTTTCTTTTATAACTTCTCATCAATTCTTCATAACGATGAAGGTCCTTTTGGGAAGTAATGACTTGAGGGAGAGAGTGACGTTACTCATTGATACAGAGACACAACGAGGTGGGCATTACTTTCATATATATCAAATGAGTTTAAATGTTACGTTCAAGCAAGTTATTTCATGACTAAATTAATTGAAGTTATTTCAAATATTGTCTTGCCATAAAATGTTTTAATTTCAGTATGATATCTATCTGATGTGGCTTTTATCATGTAATCGAATTCGGGTCTTGAGCAGTTGATAGCTATCCTGCCAGGGCTAGTGTACACCAGTGACCGTGAGTCATCTAGCGGGTTGGCCGGTCAAGTGACCGTGAGAAGTGGCCACCTCTCCGGCACAAAGTTCCAGATATGATAGATTACAAGAGAACTTAGACTGCAGTCGAACTTTAAGAATCACAAATGAATTTAGTAAGCTTGGGCCTTTTAGCGAAAAACTCCCTTGCTGTACTGTTTATGATGGCATGACAATTTACAGTTTTGAAGCATGTATTTTTATACTTAGGCATACGTGCCCACTGAGTACTTTTGTACTCAAGCCCTGCATATATTTCTAAATGTGCAGGTTGAGCAGCTACCGATGGTGATGAAGTGACGAGCGAGATTCTTTTGCCTTATTATGTATTAATGAACTCTAGGGTTACATGTCTTCATACATGTAATCAGAATCTTATTCCGCTGCGTACTCAGAAGTTTTATGTTATTTTGACTAAGTCGGAGTTATCCAAACTTACTAGTTATTTGAGTCTATACGACTAAACCTCCGTTATATTATAAATATCCCTTTTGTTAACAATGATGAAATGCGATCCTTCCTTGTTTGATTATTCCCCTTTCTACCCCGCTTCTAATCTCCCTCCATTAGTCACGGTTTCCCCGGCTTAATTATCCTTAATTAGGGCCGGTCGTGACAGAGTGGTATCAGAGCAAATCATTTGCTCTGAACCCTAGAGTTAACCAATTTTTCTAGTATGATCACTAGTATGAAAGAGTCAGTCGACAAAAGCTCAGCACTTCATCACATCGTCATGCTCAGCAAGAAAGAAGGTGGTAATGATTTTAAAACATTGAGAAGTTCACGTTTTATGTGAATGTACTGATGCTTACATTCAAGTTTTATGCTTTATTGATTGATTAGATATCTCAATGAACTTAGATGCGTTAAGAATGCATGATCACTGTTACGAGAAGAACAATAGAAGCTAGAAACTCAGTTATATTTCACTATAGCCATGGTGAAGAGCTAAGAAAGAGGAAGAGAATCCAATGAAAGTAGTGCAAGCGGAGTGCCACGCACGAATCACTGACGCAGGCATTGTTCTTCATTCAGATTGTTCACGCGAGACGGAACACCTAATCGACTATTGCCTTATTAAATGATAGTTTAAGTATGATATTGCTTATAGCGATGAGTGTGACTTATGTAATCAGTTAGCTAATCCCTAATATGTTGAGACTCACTTCTAGCCTTGATTATCACTAGTTATGGCATGAAGAGAACCTTTATGATTTATGTTCAACCTTTAGAGTTAGACTCGCATCGGGTCATAACGCTTTGTTTAATGATGATATAGTATTGTGACTAGAACTTTCAGCTTGCAATTTCTGATATACGGAACCTTTTACATTACCTATTACATTACACGAGACATGGTTGAGAACCCTTATTGATTATGATCACGTGCTACGAATCCGAAAGACGAGATGGGACATGGATACTAGCAGTTACCAACCATTATGATTGATAAAAGAAAAATCTATGCAAATGCATAAAATGGGATAAATTCCCAAGGATGGTTGCAAGTTTAATAAGAGCTTGAAATGTCGACAACGGTTCGACGATGGGGTTAAGGGATTGAGATTCTAATGAAACCCTAAGAGTGTACTCAAGTTAAGTATACATACCTTACTCTATCAAAGACATCGCCCCAATTACAACATCTCGGGTTAGACGATCAACATAGTGACCAGAATGAAGGCGTCGACTAAAGTCGTTCCATGACTTAGTATTATGTGTAGCGATCCATACTAAATAAGATGCTCAGAGAAGCAACATCTATTTCATTATGAAAGATGTCATGATTCAGAAGGTCCTTCGCAAGGGCACGTTAGTGTATCAATTTACATGGTCACATTTCAAGCGTTATGAGAATGAACGCTCAATGCTAGAAGTAACATATTAAGATCGTTTAGATTGTTGAGTAAGTTTGAAAATTGTTGAAAGGTCTTACTTCACTCATAGAAGATTTTAGGAAATGATGTTGATTATAGAAAATAGACTTCAATCTTGAGAATCTCTAGAACATTCTCAATGATAGATTTTAGATAAAAAAAAAAAAAAAAGTGGAGATTTTATAACAGAGGTACCTTTTGCAGCTAGTGATCAAGAATTACCAAGTTCGGAAAAGTATTTCCGAGTGACTGAGAAGTAGTTGTGTCGGACCTGGCCAGTCCACATGGCCAAAATCTCAGTAGTCGTCATATATGGGTCTTTAAACCTATATATTTTAAACCTTCATCTGAAAAGCCAAACGGGTTCAGACTATTAGGTCATTTCGCTTCGACCTTTCAGTCAATTCATTTCTACCCTATGGTTATTCATTTTCAATTGTTTGGTAAATTATTAGAACACTTTGCCTAATTGTCATTTGTGATTTGAATCATTGCGATCTACTAGCTGTTGGTAGATTTTCTGTGACCCGAGGACAAACAGGTACTCATCAGATTAATCAGTCAAACACGTATGCTTCTACTCAAGGGTCAAGCACGTAATGCATGCAGACAATCTCTTATGCATTTAGTAGGACGTTAGTTGTGTATTTCGAAAATGATGATCATTTCGATGCTTTTGTATGCCCCAATGTTGGCTTAGTTACTTTGACTAGTATTAGTAGGGAAACGTTGGTTCATAGGGCATTTCGGACTAAGCTCGTTCATGATAACCTTGCTAGATAGCCAGTTCATCATATATAATGCTTGGATAGATCATCAGATCTATATTCAATTGTTGATGAAATAGTCCTCATTGATACTAATTTCCCATATCTATGTAGCGACCCTATCAGTCTTTTGCGGCAAGTCACTTCCGCTATGTTATTTTTATACTTTCATGAGGAAGAGTATGAGCGAGATTTGAGAATCAAGAAAACGATTTACAGAATCGATGATATGCATATGTGTATTACATTGGTGACTATATGACGACTCATCGGAATGCCAACAAAGCAAAGGCGTCCGAGAGAAGGGGAAAGAATTCCCTGAGATGATGGAAGAGGCCCAGTACCAGGGCTAGAACAAAACATGGCCTCACCACCCATACAACCAGAACATAGAATAGATGAACTATTCCTATAACAAAGTCCACTTGTCTTCAGTAGGACAAGAGATCCAGCCAAGCTGAGACATGTGTGCGAAAGATTTAGTGCATTTTCAGCTTTTTCGCTGCACTGACCAAGAGCGCCTAACTTGTGTGTTCTTTTCAGTTGACTGGGTCAGCTGATTTCTGGTGGGAAGCAATGATGAAAACGATGACAGCAGAGCAGTTAGAAAACCTGACTTGGGAATAATTTAAAGCCGGTATATATGACAAGTATATACCCAAGAGCTACCGCAAGAAAAAGGAGGCTGAATTTTACAATTCTGAAACAAGGAAAGATGTCGGTAACTTAATACGACAGGATGTTCTGCGATATGTCTAGATATGCGCCGGAACAAGTTGACACAGATGAGAAGATGGCTGAAAAGTTTTGTGCCGGTCTGAGGCACGAGATTAGGATGGCTTTGGCAGGCCACGAAGGATTGTCCTACACTGAGTCGCTCAGCCGAGCGTTAGACATTGAGGCAGCCATGCCAGGAGAAAGACCTGCAACTGTACCTACGCCAGCACCTCCACATGATCAAAATCATAATCAGAATTTCAAAGGAAAGAGGAGATGGGACAACAGTAACCCGAGCCCTTAACGATAAGATGAGTTAAAGTCGTGTTTAGGACTATCGAGCCTTTCACGAATACCAGATGTATGGTCGAGTTAGATTCTTTGAATCTTTCCGGCAATAGAAAAGTTTCATGTGGCATTTAATGTCAACATGTTTCAAGTTCCAAAGAGAATGAACGAATGAGAAAGCTTTATGTTGTCGTTTTAGGCTAGCTACCTATACGATTAGAATGGTGGATCCTCTTACAAACTGTTTGAGTACCACCCGAGAATGCTTTGAGAATGTTAATCGTGATAGCACCGCTTGATCGATTTAAGTAAAGACTGGTAAGATAGAAATGTTTAACATAGAGATGTTACAACATAGAGGCAATGCCTTAAGACTAAGGATTCACTTGAGCTATTTCAATAGCGGTGAGATTAAGATTTTTTAATCTCGAGGTAGAGCATCATCACAATATATAGAGACTCGCACTATATAGTTGTCACAATAGAATATCCTTTTATCACGATAAGTATAGTAGTAGGGATGGCAACGGGCCGGATCTGGACCGGGTCTGGCCAATACCAGATCCAGATCCATTTTCATATACCAGATCCAGATCCGGATCCGGATCCGCGAATCTGAAAATTTTGGATCCAGATCCAGATCCGTCAGATCCGCGGATCCGCGGGTCCAGATCCATGGATCTAGTGTTTTCAAATTAAATTCACGAAATCAACAACATTTAATATCCATCATGAAAAATATTGTACAAAATCAACAATTCTCCATCCACTACAAAAATATCAAGATTTACTGCTAAAATTAAAGTATAATAATCAAATGCCAAGAAGTCCAAATCGTAATTTTTTTCACTCTTAATTTCCTAATTAGGGCTGTGTAAGAACAGCCGATTTCAAATTAAAGCCCAATAATTTGTTAGCATTAAAAGCCCAAAAAACAGAAAAAATAACATACTTGAAAACCCTAAAACGTGAGGTGTGCGGCGACGGAGTGCGGCGAGCCGAACTGGAACTGGAGGCTGCACTGCCGCTGCTGCTGGCGGCCGAGCGAGCGCGGCCTGACGGCGGGCGATGGAGGGAGAGAAGCAGGGAGGGCGAGCGGCGAGCGTGACTCAGCGGCGGGCGGGTGAATCGGAGAAGACGACCGGCGATGGAGGTGAGGCACGCCGACTCCAGCAGGATCCTCGCTGCAGTGCGGGCGATGGAGGGAGAGAAGCAGGGAGGGCGAGTGGCGAGCGTGACTCAGCGGCGGGCGGGTGAATCGGAGAAGACGACCGGCGATGGAGGTGAGGCACGCCGACTCCAGCAGGATCCTCGCTGCAGTGCCCTCGTTGTTTTCGGCGATGGAGGTGAGATGGGAGATGGGAGATGGGAGTGAGTCGCTAGGGATGGCAGAGATGGAGGTGGTGCGGCGGGGGAGTGAGAAACCGAGAGGGAGAGGAGAATCACTGAATCAGGAGATGAATTAGGTTTTCAATACTTAATTCTATTTTTTTTTAATATATCTAATATTATTAATAAAATAAATATTAAAAATAAATAATATATTTTTAATTAAATCGGATCCACGGGTCGGATCTGGGTCGGATCCGGATCTCAAATGTCAAGATCCAGATCCAGATCCGTTTTAGAAAATGAGATCCAGATCCAGATCCAGATCCGCGGATCCAGAAAATTGAGATCCAGATCCGTCAAATCGGATCTGGATCCACGGATCTGGACTGGGTCCAGGATCCACTGCCATCTCTATATAGTAGCGATTGAAATTACTCAGTTTGTCATTAGTTTTCAACCATTAGAACGATGCACTAAGTATCAAGCTGTCTTTTGGTAATCAAAGCGATTTTTGGAATCCCAAGCAAAGAACTGGAGCAGATAGTGAGTATGATGAAGTTTTCAACCAACTGTCAATATGTGGTCTACATGGTGGATAATAATGAGAAATGCGTAAAGGAGTTCGTAAATGAATCGCGTCATGAGATATTCAATTCCCCTAGTAAACCAGGGAGATATTATGAAGAAACAAGCAATGAACGAGACTCTCACCACCGAGTCACTACAACAAATGGAGAAGTAAAAAGTTCACACACAAACAAGATATGTACACCACCTCAAGATGGAGGTAAAGAAAAAGGAAATAGAATGAAAGAAATAGAGGAAACCCTTAAATGGAAGGAAAGCACTAGAACTAAACTTAAGGTATAAACCGACCTTAAGGCTAGCAAGCTCAAGCCAAAAGAGTGAACGCTTTGGCTAAAGTGCCAGAAGCTACAGCAAGAATAAAGTTGGAAAGCCACCACAATGGAATCTTAGAAACCCACATTGAATAACCATTTGGAAAAGGGGAAAATGAGTTTACATGGCAAAAGGAGTGCCATTAATCCTCGAAGTGAAAGTTACGAAGACGATGAGAAAAGTTTGATGTTAGAATTCCCTAGTCAATCTGAGAAGGTGACTTAGGACGAAGGAAACAATTAAGGAAGTTCAACAGATTTGAGAGTACAAAGATATTTTTCCAATGAATTACCAAATTTTCACCAGACCTAGTTTCATGCAACATAGTATGTCACTATGGGGAGCACTAATTCAAGATGTCAAAGAAAAGATGGTACACTAAGGATGTGTATTGATTATAAGAAGTTGAAGTAAGCTCATAAGAATATATATCCTCTTTCAAGGATAGACTACCTGTTAAATCAGTTGAGAGGAGCCGGTGTGTTTTCCAAAATTGACTTAAGATCTGGATACCACCAACTCAGGATGAAAAGAGAAGACATCCCAAAGACAGCGTTTCGAACGCGTTATGGACTTTACGAGTTCACAGTGATGCCCTTCGATTTAACGAATGCCCAGCAGTTTTCATGGACCTAATGAACAGAGTTTTCCATCAGTATCTCGATAGTTTTGTCTTAGTGTTAATCGACGACATCCTCGTATACTCTAAGACCGAAGAACAACATGAAGAGCACTTACGCATCGTACTTAAAACCCTGCGCAATGAGAGATGGTTACCAAATTCAACAAGTGTGTATTATGGTTGAAGGAAGTTATATTTCTCGGTCACATAGTGTCGATTGAAGGAATCAAAGTAGACCCGCCAAGGTCGAAGCAGTCAAGGAATGGAAGGCACCATCAAATGTCAATAAGATCATAAGTTTTCTCGGTCTAGCAGGTTACAACAAAAGGTTCATCGAAAGATTCACGAAATTAGCTAGGCCAATGACTCGACTTTTAAAAAAAAAAGGACTAAGTATGTTTGGTCCGAAGCTTGTAAACAAAGTTTTAAGTAGCTCAAGACCAGGCTGACTACTGCACCAGTGTTACCAATACCAGGGGAAAATGAAGAATTTGAGGTGTACACTGATGCCTCGAAACTAGGATTGGGTTACGTGTTGATGCAAAATCAGAAAGTGATAGCATACACGTCTCGTCAATTGAAGCCCCAGGAGCTGAACTACCCAATTCATGATTTAGAACTAGCAGCCGTTGTGCACGCGCTGAAGATTTGGAGACACTACCTCTATGGAGTTAAGTGTAAGATCTTTACAGATCATAAGAGTTTAAAGTACTTTTTCGAGCAAAAAGGATTTAAACATGAGACAACGAAGATGGCTCAAATTAGTAAAGGATTACGATTGCACCATCAGTTACCATTCGGGAAAAGCAAATGTAGTAGCTGACGCCCTGAGTCGAAAGACGAAGGCTAAGCTAGGGTATTTCATTACCCAACAGAAGGAGCTGATTCGTGACTTCGCTTCACTCAGTTTAGAGATTGTTTGTTCCCCAGATTCAGTATCGGGTTATGTAGCTGCACTGACAGCTAAACCTGATTTGAGAGAAAGAATTGTGCAAAGCACAAAGAGAAGATTGGTTCATGGAGAAGATGCGTCTCGCGGCAAGAACGAATGAAACGAAAGGATTCACTGAAGCAAATGATAACGTACTTATGGTTGGTGAAAGATTGTGTGTGCCACACAAAGAAGAATTAAAGAACGAGATTATGAGCAAGGCTCATGATACTCCTTACACTGCACATCTAGGCAGTACAAAGATGCACCAGAATTTAAAGAATTTTTTTTTTTTTTCTGGTGGGAAGGAAAGAAAAGAGATATAGCGTTGTTGTGGAGCGATGTCTCGCATGTCAACAATTAAACCCATTCCCGAGTGGAAGTGGGAGCACATCAACATGGACTTCGTAGTGAGCCTACTGAAGTCAGCACGTGGAAACACTGCTATTTGAGTTATAGCGGACCGATTATCAAAGTCAGCGCACTTTCTGCCAATTCAAATGACTTTTGGATTGGAGAAACTTGCAAAGTTATATGTCAAAGAGATAGTACGCCTCCACGGTGTACCTGTATCTATCACGTCAGATCGTGACATCAGATTCACCTCGCATTTCTGGAAAAGTTTACAAGAAGCAATAGGCACTCAACTAAACTTCAGCACAGCGTACCATCCTCAGACTGACGGACAGTCAGAAAGAACGATTCAGATTCTAAAATTTTTGTTGCGAACAATTATCACAGACAAAGGTAGAAGTTAGGATGATTTGTTACCTCTCGTAGAATTTGCTTATAACAATAGTTATCAAGCAACATTTGGAATAATCCAGATGAGGCCTTGTATGGTCGAAAATGTAGTTCACCACTTTACTAAGATGAAGTAAGTGAAAGAAAGTTGTTAGGTCCTAAACTGATCCAACAGATGGTTGAGAAGGTCGACCACATCAAGCAAAGAATCAAAGTTAGAGCTAAAGCTTGAGAGAATTAGAAATTGCTTTAACTACTTGTTGGTTTGAGTTATGAGTTTGAGTTATGAGCTTGAGTATAATAGCATGATTAATGATGAGTTATTAGCATGCTGCAATGAGATATTGTACGATATGTTGAGTTGTTTTGTGACGCGAGTTTTGCTCACGCAACCTGAATGGTACTTGAGAAGGTATCATGAGCCATAGTATTTGGAGATGGCTTTGAGAGAGAATTGTTGAGTTGTCTTACTGAGTCACGATGATTTAGATGAAGGAATCTAATGTCATTGTTAAGAGAGACCTCAGATGATGCTAAATCATAAAATTCGGCAATTGAGTAATAAGTCGATTGCATTGGATAAGGTCCAATGGAGATATGATAGTTAGAAAGAAGTGGAAAGAGAGCTTGAGGATAAGATGTGAGAGAAGTGTCCGAAACATTTACAGGAGGTACAAATTTCGGGACGAAATTTATTTTAAGGGGGAGGGTATGTAATACCCGGGCTTTTGATGAAGTGTTTAATTGCTTGAGTTTGAGTAATTAGGGTTTAGATCCATTGTTTGATTTACTTTGTAAATATATGAGGAATTATATGAAGTTTTCTTGTTATTTTTAAGATGTTGAGATGTTATTTTGATGATGTGAGAATGACGTGGGATTTTATATCCGTAGTTGAGTTTGAGTATTTGAATAATTCGTGATAATTATTTGAATGAAAACGATGAACTCAGAAGTGAAATCTGAGTCCGTTAAGACGTTTTTGAAATTTTTGACTTTTTGACGATGAATAGTAAAATTCGGCTATTTCGTCTTTTTGTCGACTTTCAAAATCTTACGTGCACGTCGTCGAGAAATATTCTTAGTTTTTTCGATACGAGTCCAATAATGAAAGTTTTTATTTATATTTTTTTTGGACGACGAGTGAATAGTAAACCGAGATTTCTCGATAAACGAACCGAGCTCGTTTATCAGAATTTTGAGAACGAGTTTGCGTTTTCTATATTTATATAGAATAACGAGTGTAATGAAAGTGAGTAGGAGTTAAGAGGGCGAGTAACGAAGAATATGGGTAGTTAGTCGTTAAAACGAGACGAAACGAGATATTTAACGACTAAGTGGGATAATATACTATCTACCCTACCCTACCCTAACCACTCCACCAACCACCCAACCCCACCCACTCACACTTTATTTGGCTAATTTTCAGCCCACAAACACTCCACTCACGCAGCACACACACAAACACACTCAACACACACTAAACACACACTTCACGCCACTTCCATTGACGCTTGGTGTTCGAGCTTTCAAGCTCCGATTTGAGTGCCGAGACGAGCCCCGATCATCTTTTCGATCACGTATCTAAGTAGGTAAGATCTCTACCTACGTTTTGATGGTTTTCTTTTCGATTTTCGTCGACGTCGAAAAAAACGTCGATTCTCGACTTTATTTTGAAACGACGTCGGATCGTCGTGAAATTTTAGTATGTTGTTCTTGGGTAGATGTTGAGCATGTTTAATGAAGGGAGTAAGAACGGAACGAACCGTAGCTATGAAACCCATGAGGGCAGCCCCGTTTTTCACATATTAGCTTGTCTTTCGATTTTGTTTGATGGAATTGACTGGGTTTATGAATGTTTATATACTGGAAGCATGCTAATTGATTTAAAATTTATGGATGATAATTGTTGAATGGATGATAATTGTTGAACGAAATTAAAACTGGAATTCTGTCAAAATTTTACAGCAGTTTCAAGCTTATGTTTCGATGAGTTTTCATTGCTTGGTGGCTCTGAAATTTTAGTATGTTTATCTATGATATATGTATTTCGTCGCTGCAAAATTTCATGTCTTTTGGATGATGTTTGCTATTTTAAAGATATTTTGAAAAATCCTTGACAGAATCTGTCAACTGTTGGTAGACTTTACAAAAACGTTTATATCTATTAATCCATGAAGGATTTTGCATCACCGTTTTTTTTAAAACGAAACTAGACTTCAATACCTTTCTAAAAACATAAGATTTCGATTTTTATGACCTCTGAAACAGAGCAGTTTATTATTTCAAAAATGCCCTGTTCTGCTGTCATATTTTTCCAACTGTAAAAGTGTATGAGTTTCATTGTTTATTTGGCAGATCATATGAACGTTTTCTCTTGTAAACTTTTAACCAAATCTTCAAGGATACCTTTAGTTTTGGCTGATTAAATTTGATGAAATTTTATTAAGGTTTGCCTTGGTTTCTAATGGCCTAAACAAAATTGGCAGAAACTGTCAATCTTTGACAGCCTGCACTAAAAGAGCAATATCTCCAAAAACCTTTAACCTTTTTGGTTAATTACCATTTTTAGAGTGAACTACACTTCATGAAGTTTTTGAGATCAATTGGTATGAGAGTTTATGATGATTGAGTTGGTTGTTATGAATTTTTAAAGATGACACAAAAACAGCAAAACTTTCTAGATAACAACTTGATTATATTTGTTTTGATGGATGATACGATATGACTAAATGGTGTGAGTTGTGAGAGTTTTGATTTACGCACATACGTGTTGGTATCTGACACTCGAACAATTGGCTTCGAGTATAAATGATAGTTTATTGATAAAGAGTTTTGATGATTTTGAATTGTTTGGTTTGCGTTGAAAAGATGTCAAGATGTTAAGTTTTGAGTCGAGAGACGAGTTCACATAGTGAGATTCACGCGTTGAAATCTCGTGGCTGACATTATATATGAATAGGTCATGCCGAAATTTTTAATGAATACTTTGATATATCATCAAATAATCATTATAATTTCTAAGTGAAATTAGGATTTGAGCATAGTCAATTCTTGTTGACCCGTGATTCAAATACATGCCTAATGGAAAGTTTAATTTTCTAATTGGTTAATTAGATGAGATGAGAGTGAATAGATCTACTAAGAAAGTAGACTTTTCTATGTGTTAAATATTTCTTTTTAATTGAAGCGCTGCTAATTATAACATAAGGATGTTATAATTAATGAGTAATGACGAGAGATAATAATTGTTATTGATTAACAATCAAGAGAGATGAACATTAGAGATACTAATGTTTCATAAAAGAGATTAGATTATTAATCGAGGTTTCTTTTATAACTTCTCATCAATTCTTCATAACGATGAAGGTCCTTTTGGGAAGTAATGACTTGAGGGAGAGAGTGACGTTACTCATTGATACAGAGACACAACGAGGTGGGCATTACTTTCATATATATCAAATGAGTTTAAATGTTACGTTCAAGCAAGTTATTTCATGACTAAATTAATTGAAGTTATTTCAAATATTGTCTTGCCATAAAATGTTTTAATTTCAGTATGATATCTATCTGATGTGGCTTTTATCATGTAATCGAATTCGGGTCTTGAGCAGTTGATAGCTATCCTGCCAGGGCTAGTGTACACCAGTGACCGTGAGTCATCTAGCGGGTTGGCCGGTCAAGTGACCGTGAGAGGTGGCCACCTCTCCGGCACAAAGTTCCAGATATGATAGATTACAAGAGAACTTAGACTGCAGTCGAACTTTAAGAATCACAAATGAATTTAGTAAGCTTGGGCCTTTTAGCGAAAAACTCCCTTGCTGTACTGTTTATGATGGCATGACAATTTACAGTTTTGAAGCATGTATTTTTATACTTAGGCATACGTGCCCACTGAGTACTTTTGTACTCAAGCCCTGCATATATTTCTAAATGTGCAGGTTGAGCAGCTACCGATGGTGATGAAGTGACGAGCGAGATTCTTTTGCCTTATTATGTATTAATGAACTCTAGGGTTACATGTCTTCATACATCTAATCAGAATCTTATTCCGCTGCGTACTCAGAAGTTTTATGTTATTTTGACTAAGTCGGAGTTATCCAAACTTACTAGTTATTTGAGTCTATACGACTAAACCTCCGTTATATTATAAATATCCCTTTTGTTAACAATGATGAAATGTGATCCTTCCTTGTTTGATTATTCCCCTTTCTACCCCGCTTCTAATCTCCCTCCATTAGTCACGGTTTCCCCGGCTTAATTATCCTTAATTAGGGCCGGTCGTGACAGAGTGGTATCAGAGCAAATCATTTGCTCTGAACCCTAGAGTTAACCAATTTTTCTAGTATGATCACTAGTATGAAAGAGTCAGTCGACAAAAGCTCAGCACTTCATCACATCGTCATGCTCAACTAGAAAGAAGGTGGTAATGATTTTAAAACATTGAGAAGTTCACGTTTTATATGAATGTACTGATGCTTACATTCAAGTTTTATGCTTTATTGATTGATTAGATATCTCAATGAACTTAGATGCGTTAAGAATGCATGATCACTGTTACGAGAAGAACAATAGAAGCTAGAAACTCAGTTATATTTCACTATAGCCATGGTGAAGAGCTAAGAAAGAGGAAGAGAATCCAATGAAAGTAGTGCAAGCGGAGTGCCACGCACGAATCACTGACGCAGGCATTGTTCTTCATTCAGGTTGTTCACGCGAGACGGAACACCTAATCGACTATTGCCTTATTCAATGATAGTTTAAGTATGATATTGCTTATAGCGATGAGTGTGACTTATGTAATCAGTTAGCTAATCCCTAATATGTTGAGACTCACTTCTAGCCTTGATTATCACTAGTTATGGCATGAAGAGAACCTTTATGATTTATGTTCAACCTTTAGAGTTAGACTCGCATCGGGTCATAACGCTTTGTTTAATGATGATATAGTATTGTGACTAGAACTTTCAGCTTGCAATTTCTGATATACGGAACCTTTTACATTACCTATTACATTACACGAGACATGGTTGAGAACCCTTATTGATTATGATCACGTGCTACGAATCCGAAAGACGAGATGGGACATGGATACTAGCAGTTACCAACCATTATGATTGATAAAAGAAAAATCTATGCAAATGCATAAAATGGGATAAATTCCCAAGGATGGTTGCAAGTTTAATAAGAGCTTGAAATGTCGACAACGGTTCGACGATGGGGTTAAGGGATTGAGATTCTAATGAAACCCTAAGAGTGTACTCAAGTTAAGTATACATACCTTACTCTATCAAAGACATCGCCCCAATTACAACATCTCGGGTTAGACGATCAACATAGTGACCAGAATGAAGGCGTCGACTAAAGTCGTTCCATGACTTAGTATTATGTGTAGCGATCCATACTAAATAAGATGCTCAGAGAAGCAACATCTATTTCATTATGAAAGATGTCATGATTCAGAAGGTCCTTCGCAAGGGCACGTTAGTGTATCAATTTACATGGTCACATTTCAAGCGTTATGAGAATGAACGCTCAATGCTAGAAGTAACATATTAAGATCGTTTAGATTGTTGAGTAAGTTTGAAAATTGTTGAAAGGTCTTACTTCACTCATAGAAGATTTTAGGAAATGATGTTGATTATAGAAAATAGACTTCAATCTTGAGAATCTCTAGAACATTCTCAATGATAGATTTTAGATAAAAAAAAAGTGGAGATTTTATAACAGAGGTACCTTTTGCAGCTAGTGATCAAGAATTACCAAGTTCGGAAAAGTATTTCCGAGTGACTGAGAAGTAGTTGTGTCGGACCTGGCCAGTCCACATGGCCAAAATCTCAGTAGTCGTCATATATGGGTCTTTAAACCTATATATTTTAAACCTTCATCTGAAAAGCCAAACGGGTTCAGACTATTAGGTCATTTCGCTTCGACCTTTCAGTCAATTCATTTCTACCCTATGGTTATTCATTTTCAATTGTTTGGCAAATTATTAGAACACTTTGCCTAATTGTCATTTGTGATTTGAATCATTGCGATCTACTAGCTGTTGGTAGATTTTCTGTGACCCAAGGACAAACAGGTACTCATCAGATTAATCAGTCAAACACGTATGCTTCTACTCAAGGGTCAAGCACGTAATGCATGCAGACAATCTCTTATGCATTTAGTAGGACGTTAGTTGTGTATTTCGAAAATGATGATCATTTCGATGCTTTTGTATGCCCCAATGTTGGCTTAGTTACTTTGACTAGTATTAGTAGGGAAACGTTGGTTCATAGGGCATTTCGGACTGAGCTCGTTCATGATAACCTTGCTAGATAGCCAGTTCATCATATATAATGCTTGGATAGATCATCAGATCTATATTCAATTGTTGATGAAATAGTCCTCATTGATACTAATTTCCCATATCTATGTAGCGACCCTATCAGTCTTTTGCGGCAAGTCACTTCCGCTATGTTATTTTTATACTTTCATGAGGAAGAGTATGAGCGAGATTTGAGAATCAAGAAAACGATTTACAGAATCGATGATATGCATATGTGTATTACATTGGTGACTATATGACGACTCATCGGAATGCCAACAAAGCAAAGGCGTCCGAGAGAAGGTGAAAGAATTCCCTGAGATGATGGAAGAGGCCCAGTACCAGGGCTAGAACAAAACATGGCCTCACCACCCATACAACCAGAACATAGAATAGATGAACTATTCCTATAACAAAGTCCACTTGTCTTCAGTAGGACAAGAGATCCAGCCAAGCTGAGACATGTGTGCGAAAGATTTAGTGCATTTTCAGCTTTTTCGCTGCACTGACCAAGAGCGCCTAACTTATGTGTTCTTTTCAGTTGACTGGGTCAGCTGATTTCTGGTGGGAAGCAATGATGAAAACGATGACAGCAGAGCAGTTAGAAAACCTGACTTGGGAATAATTTAAAGCCGGTATATATGACAAGTATATACCCAAGAGCTACCGCAAGAAAAAGGAGGCTGAATTTTACAATTCTGAAACAAGGAAAGATGTCGGTAACTTAATACGACAGGATGTTCTGCGATATGTCTAGATATGCGCCGGAACAAGTTGACACAGATGAGAAGATGGCTGAAAAGTTTTGTGCCGGTCTGAGGCACGAGATTAGGATGGCTTTGGCAGGCCACGAAGGATTGTCCTACACTGAGTCGCTCAGCCGAGCGTTAGACATTGAGGCAGCCATGCCAGGAGAAAGACCTGCAACTGTACCTGCGCCAGCACCTCCACATGATCAAAATCATAATCAGAATTTCAAAGGAAAGAGGAGATGGGACAACAGTAACCCGAGCCCTTAACGATAAGATGAGTTAAAGTCGTGTTTAGGACTATCGAGCCTTTCACGAATACCAGATGTATGGTCGAGTTAGATTCTTTGAATCTTTCCGGCAATAGAAAAGTTTCATGTGGCATTTAATGTCAACATGTTTCAAGTTCCAAAGAGAATGAACGAATGAGAAAGCTTTATGTTGTCGTTTTAGGCTAGCTACCTATACGATTAGAATGGTGGATCCTCTTACAAACTGTTTGAGTACCACCCGAGAATGCTTTGAGAATGTTAATCGTGATAGCACCGCTTGATCGATTTAAGTAAAGACTGGTAAGATAGAAATGTTTAACATAGAGATGTTACAACATAGAGGCAATGCCTTAAGACTAAGGATTCACTTGAGCTATTTCAATAGCGGTGAGATTAAGATTTTTTAATCTCGAGGTAGAGCATCATCACAATATATAGAGACTCGCACTATATAGTTGTCACAATAGAATATCCTTTTATCACGATAAGTATAGTAGCGATTGGAATTACTCAGTTTGTCATTAGTTTTCAACCATTAGAACGATGCACTAAGTATCAAGCTGTCTTTTGGTAATCAAAGCGATTTTTGGAATCCCAAGCAAAGAACTGGAGCAGATAGTGAGTATGATGAAGTTTTCAACCAACTGTCAATATGTGGTCTACATGGTGGATAATAATGAGAAATGCGTAAAGGAGTTCGTAAATGAATCGCGTCATGAGATATTCAATTCCCCTAGTAAACCAGGGAGATATTATGAAGAAACAAGCAATGAACGAGACTCTCACCACCGAGTCACTACAACAAATGGAGAAGTAAAAAGTTCACACACAAACAAGATATGTACACCACCTCAAGATGGAGGTAAAGAAAAAGGAAATAGAATGAAAGAAATAGAGGAAACCCTTAAATGGAAGGAAAGCACTAGAACTAAACTTAAGGTATAAACCGACCTTAAGGCTAGCAAGCTCAAGCCAAAAGAGTGAACGCTTTGGCTAAAGTGCCAGAAGCTACAGCAAGAATAAAGTTGGAAAGCCACCACAATGGAATCTTAGAAACCCACATTGAATAACCATTTGGAAAAGGGGAAAATGAGTTTACATGGCAAAAGGAGTGCCATTAATCCTCGAAGTGAAAGTTACGAAGACGATGAGAAAAGTTTGATGTTAGAATTCCCTAGTCAATCTGAGAAGGTGACTTAGGACGAAGGAAACAATTAAGGAAGTTCAACAGATTTGAGAGTACAAAGATATTTTTCCAATGAATTACCAAATTTTCACCAGACCTAGTTTCATGCAACATAGTATGTCACTATGGGGAGCACTAATTCAAGATGTCAAAGAAAAGATGGTACACTAAGGATGTGTATTGATTATAAGAAGTTGAAGTAAGCTCATAAGAATAGATATCCTCTTTCAAGGATAGACTACCTGTTAAATCAGTTGAGAGGAGCCGGTGTGTTTTCCAAAATTGACTTAAGATCTGGATACCACCAACTCAGGATGAAAAGAGAAGACATCCCAAAGACAGCGTTTCGAACGCGTTATGGACTTTACGAGTTCACAGTGATGCCCTTCGATTTAACGAATACCCAGCAGTTTTCATGGACCTAATGAACAGAGTTTTCCATCAGTATCTCGATAGTTTTGTCTTAGTGTTAATCGACGACATCCTCGTATACTCTAAGACCGAAGAACAACATGAAGAGCACTTACGCATCGTACTTAAAACCCTGTGCAATGAGAGATGGTTACCAAATTCAACAAGTGTGTATTATGGTTGAAGGAAGTTATATTTCTCGGTCACATAGTGTCGATTGAAGGAATCAAAGTAGACCCGCCAAGGTCGAAGCAGTCAAGGAATGGAAGGCACCATCAAATGTCAATAAGATCATAAGTTTTCTTGGTCTAGCAGGTTACAACAAAAGGTTCATCGAAAGATTCACGAAATTAGCTAGGCCAATGACTCGACTTTTAAAAAAAAAAGGACTAAGTATGTTTGGTCCGAAGCTTGTAAACAAAGTTTTAAGTAGCTCAAGACCAGGCTGACTACTGCACCAGTGTTACCAATACCAGGGGAAAATGAAGAATTTGAGGTGTACACTGATGCCTCGAAACTAGGATTGGGTTACGTGTTGATGCAAAATCAGAAAGTGATAGCATACACGTCTCGTCAATTGAAGCCCCAGGAGCTGAACTACCCAATTCATGATTTAGAACTAGCAGCCGTTGTGCACGTGCTGAAGATTTGGAGACACTACCTCTATGGAGTTAAGTGTAAGATCTTTACAGATCATAAGAGTTTAAAGTACTTTTTCGAGCAAAAAGGATTTAAACATGAGACAACGAAGATGGCTCAAATTAGTAAAGGATTACGATTGCACCATCAGTTACCATTCAGGAAAAGCAAATGTAGTAGCTGACGCCCTGAGTCGAAAGACGAAGGCTAAGCTAGGGTATTTCATTACCCAACAGAAGGAGCTGATTCGTGACTTCGCTTCACTCAGTTTAGAGATTGTTTGTTCCCCAGATTCAGTATCGGGTTATGTAGCTGCACTGACAGCTAAACCTGATTTGAGAGAAAGAATTGTGCAAAGCACAAAGAGAAGATTGGTTCTTGGAGAAGATGCGTCTCGCGGCAAGAACGAATGAAACGAAAGGATTCACTGAAGCAAATGATAACGTACTTATGGTTGGTGAAAGATTGTGTGTGCCACACAAAGAAGAATTAAAGAACGAGATTATGAGCAAGGCTCATGATACTCCTTACACTGCACATCTAGGCAGTACAAAGATGCACCATAATTTAAAGAAAATTTTTTTTTTCTGGTGGGAAGGAAAGAAAAGAGATATAGCGTTGTTGTGGAGCGATGTCTCGCATGTCAACAATTAAACCCATTCCCGAGTGGAAGTGGGAGCACATCAACATGGACTTCGTAGTGAGCCTACTGAAGTCAGCACGTGGAAACACTGCTATTTGAGTTATAGCGGACCGATTATCAAAGTCAGCGCACTTTCTGCCAATTCAAATGACTTTTGGATTGGAGAAACTTGCAAAGTTATATGTCAAAGAGATAGTACGCCTCCACGGTGTACCTGTATCTATCACGTCAGATCGTGACATCAGATTCACCTCGCATTTCTGGAAAAGTTTACAAGAAGCAATAGGCACTCAACTAAACTTCAGCACAGCGTACCATCCTCAGACTGACGGACAGTCAGAAAGAACGATTCAGATTCTAAAATTTTTGTTGCGAACAATTATCACAGACAAAGGTAGAAGTTAGGATGATTTGTTACCTCTCGTAGAATTTGCTTATAACAATAGTTATCAAGCAACATTTGGAATAATCCAGATGAGGCCTTGTATGGTCGAAAATGTAGTTCACCACTTTACTAAGATGAAGTAAGTGAAAGAAAGTTGTTAGGTCCTAAACTGATCCAACAGATGGTTGAGAAGGTCGACCACATCAAGCAAAGAATCAAAGTTAGAGCTAAAGCTTGAGAGAATTAGAAATTGCTTTAACTACTTGTTGGTTTGAGTTATGAGTTTGAGTTATGAGCTTGAGTATAATAGCATGATTAATGATGAGTTATTAGCATGCTGCAATGAGATATTGTACGATATGTTGAGTTGTTTTGTGACGCGAGTTTTGCTCACGCAACCTGAATGGTACTTGAGAAGGTATCATGAGCCATAGTATTTGGAGATGGCTTTGAGAGAGAATTGTTGAGTTGTCTTACTGAGTCACGATGATTTAGATGAAGGAATCTAATGTCATTGTTAAGAGAGACCTCAGATGATGCTAAATCATAAAATTCGGCAATTGAGTAATAAGTCGATTGCATTGGATAAGGTCCAATGGAGATATGATAGTTAGAAAGAAGTGGAAAGAGAGCTTGAGGATAAGATGTGAGAGAAGTGTCCGAAACATTTACAGGAGGTACAAATTTCGGGACGAAATTTATTTTAAGGGGGAGGGTATGTAATACCCGGGCTTTTGATGAAGTGTTTAATTGCTTGAGTTTGAGTAATTAGGGTTTAGATCCATTGTTTGATTTACTTTGTAAATATATGAGGAATTATATGAAGTTTTCTTGTTATTTTTAAGATGTTGAGATGTTATTTTGATGATGTGAGAATGACGTGGGATTTTATATCCGTAGTTGAGTTTGAGTATTTGAATAATTCGTGATAATTATTTGAATGAAAACGATGAACTCGGAAGTGAAATCTGAGTCCGTTAAGACGTTTTTGAAATTTTTGACTTTTTGATGATGAATAGTAAAATTCGGCTATTTCGTCTTTTTGTCGACTTTCAAAATCTTACGTGCACGTCGTCGAGAAATATTCTTAGTTTTTTCGATACGAGTCCAATAATGAAAGTTTTTATTTATATTTTTTTTGGACGACGAGTGAATAGTAAACCGAGATTTCTCGATAAACGAACCGAGCTCGTTTATCAGAATTTTGAGAACGAGTTTGCGTTTTCTATATTTATATAGAATAACGAGTGTAATGAAAGTGAGTAGGAGTTAAGAGGGCGAGTAACGAAGAATATGGGTAGTTAGTCGTTAAAACGAGACGAAACGAGATATTTAACGACTAAGTGGGATAATATACTATCTACCCTACCCTACCCTAACCACTCCACCAACCACCCAACCCCACCCACTCACACTTTATTTGGCTAATTTTCAGCCCACAAACACTCCACTCACGCAGCACACACACAAACACACTCAACACACACTAAACACACACTTCACGCCACTTCCATTGACGCTTGGTGTTCGAGCTTTCAAGCTCCGATTTGAGTGTCGAGACGAGCCCCGATCATCTTTTCGATCACGTATCTAAGTAGGTAAGATCTCTACCTACGTTTTGATGGTTTTCTTTTCGATTTTCGTCGACGTCGAAAAAAACGTCGATTCTCGACTTTATTTTGAAACGACGTCGGATCATCGTGAAATTTTAGTATGTTGTTCTTGGGTAGATGTTGAGCATGTTTAATGAAGGGAGTAAGAACGGAACGAACCGTAGCTATGAAACCCATGAGGGCAGCCCCGTTTTTCACATATTAGCTTGTCTTTCGATTTTGTTTGATGGAATTGACTGGGTTTATGAATGTTTATATACTGGAAGCATGCTAATTGATTTACAATTTATGGATGATAATTGTTGAATGGATGATAATTGTTGAACGAAATTAAAACTGGAATTCTGTCAAAATTTTACAGCAGTTTCAAGCTTATGTTTCGATGAGTTTTCATTTCTTGATGGCTCTGAAATTTTAGTATGTTTATCTATGATATATGTATTTCGTCGCTGCAAAATTTCATGTCTTTTGGATGATGTTTGCTATTTTAAAGATATTTTGAAAAATCCTTGACAGAATCTGTCAACTGTTGGTAGACTTCACAAAAACGTTTATATCTATTAATCCATGAAGGATTTTGCATCACCGTTTTTTTTAAAACGAAACTAGACTTCAATACCTTTCTAAAAACATAAGATTTCGATTTTTATGACCTCTGAAACAGAGCAGTTTATTATTTCAAAAATGCCATGTTCTGCTGTCATATTTTTCCAACTGTAAAAGTGTATGAGTTTCATTGTTTATTTGGCAGATCATATGAACGTTTTCTCTTGTAAACTTTTAACCAAATCTTCAAGGATACCTTTAGTTTTGGCTGATTAAATTTGATGAAATTTTATTAAGGTTTGCCTTGGTTTCTAATGGCCTAAACAAAATTGGCAGAAACTGTCAATCTTTGACAGCCTGCACTAAAAGAGCAATATCTCCAAAAACCTTTAACCTTTTTGGTTAATTACCATTTTTAGAGTGAACTACACTTCATGAAGTTTTTGAGATCAATTGGTATGAGAGTTTATGATGATTGAGTTGGTTGTTATGAATTTTTAAAGATGACACAAAAACAGCAAAACTTTCTAGATAACAACTTGATTATATTTGTTTTGATGGATGATACGATATGACTAAATGGTGTGAGTTGTGAGAGTTTTGATTTACGCACATACGTGTTGGTATCTGACACTCGAACAATTGGCTTCGAGTATAAATGATAGTTTATTGATAAAGAGTTTTGATGATTTTGAATTGTTTGGTTTGCGTTGAAAAGATGTCAAGATGTTAAGTTTTGAGTCGAGAGACGAGTTCACATAGTGAGATTCACGCGTTGAAATCTCGTGGCTGACATTATATATGAATAGGTCATGCCGAAATTTTTAATGAATACTTTGATATATCATCAAATAATCATTATAATTTCTAAGTGAAATTAGGATTTGAGCATAGTCAATTCTTGTTGACCCGTGATTCAAATACATGCCTAATGGAAAGTTTAATTTTCTAATTGGTTAATTAGATGAGATGAGAGTGAATAGATCTACTAAGAAAGTAGACTTTTCGATGTGTTAAATATTTCTTTTTAATTGAAGCGCTGCTAATTATAACATAAGGATGTTATAATTAATGAGTAATGACGAGAGATAATAATTGTTATTGATTAACAATCAAGAGAGATGAACATTAGAGATACTAATGTTTCATAAAAGAGATTAGATTATTAATCGAGGTTTCTTTTATAACTTCTCATCAATTCTTCATAACGATGAAGGTCCTTTTGGGAAGTAATGACTTGAGGGAGAGAGTGACGTTACTCATTGATACAGAGACACAACGAGGTGGGCATTACTTTCATATATATCAAATGAGTTTAAATGTTACGTTCAAGCAAGTTATTTCATGACTAAATTAATTGAAGTTATTTCAAATATTGTCTTGCCATAAAATGTTTTAATTTCAGTATGATATCTATCTGATGTGGCTTTTATCATGTAATCGAATTCGGGTCTTGAGCAGTTGATAGCTATCCTGCCAGGGCTAGTGTACACCAGTGACCGTGAGTCATCTAGCGGGTTGGCCGGTCAAGTGACCGTGAGAGGTGGCCACCTCTCCGGCACAAAGTTCCAGATATGATAGATTACAAGAGAACTTAGACTGCAGTCGAACTTTAAGAATCACAAATGAATTTAGTAAGCTTGGGCCTTTTAGCGAAAAACTCCCTTGCTGTACTGTTTATGATGGCATGACAATTTACAGTTTTGAAGCATGTATTTTTATACTTAGGCATACGTGCCCACTGAGTACTTTTGTACTCAAGCCCTGCATATATTTCTAAATGTGCAGGTTGAGCAGCTACCGATGGTGATGAAGTGACGAGCGAGATTCTTTTGCCTTATTATGTATTAATGAACTCTAGGGTTACATGTCTTCATACATGTAATCAGAATCTTATTCCGCTGCGTACTCAGAAGTTTTATGTTATTTTGACTAAGTCGGAGTTATCCAAACTTACTAGTTATTTGAGTCTATACGACTAAACCTCCGTTATATTATAAATATCCCTTTTGTTAACAATGATGAAATGTGATCCTTCCTTGTTTGATTATTCCCCTTTCTACCCCGCTTCTAATCTCCCTCCATTAGTCACGGTTTCCCCGGCTTAATTATCCTTAATTAGGGCCGGTCGTGACAGAGTGGTATCAGAGCAAATCATTTGCTCTGAACCCTAGAGTTAACCAATTTTTCTAGTATGATCACTAGTATGAAAGAGTCAGTCGACAAAAGCTCAGCACTTCATCACATCGTCATGCTCAACAAGAAAGAAGGTGGTAATGATTTTAAAACATTGAGAAGTTCACGTTTTATATGAATGTACTGATGCTTACATTCAAGTTTTATGCTTTATTGATTGATTAGATATCTCAATGAACTTAGATGCGTTAAGAATGCATGATCACTGTTACGAGAAGAACAATAGAAGCTAGAAACTCAGTTATATTTCACTATAGCCATGGTGAAGAGCTAAGAAAGAGGAAGAGAATCCAATGAAAGTAGTGCAAGCGGAGTGCCACGCACGAATCACTGACGCAGGCATTGTTCTTCATTCAGGTTGTTCACGCGAGACGGAACACCTAATCGACTATTGCCTTATTCAATGATAGTTTAAGTATGATATTGCTTATAGCGATGAGTGTGACTTATGTAATCAGTTAGCTAATCCCTAATATGTTGAAACTCACTTCTAGCCTTGATTATCACTAGTTAGGGCATGAAGAGAACCTTTATGATTTATGTTCAACCTTTAGAGTTAGACTCGCATCGGGTCATAACGCTTTGTTTAATGATGATATAGTATTGTGACTAGAACTTTCAGCTTGCAATTTCTGATATACGGAACCTTTTACATTACCTATTACATTACACGAGACATGGTTGAGAACCCTTATTGATTATGATCACGTGCTACGAATCCGAAAGACGAGATGGGACATGGATACTAGCAGTTACCAACCATTATGATTGATAAAAGAAAAATCTATGCAAATGCATAAAATGGGATAAATTCCCAAGGATGGTTGCAAGTTTAATAAGAGCTTGAAATGTCGACAACGGTTCGACGATGGGGTTAAGGGATTGAGATTCTAATGAAACCCTAAGAGTGTACTCAAGTTAAGTATACATACCTTACTCTATCAAAGACATCGCCCCAATTACAACATCTCGGGTTAGACGATCAACATAGTGACCAGAATGAAGGCGTCGACTAAAGTCGTTCCATGACTTAGTATTATGTGTAGCGATCCATACTAAATAAGATGCTCAGAGAAGCAACATCTATTTCATTATGAAAGATGTCATGATTCAGAAGGTCCTTCGCAAGGGCACGTTAGTGTATCAATTTACATGGTCACATTTCAAGCGTTATGAGAATGAACGCTCAATGCTAGAAGTAACATATTAAGATCGTTTAGATTGTTGAGTAAGTTTGAAAATTGTTGAAAGGTCTTACTTCACTCATAGAAGATTTTAGGAAATGATGTTGATTATAGAAAATAGACTTCAATCTTGAGAATCTCTAGAACATTCTCAATGATAGATTTTAGAAAAAAAAAAAAAAAAAAAAGTGGAGATTTTATAACAGAGGTACCTTTTGCAGCTAGTGATCAAGAATTACCAAGTTCGGAAAAGTATTTCCGAGTGACTGAGAAGTAGTTGTGTCGGACCTGGCCAGTCCACATGGCCAAAATCTCAGTAGTCGTCATATATGGGTCTTTAAACCTATATATTTTAAACCTTCATCTGAAAAGCCAAACGGGTTCAGACTATTAGGTCATTTCGCTTCGACCTTTCAGTCAATTCATTTCTACCCTATGGTTATTCATTTTCAATTGTTTGGCAAATTATTAGAACACTTTGCCTAATTGTCATTTGTGATTTGAATCATTGCGATCTACTAGCTGTTGGTAGATTTTCTGTGACCCGAGGACAAACAGGTACTCATCAGATTAATCAGTCAAACACGTATGCTTCTACTCAAGGGTCAAGCACGTAATGCATGCAGACAATCTCTTATGCATTTAGTAGGACGTTAGTTGTGTATTTCGAAAATGATGATCATTTCGATGCTTTTGTATGCCCCAATGTTGGCTTAGTTACTTTGACTAGTATTAGTAGGGAAACGTTGGTTCATAGGGCATTTCGGACTGAGCTCGTTCATGATAACCTTGCTAGATAGCCAGTTCATCATATATAATGCTTGGATAGATCATCAGATCTATATTCAATTGTTGATGAAATAGTCCTCATTGATACTAATTTCCCATATCTATGTAGCGACCCTATCAGTCTTTTGCGGCATGTCACTTCCGCTATGTTATTTTTATACTTTCATGAGGAAGAGTATGAGCGAGATTTGAGAATCAAGAAAACGATTTACAGAATCGATGATATGCATATGTGTATTACATTGGTGACTATATGACGACTCATCGGAATGCCAACAAAGCAAAGGCGTCCGAGAGAAGGGGAAAGAATTCCCTGAGATGATGGAAGAGGCCCAGTACCAGGGCTAGAACAAAACATGGCCTCACCACCCATACAACCAGAACATAGAATAGATGAACTATTCCTATAACAAAGTCCACTTGTCTTCAGTAGGACAAGAGATCCAGCCAAGCTGAGACATGTGTGCGAAAGATTTAGTGCATTTTCAGCTTTTTCGCTGCACTGACCAAGAGCGCCTAACTTGTGTGTTCTTTTCAGTTGACTGGGTCAGCTGATTTCTGGTGGGAAGCAATGATGAAAACGATGACAGCAGAGCAGTTAGAAAACCTGACTTGGGAATAATTTAAAGCCGGTATATATGACAAGTATATACCCAAGAGCTACAGCAAGAAAAAGGAGGCTGAATTTTACAATTCTGAAACAAGGAAAGATGTCGGTAACTTAATACGACAGGATGTTCTGCGATATGTCTAGATATGCGCCGGAACAAGTTGACACAGATGAGAAGATGGCTGAAAAGTTTTGTGCCGGTCTGAGGCACGAGATTAGGATGGCTTTGGCAGGCCACGAAGGATTGTCCTACACTGAGTCGCTCAGCCGAGCGTTAGACATTGAGGCAGCCATGCCAGGAGAAAGACCTGCAACTGTACCTGCGCCAGCACCTCCACATGATCAAAATCATAATCAGAATTTCAAAGGAAATAGGAGATGGGACAACAGTAACCCGAGCCCTTAACGATAAGATGAGTTAAAGTCGTGTTTAGGACTATCGAGCCTTTCACGAATACCAGATGTATGGTCGAGTTAGATTCTTTGAATCTTTCCGGCAATAGAAAAGTTTCATGTGGCATTTAATGTCAACATGTTTCAAGTTCCAAAGAGAATGAACGAATGAGAAAGCTTTATGTTGTCGTTTTAGGCTAGCTACCTATACGATTAGAATGGTGGATCCTCTTACAAACTGTTTGAGTACCACCCGAGAATGCTTTGAGAATGTTAATCGTGATAGCACCGCTTGATCGATTTAAGTAAAGACTGGTAAGATAGAAATGTTTAACATAGAGATGTTACAACATAGAGGCAATGCCTTAAGACTAAGGATTCACTTGAGCTATTTCAATAGCGGTGAGATTAAGATTTTTTAATCTCGAGGTAGAGCATCATCACAATATATAGAGACTCGCACTATATAGTTGTCACAATAGAATATCCTTTTATCACGATAAGTATAGTAGCGATTGGAATTACTCAGTTTGTCATTAGTTTTCAACCATTAGAACGATGCACTAAGTATCAAGCTGTCTTTTGGTAATCAAAGCGATTTTTGGAATCCCAAGCAAAGAACTGGAGCAGATAGTGAGTATGATGAAGTTTTCAACCAACTGTCAATATGTGGTCTACATGGTGGATAATAATGAGAAATGCGTAAAGGAGTTCGTAAATGAATCGCGTCATGAGATATTCAATTCCCCTAGTAAACCAGGGAGATATTATGAAGAAACAAGCAATGAACGAGACTCTCACCACCGAGTCACTACAACAAATGGAGAAGTAAAAAGTTCACACACAAACAAGATATGTACACCACCTCAAGATGGAGGTAAAGAAAAAGGAAATAGAATGAAAGAAATAGAGGAAACCCTTAAATGGAAGGAAAGCACTAGAACTAAACTTAAGGTATAAACCGACCTTAAGGCTAGCAAGCTCAAGCCAAAAGAGTGAACGCTTTGGCTAAAGTGCCAGAAGCTACAGCAAGAATAAAGTTGGAAAGCCACCACAATGGAATCTTAGAAACCCACATTGAATAACCATTTGGAAAAGGGGAAAATGAGTTTACATGGCTGTTTAGCCCTATTTTGTGATGAATCTCTGGGTGTTTACGTGTTATATTGACTTTTATTTTGGTCTCTTTCACTTAAGAGTTGAATGATTTGAGCTTTTGTGCTAATTTTGTTGTCTCAGGATTTTGTGCTCACATTGATTGATATGTGAACAAAAGTAAAGTCAGAATTTAGTTGAATGGTCTGAAGAAGAATCAAAGTTCGTCTCGATACGAGTTCGTAGGCGAAAACGGATCTAAAATCCGACTTGAAACGAGGGAGAACGGACCAAAACAAAAACGCTGCGCATTGCAGTCTGCGAAAGGCATACACGGCGGCGCCGTGGCACGGCGCGCGCCGTGCACGGCGGCCGCCGTCCCACGGCGGCCGCCGCCTCTGTTCAGATCCGACAGTACGATTTTGCGTTTAAAAACCCCTTTCTAGGGTTTTACTTTATCACTTCTCGACCCAGCAGCCTCCAAGGGCGATTTCCACATTTTTCCTTGGGTTTTTAGAGTTTCAAATCAATTACTTTCGATTGTGGATTCATTGGATTGCTTTGGATGTCAATTAACACTTCATCGGATTGGTTTTCCTTGGATTGCTATGTTTTGTAAGAACTCCCTTTGATTCTCTTTGTTTATGAATCCCTTGGTTATTTGAGTTTTTGTTTCTTGTCTTTGATGAATATGATGATTGAAGATCATTGTTGTTGATGCTATATTTTCTTGGTTATATGAATCTTTTGGTTAATTAAGTTTTGTGTTTTATGCTTTGATGAATGTGATGATTGGAGATTATTATTGTTGAGTTTAGATAATCTTGATTATATGAATTCTTTGGTTAATTGAATCCTTGTTTTATACTTTTGATGGATGTAATGATTAGAGATGATTGTTGTTGAGTTTAGATAATCTACGTGATTCGTAGTTCGTTGCTATTGCTTACGTTTTTCCCTTCTTGTTGGTGAAAGTTTAGTGATTTCTTTTTATGGAGATTAAGATTTTCTTTGCATTCGAATCTTATGCTTGATTTAGTTTCTTGCCTAGGTAGTTATTAATCTTTGATGTTTACAAGTTTATGATCGTTTGGTTTAGTGTTGGAGTTGGAAACTCTTGTTGATTTCGTTAATGTTCAAATGCCATGTTCTAGTTAGTTCGTCGTTGAGTTGCTTGCGAAATTCTCTTTGATTGTGTGTGTTTGCTTAACATTCATTTGATTAAATGTTAATATGTTATTTCGCCTAGATAATCGTTGTTTATGGTGTTGAATTGATGATTGCTTTCTAGATTGCTAGTTTAGAACCCTAGCTTTGTTTGCCTTCTTGCATTCTTATTGGCTTGCTATCTTTTGCCTAGTTAACTTTATATGCTTTATTTTAATTACGCATTAGTTAATCAGAGAGAAAGTGTCAGACCCAAACTTCTGATTAGAGTGTTTAGGTTTATTTCATGTTTTCTGTGCGTAGCATGATCAAAGCCCTGTTTAGCCTTCCTTGAGAGACGACTTGGGTTAGCTTATTACACTAGGACGACCTCGTACGATTGCGAGTCAATCCATTAGGTGTTTTGGGTTGAGTCAAATTTTGGCGCCGTTGCCGGGGAAGGCTTTAGGCATTTGATTGTGTTGCATTGTTTTCCGTGTTTATTTTTATTTATTTCTTTTGACTCAGTTATTTTCTCCCTCCGGTGCGTTTGATTTGTTTGTTCGTGTTGTGTATGCAAGGACGTAGAAGCTTGAAGAGAAAGCTTGCACCTTACTACGACAACATTCATCGACCTCGGGAGGTTCTTTCAAGCCTGGAGAAGGAGTCCGAGTCCAGTTCGAGAAGTTTTGTGGAATCACAGTTTCGAGAGAAAAATTGTGAAGAGAGAATTGCTTCCAATCCCATTCTGGAAGCTTTTGAGGAGACACTTTCAGTGCATTCTGAAAAAGAAGAAGAAGTTTGGCCCAATCCTGACCAAGAAGCAATGGCGGAGCAGAATGTTCAGTACATGGGAGATTTTTCCAGGCCAGTTTTTGGGACCACTAGCACGTCAGCTATAGTGCTTCCCACGGCGGTCCGAAATTACAATCTGAAGCCCAACGATTCAAACCTGCTGCCGCTCTTTTATGGGATGCCGAGTGAGGATGCTTTACAGTTCATCCGTGACTTCTGCACTCAAGTGCAGACCTTTCCACTATTGGAACTCACCGAGGATCAGTTGAGACTCAAGTGCTTAACTTATGCACTCAAGGACCGGGCTAGAACGTGGTTGTTGTCCCTGCCGCCGAACTCCATCACTACATGGGGAGAGGCGTGTGAGAAGTTCATGCTCAAGTACTACCCTAATCACAAGACTCAAGAGATTAGGAGCCAAATAATGAACTTCATACAAGGAGCTGACGAGCCTCTCCACGAGGCTTGGGAGAGATTCCAAGAGCTCCTCCGCCAGTGCCCACAGCACCAGTTAGCACCCGTCATGTTGATGCAGTTCTTCTATGACGGATTGATCCAGACGGCACAGTTTATGGTGGACAGTACAGCAGGGGGCAACATTGCCCGGAAGACAGCTGATGAGCTCAAAGGGATTTTCGAAACACTTGCCGCGAGTTCTCAACAGAAATCAGTTAGAGGAAGGAGGGTTGAAGCCAATGCAGTAGCTCCCAACAATGAGCTTCAGAAGCAAGTAGCGGACCTGATGAGGCAAGTACAACACCTCACCATGAACCAGGTGAAGGCTCCACCAGTTCATGCGCCACCAGCAGAAGGATGTGGCATATGTGGCGATTTTGGTCATGGAACCAACGCGTGCCATCGCATGGGGGAATGCACACCTGAAGGAGAAGCAGAGGTCTATGCTGCTCAGAGCTATCCGGGGAGGCCTCAATTTGAACAGAGGCCCGTGTTTAATCAAGGGCAACAAAATTCTAACTCGGGTTGGAGAGCTCAGCAGCAGAACTACACTCAAGCTTATCAGCAACAACAGCCCCCGCAGTATCAGCAGTATCAACAGTTTCCTATACAACAAGGGAATTTTCAGCAGCAGCAGCAACAACAATACCAGAATGCTCCCCAACAATTTCAGAAGCAAGCTCAACCACAGAAGCCGTCTCTCGAGGACACCATGCAGTCTTTCATGGAGATGACCAAACAGAACATGGAGTCTCAGAGTGCTACCATCAAGCGTCTCGAGACTACAGTTGGGCAACTTACAGGAGCCCTGAATCAGCTGCAGCAAGAACAGCCGACCGGAAAGTTCCCGAACCAGGACAAACAGCCGCATCAAGCTCATGCCGTTGAGGTAGTCAAGGACAAGGCCCCAATAACCATGGGGAGATGGAGAAGCAAAACTGTGCAGGCAATCAAGGCTACCCAATGCCCCAGTGAGCCACTGCCACCCGTCACTGTTGCACTAGACCAACCACCACCCAAGCAAGGAGATCCAGGTAGCTTTATTTTTGATATTAGCTTAGGTGGGGTTGAAAAGGTTTTGGGAATGCTTGATTTGGGCGCGGCAGTCAATTTGATGCCGCTTGATATTTTTGAGAGGTTGGGAAATAAAGAGCTGAAATGCACGAACATTAAGATAGAGCTAGCAGACGGCTCCATTAGCAGCCCACGAGGCCTTGTTGAGGATGTTGAGGTGGTCGTGAGGGGGATTAGTGTTTTCACTGATTTTGTTGTACTTGATGAGGGAAAAGGGATTAGAGGCGAGAATGGGCATCTCGTGCTACTTGGCCGACCCTTTATGGCTACCACCCGTACTCGCATCGATGTGGGTACGGGAACTGTAAGTATGGTAGGGGCGGGTAGAGCGGTAACATTCTCTGTTTTTGATCAAAAACCTACTACCCACACTCGCTTAATTCAAACCTGCTCTTATGTTGAAGCATTTGATGCTTTGGATGAGAACTATATTGTGCAGGAATTCCTTAATCAGCTGCAGGAGGAGGACAAGATCGTGGAGAAATTCCTTGCTAACCTGCAGGATGAGGCTGACATTGAGCAGGAATCTCTGGATAAGCTGCACGAGGAATATGACATAGAGCAAGGCTTCCTGTCTGCCTTGCCACTGGAAGAGAAGCTCGATGAGGTTGTGTCACTCAATCTCCTTGGATGGGTGGATAGAGAAGCATCTCATGATATGAGCATGGAACGCTCATTTGGAGGACCCGCAGCTGCAATTCAAAAAGATGTGTTTACAAGGGCGCTAAGGCAGCTGGAGCTCCAATCGGATTTTGGTTAAGAGACCTTCTTAGTCGGGCTGGCGACTTAAAAACTAGCGCTGCATGGGAGGCAACCCATGTTTTCTTACTTTTTCTGGTTTTATTTTTCTGTCGTTTTGTTTGTGTTGTGTTTTGTTGCATCTGTTGTTTGGTGCAGGTTGTTGCGTTGGAGACTGCTTGTTCTTTGGATGAGAGAGAGGCAAACATCGTGGGACACTACAGACTCACCACTGGATCGGTATTTAGGGAAGTTTCCTCCTTCACCCCTCTTTTTGTTTGCACTGAGGACAGTGCCAGAGTTTAAGTGTGGGGGGGGGGTGTTTGTTGGTAGTTGTGATCCTATGGGTGCCTTTTTGTTGTGTTTTTGGGCTTTCTTGTGTGGGGCAAATGGTCTCCTTTATCTTGATTGTTGTTTGGCTTCAAGTAATAATGCACACTTTGATGATTTGTTCACAAGTAAATTTCATGCTTTGTGTTGGCTTGGTTGCTATCTTTGTCTCTCAGGCTATGCATATTCCTCTCTTGATGTAAGTTGTTTAATGTTTTGGATGCAACACCCTTATGAGCTATTCTTGACGTGATTTGTCCGGTAGATGCTAGAGGGAGTGTTTTCATTGTGATAGCCTACGATCTTATCCCTTGAGTTTGAATGTTGGTTTGTTGTGAAGTTTTCTATAGCTCTGGGTCTCTGCTCCTCTGACAGTGGTGTTATGAGCATGGAAAACCACGTGAGAACATTTTGGATTACCTCCAAAAGTGTTGATCTCACGAAAGTTGGCCCATCTATTGAGAATGGAATAACATCACCTTTAAAAGAAAGATGTATAAAATTATTTTTTTGGTTTGATTGTTTATCATCTTCAAGGAAAATGGGATTTGATTATAAAGGCAATCACATTAGGGAATTCACCTCTAGCGGAGAATTGGGTCTGATCGGATTGAATTGTATCATGTGGTTGTTGCTTCTTAAAATCTTAACAATGAACATCTCGTGAGGAATGTGAATGGCTAAGAGACTTAGATTGGTTGGAGATGTGAATGGTGAGGAAGTTTTCTTGTGAACTATCTTTTGGTGTCGTGACTTTGCTTGAGGACAAGCAAAGGATCAAGTGTGGGGGGGTTGTTTAGCCCTATTTTGTGATGAATCTCTGGGTGTTTACGTGTTATATTGACTTTTATTTTGGTCTCTTTCACTTAAGAGTTGAATGATTTGAGCTTTTGTGCTAATTTTGTTGTCTCAGGATTTTGTGCTCACATTGATTGATATGTGAACAAAAGTAAAGTCAGAATTTAGTTGAATGGTCTGAAGAAGAATCAAAGTTCGTCTCGATACGAGTTCGTAGGCGAAAACGGATCTAAAATCCGACTTGAAACGAGGGAGAACGGACCAAAACAAAAACGCTGCGCATTGCAGTCTGCGAAAGGCATACACGGCGGCGCCGTGGCACGGCGCGCGCCGTGCACGGCGGCCGCCGTCCCACGGCGGCCGCCGCCTCTGTTCAGATCCGACAGTACGATTTTGCGTTTAAAAACCCCTTTCTAGGGTTTTACTTTATCACTTCTCGACCCAGCAGCCTCCAAGGGCGATTTCCACATTTTTCCTTGGGTTTTTAGAGTTTCAAATCAATTACTTTCGATTGTGGATTCATTGGATTGCTTTGGATGTCAATTAACACTTCATCGGATTGGTTTTCCTTGGATTGCTATGTTTTGTAAGAACTCCCTTTGATTCTCTTTGTTTATGAATCCCTTGGTTATTTGAGTTTTTGTTTCTTGTCTTTGATGAATATGATGATTGAAGATCATTGTTGTTGATGCTATATTTTCTTGGTTATATGAATCTTTTGGTTAATTAAGTTTTGTGTTTTATGCTTTGATGAATGTGATGATTGGAGATTATTATTGTTGAGTTTAGATAATCTTGATTATATGAATTCTTTGGTTAATTGAATCCTTGTTTTATACTTTTGATGGATGTAATGATTAGAGATGATTGTTGTTGAGTTTAGATAATCTACGTGATTCGTAGTTCGTTGCTATTGCTTACGTTTTTCCCTTCTTGTTGGTGAAAGTTTAGTGATTTCTTTTTATGGAGATTAAGATTTTCTTTGCATTCGAATCTTATGCTTGATTTAGTTTCTTGCCTAGGTAGTTATTAATCTTTGATGTTTACAAGTTTATGATCGTTTGGTTTAGTGTTGGAGTTGGAAACTCTTGTTGATTTCGTTAATGTTCAAATGCCATGTTCTAGTTAGTTCGTCGTTGAGTTGCTTGCGAAATTCTCTTTGATTGTGTGTGTTTGCTTAACATTCATTTGATTAAATGTTAATATGTTATTTCGCCTAGATAATCGTTGTTTATGGTGTTGAATTGATGATTGCTTTCTAGATTGCTAGTTTAGAACCCTAGCTTTGTTTGCCTTCTTGCATTCTTATTGGCTTGCTATCTTTTGCCTAGTTAACTTTATATGCTTTATTTTAATTACGCATTAGTTAATCAGAGAGAAAGTGTCAGACCCAAACTTCTGATTAGAGTGTTTAGGTTTATTTCATGTTTTCTGTGCGTAGCATGATCAAAGCCCTGTTTAGCCTTCCTTGAGAGACGACTTGGGTTAGCTTATTACACTAGGACGACCTCGTACGATTGCGAGTCAATCCATTAGGTGTTTTGGGTTGAGTCAATGGCAAAAGGAGTGCCATTAATCCTCGAAGTGAAAGTTACGAAGACGATGAGAAAAGTTTGATGTTAGAATTCCCTAGTCAATCTGAGAAGGTGACTTAGGACGAAGGAAACAATTAAGGAAGTTCAACAGATTTGAGAGTACAAAGATATTTTTCCAATGAATTACCAAATTTTCACCAGACCTAGTTTCATGCAACATAGTATGTCACTATGGGGAGCACTAATTCAAGATGTCAAAGAAAAGATGGTACACTAAGGATGTGTATTGATTATAAGAAGTTGAAGTAAGCTCATAAGAATAGATATCCTCTTTCAAGGATAGACTACCTGTTAAATCAGTTGAGAGGAGCCGGTGTGTTTTCCAAAATTGACTTAAGATCTGGATACCACCAACTCAGGATGAAAAGAGAAGACATCCCAAAGACAGCGTTTCGAACGCGTTATGGACTTTACGAGTTCACAGTGATGCCCTTCGATTTAACGAATGCCCAGCAGTTTTCATGGACCTAATGAACAGAGTTTTCCATCAGTATCTCGATAGTTTTGTCTTAGTGTTAATCGACGACATCCTCGTATACTCTAAGACCGAAGAACAACATGAAGAGCACTTACGCATCGTACTTAAAACCCTGCGCAATGAGAGATGGTTACCAAATTCAACAAGTGTGTATTATGGTTGAAGGAAGTTATATTTCTCGGTCACATAGTGTCGATTGAAGGAATCAAAGTAGACCCGCCAAGGTCGAAGCAGTCAAGGAATGGAAGGCACCATCAAATGTCAATAAGATCATAAGTTTTCTCGGTCTAGCAGGTTACAACAAAAGGTTCATCGAAAGATTCACGAAATTAGCTAGGCCAATGACTCGACTTTTAAAAAAAAAAGGACTAAGTATGTTTGGTCCGAAGCTTGTAAACAAAGTTTTAAGTAGCTCAAGACCAGGCTGACTACTGCACCAGTGTTACCAATACCAGGGGAAAATGAAGAATTTGAGGTGTACACTGATGCCTCGAAACTAGGATTGGGTTACGTGTTGATGCAAAATCAGAAAGTGATAGCATACACGTCTCGTCAATTGAAGCCCCAGGAGCTGAACTACCCAATTCATGATTTAGAACTAGCAGCCGTTGTGCACGCGCTGAAGATTTGGAGACACTACCTCTATGGAGTTAAGTGTAAGATCTTTACAGATCATAAGAGTTTAAAGTACTTTTTCGAGCAAAAAGGATTTAAACATGAGACAACGAAGATGGCTCAAATTAGTAAAGGATTACGATTGCACCATCAGTTACCATTCGGGAAAAGCAAATGTAGTAGCTGACGCCCTGAGTCGAAAGACGAAGGCTAAGCTAGGGTATTTCATTACCCAACAGAAGGAGCTGATTCGTGACTTCGCTTCACTCAGTTTAGAGATTGTTTGTTCCCCAGATTCAGTATCGGGTTATGTAGCTGCACTGACAGCTAAACCTGATTTGAGAGAAAGAATTGTGCAAAGCACAAAGAGAAGATTGGTTCATGGAGAAGATGCGTCTCGCGGCAAGAACGAATGAAACGAAAGGATTCACTGAAGCAAATGATAACGTACTTATGGTTGGTGAAAGATTGTGTGTGCCACACAAAGAAGAATTAAAGAACGAGATTATGAGCAAGGCTCATGATACTCCTTACACTGCACATCTAGGCAGTACAAAGATGCACCAGAATTTAAAGAAATTTTTTTTTTCTGGTGGGAAGGAAAGAAAAGAGATATAGCGTTGTTGTGGAGCGATGTCTCGCATGTCAACAATTAAACCCATTCCCGAGTGGAAGTGGGAGCACATCAACATGGACTTCGTAGTGAGCCTACTGAAGTCAGCACGTGGAAACACTGCTATTTGAGTTATAGCGGACCGATTATCAAAGTCAGCGCACTTTCTGCCAATTCAAATGACTTTTGGATTGGAGAAACTTGCAAAGTTATATGTCAAAGAGATAGTACGCCTCCACGGTGTACCTGTATCTATCACGTCAGATCGTGACATCAGATTCACCTCGCATTTCTGGAAAAGTTTACAAGAAGCAATAGGCACTCAACTAAACTTCAGCACAGCGTACCATCCTCAGACTGACGGACAGTCAGAAAGAACGATTCAGATTCTAAAATTTTTGTTGCGAACAATTATCACAGACAAAGGTAGAAGTTAGGAAGATTTGTTACCTCTCGTAGAATTTGCTTATAACAATAGTTATCAAGCAACATTTGGAATAATCCAGATGAGGCCTTGTATGGTCGAAAATGTAGTTCACCACTTTACTAAGATGAAGTAAGTGAAAGAAAGTTGTTAGGTCCTAAACTGATCCAACAGATGGTTGAGAAGGTCGACCACATCAAGCAAAGAATCAAAGTTAGAGCTAAAGCTTGAGAGAATTAGAAATTGCTTTAACTACTTGTTGGTTTGAGTTATGAGTTTGAGTTATGAGCTTGAGTATAATAGCATGATTAATGATGAGTTATTAGCATGCTGCAATGAGATATTGTACGATATGTTGAGTTGTTTTGTGACGCGAGTTTTGCTCACGCAACCTGAATGGTACTTGAGAAGGTATCATGAGCCATAGTATTTGGAGATGGCTTTGAGAGAGAATTGTTGAGTTGTCTTACTGAGTCACGATGATTTAGATGAAGGAATCTAATGTCATTGTTAAGAGAGACCTCAGATGATGCTAAATCATAAAATTCGGCAATTGAGTAATAAGTCGATTGCATTGGATAAGGTCCAATGGAGATATGATAGTTAGAAAGAAGTGGAAAGAGAGCTTGAGGATAAGATGTGAGAGAAGTGTCCGAAACATTTACAGGAGGTACAAATTTCGGGACGAAATTTATTTTAAGGGGGAGGGTATGTAATACCCGGGCTTTTGATGAAGTGTTTAATTGCTTGAGTTTGAGTAATTAGGGTTTAGATCCATTGTTTGATTTACTTTGTAAATATATGAGGAATTATATGAAGTTTTCTTGTTATTTTTAAGATGTTGAGATGTTATTTTGATGATGTGAGAATGACGTGGGATTTTATATCCGTAGTTGAGTTTGAGTATTTGAATAATTCGTGATAATTATTTGAATGAAAACGATGAACTCGGAAGTGAAATCTGAGTCCGTTAAGACGTTTTTGAAATTTTTGACTTTTTGACGATGAATAGTAAAATTCGGCTATTTCGTCTTTTTGTCGACTTTCAAAATCTTACGTGCACGTCGTCGAGAAATATTCTTAGTTTTTTCGATACGAGTCCAATAATGAAAGTTTTTATTTATATTTTTTTTGGACGACGAGTGAATAGTAAACTGAGATTTCTCGATAAACGAACCGAGCTCGTTTATCAGAATTTTGAGAACGAGTTTGCGTTTTCTATATTTATATAGAATAACGAGTGTAATGAAAGTGAGTAGGAGTTAAGAGGGCGAGTAACGAAGAATATGGGTAGTTAGTCGTTAAAACGAGACGAAACGAGATATTTAACGACTAAGTGGGATAATATACTATCTACCCTACCCTACCCTAACCACTCCACCAACCACCCAACCCCACCCACTCACACTTTATTTGGCTAATTTTCAGCCCACAAACACTCCACTCACGCAGCATACACACAAACACACTCAACACACACTAAACACACACTTCACGCCACTTCCATTGACGCTTGGTGTTCGAGCTTTCAAGCTCCGATTTGAGTGCCGAGACGAGCCCCGATCATCTTTTCGATCACGTATCTAAGTAGGTAAGATCTCTACCTACGTTTTGATGGTTTTCTTTTCGATTTTCGTCGACGTCGAAAAAAACGTCGATTCTCGACTTTATTTTGAAACGACGTCGGATCGTCGTGAAATTTTAGTATGTTGTTCTTGGGTAGATGTTGAGCATGTTTAATGAAGGGAGTAAGAACGGAACGAACCGTAGCTATGAAACCCATGAGGGCAGCCCCGTTTTTCACATATTAGCTTGTCTTTCGATTTTGTTTGATGGAATTGACTGGGTTTATGAATGTTTATATACTGGAAGCATGCTAATCTATACATATATTAAAGCATAGAATCCTAGGGGAATGTGTTTCCCTCCAAGAGCAACATCAATTTATCCAAAGTATTTTGCTGAGTTTTGTCCGCTGGGTTTAAGAAGGTTACCAGTTTTGGCTCCAACAATTCAGCCCAGATTTGAATTTTAAATTTTTTGGAGCCCAAATTATTGTTTTGTTTCTCTATAAATAGCAGCTCATTAGCTGCTAACTCACACTTGCAGAGCCCAAATTCACTCTACAAACTCTCTCTCTCTATTTTATGGTTTTTATTCTCTCCCTCTGTATTTTATGGTCTTTATGTTTCTATGTCGTACTCTCATTTTTTGCAGTTTAGTTCTTCTATTTCTTTTTTTTTTTGTTTTTATGTTTATATGTAGTACTTTTATTTTTTTTTGCTTTTTGCTAACTATTAGTCACAGTTACAATAGAGATACTAAGAGATTATTACAACAATTATTTCTAATTTATACATGAAGAGGCTGATATTTTTCTGAATTTTTCTTTCAAGATGAAGATGAAGATCTGTATCTATCAATAGAGCATGGAAGTGGTTATCTCTTGGATCTGCAAAAGCAACCAAAAAAATGAATTTAGTGTATATTTTAATGATCAGGAACTCTACTATTGTATATGTGAACTTTTTCTTCATACCCACAAAGGAATTGGTTTTTTTTCTGTTATTTTTCTGCTAAAACAATTTTTTACTTATTTTCAAGCATCATCAATAGACTAATCCGAGAATCAGCTCAAATTTTCAAAGAAAAAAACGATAATCAGTTTAAATTCTTTTAAATCAAAAATGCAAATAAAGGAAAAAAAAAAGTGCAGTTGAAATTCATCAAAGATGCAAATAAAGTAAAAAAAAAGTGAAAATAGGAAAGAACATAAAATTATGCGGAAAAAAATAAAGATGTTCATAGAGATCGATGTTCATGTTAAAAAAAAAGGTGTTCATAGAAATTTTCATAGATCTGCAAAATTGATATGCGAAGGTAAACAGCTTGGTGATTCGCGCATGCAATGAGCAGACAAGAAGGAAGAAGATGAGGAACAGAGATTCAACAAAATGAAGAAGATGAGGAACAGAGATTCAACAAAAGGAAGAAGATGAGGAACAGAGATTCAACAATGGAGCCCCAGAAAAATATAGATACATATTTTCTCTTAATTTTCTCACCTTTTAGACATAGGGTGTGTTTACTTTGCTAGTTGATTTACAATTTATGGATGATAATTGTTGAATGGATGATAATTGTTGAACGAAATTAAAACTGGAATTCTGTCAAAATTTTACAGCAGTTTCAAGCTTATGTTTCGATGAGTTTTCATTGCTTGATGGCTCTGAAATTTTAGTATGTTTATCTATGATATATGTATTTCGTCGCTGCAAATTTTCATGTCTTTTGGATGATGTTTGCTATTTTAAAGATATTTTGAAAACTCCTTGACAGAATCTGTCAACTGTTGGTAGACTTCACAAAAACGTTTATATCTATTAATCCATGAAGGATTTTGCATCACCGTTTTTTTTAAAACGAAACTAGACTTCAATACCTTTCTAAAAACATAAGATTTCGATTTTTATGACCTCTGAAACAGAGCAGTTTATTATTTCAAAAATGCCCTGTTCTGCTGTCATATTTTTCCAACTGTAAAAGTGTATGAGTTTCATTGTTTATTTGGCAGATCATATGAACGTTTTCTCTTGTAAACTTTTAACCAAATCTTCAAGGATACCTTTAGTTTTGGCTGATTAAATTTGATGAAATTTTATTAAGGTTTGCCTTGGTTTCTAATGGCCTAAACAAAATTGGCAGAAACTGTCAATCTTTGACAGCCTGCACTAAAAGAGCAATATCTCCAAAAACCTTTAACCTTTTTGGTTAATTACCATTTTTAGAGTGAACTACACTTCATGAAGTTTTTGAGATCAATTGGTATGAGAGTTTATGATGATTGAGTTGGTTGTTATGAATTTTTAAAGATGACACAAAAACAGCAAAACTTTCTAGATAACAACTTGATTATATTTGTTTTGATGGATGATACGATATGACTAAATGGTGTGAGTTGTGAGAGTTTTGATTTACGCACATACGTGTTGGTATCTGACACTCGAACAATTGGCTTCGAGTATAAATGATAGTTTATTGATAAAGAGTTTTGATGATTTTGAATTGTTTGGTTTGCGTTGAAAAGATGTCAAGATGTTAAGTTTTGAGTCGAGAGACGAGTTCACATAGTGAGATTCACGCGTTGAAATCTCGTGGCTGACATTATATATGAATAGGTCATGCCGAAATTTTTAATGAATACTTTGATATATCATCAAATAATCATTATAATTTCTAAGTGAAATTAGGATTTGAGCATAGTCAATTCTTGTTGACCCGTGATTCAAATACATGCCTAATGGAAAGTTTAATTTTCTAATTGGTTAATTAGATGAGATGAGAGTGAATAGATCTACTAAGAAAGTAGACTTTTCGATGTGTTAAATATTTCTTTTTAATTGAAGCGCTGCTAATTATAACATAAGGATGTTATAATTAATTAGTAATGACGAGAGATAATAATTGTTATTGATTAACAATCAAGAGAGATGAACATTAGAGATACTAATGTTTCATAAAAGAGATTAGATTATTAATCGAGGTTTCTTTTATAACTTCTCATCAATTCTTCATAACGATGAAGGTCCTTTTGGGAAGTAATGACTTGAGGGAGAGAGTGACGTTACTCATTGATACAGAGACACAACGAGGTGTGCATTACTTTCATATATATCAAATGAGTTTAAATGTTACGTTCAAGCAAGTTATTTCATGACTAAATTAATTGAAGTTATTTCAAATATTGTCTTGCCATAAAATGTTTTAATTTCAGTATGATATCTATCTGATGTGGCTTTTATCATGTAATCGAATTCGGGTCTTGAGCAGTTGATAGCTATCCTGCCAGGGCTAGTGTACACCAGTGACCGTGAGTCATCTAGCGGGTTGGCCGGTCAAGTGACCATGAGAGGTGGCCACCTCTCCGGCACAAAGTTCCAGATATGATAGATTACAAGAGAACTTATACTGCAGTCGAACTTTAAGAATCACAAATGAATTTAGTAAGCTTGGGCCTTTTAGCGAAAAACTCCCTTGCTGTACTGTTTATGATGGCATGACAATTTACAGTTTTGAAGCATGTATTTTTATACTTAGGCATACGTGCCCACTGAGTACTTTTGTACTCAAGCCCTGCATATATTTCTAAATGTGCACGTTGAGCAGCTACCGATGGTGATGAAGTGACGAGCGAGATTCTTTTGCCTTATTATGTATTAATGAACTCTAGGGTTACATGTCTTCATACATGTAATCAGAATCTTATTTCGCTGCGTACTCAGAAGTTTTATGTTATTTTGACTAAGTCGGAGTTATCCAAACTTACTAGTTATTTGAGTCTATACGACTAAACCTCCGTTATATTATAAATATCCCTTTTGTTAACAATGATGAAATGCGATCCTTCCTTGTTTGATTATTCCCTTTTCTACCCCGCTTCTAATCTCCCTCCATTAGTCACGGTTTCCCCGGCTTAATTATCCTTAATTAGGGCCGGTCGTGACAGAATCTTCCTCCGCATCCGAGACCACGCCTTCCATTGCGTCGAGACGCTTGTCCTGCTGCTCCTTCGACTTAGTGACCTCTTACCACTGTGGTCCATTCGGTTTCACAACCTCCACAAGCTCCTTAACACTTTTCTTCCCCCGACGACATTTATTCACCGCATGACCCGTCATCCGATATTTCGTGTAATAAGGAGGGATATATTCATAGCTGAATTCAATATCGAACGCATAATCACTGCCATCAATGGTCATAGATTTTGGCAGGATCTGAGCAAGGTCAATTTCCACCAAAATTCTTGCGAAGTGGGCAACCTCGTCATCAATGGAATTACCATCGATCTTTAAGGGCTGCCCTAACCAACGTCCAATGCCAGACAAAACCTCCGGATGCCAGAATTCCACAAGTAAATAGTAAATATGTACCCAAACTTGAGCCAACGACGAAGATTCCTTATAAGGGTTAAAGTATTTTACCCATTCACGAAGACGCAAGGAACCAGAAGAGAGCTCCCAAACGATATGGGATTTTGCAGTAGCTTTGTCCTCTTTGTTGTGAAACTTCAACGTAAAGTAACATTTTCCCACTAGCATTAAATGCCAAGGCGAGGTAAGCTCAGCTTTCAACTCACGCGTGGTCTTAGGTTTCACCCCCTTGTTCATCATGAAGCGGCCAATCAAAGCGAATTGAAACTTAGACGCTTGAGCAAGTTGAAGATCCTTAGGAACTTTAAGAATACTGTTATTATCACGGTTGCAAGGGCGCAACGCTTTAAAATTGTGCGCCGGAAGATCAGGCTTTTTGACACGCTGCGACGCGGTGATCCTCGCGTAAGAGGTTGCAGGAGTAGTCACAGTTTTGACAGTAGAGACATTGTGCTACGCAGTGCCATTCCGCGTGGCGTCAGTATGAAGCGCCAGCGGAGGAGAACTAGGGTTAGGGTTTCTCCCACCCGCAGCAGGAGAAAAAGAAGGACGAGTAAAGTTATTCAAAACCGGTGGCAGATTGAGGCCGCTCCTGTCCACCGAGAGCGGCGGCTGGTCGCTGGCAGACATCAACGAACGAAAAAATCAACGGTAAAGAGCTAGGGTTAGGGTTCGGTTGAGAGAGAGAGAGAACAACATCATGTTTTTTTCTTTTTTCCAAAAACTTAATTTTTTCTAATTGTTAAGTTTAATTAATTTTTAAAATTTCAAGCTTTTTATTTTGGGCTATTTAAGTTTAGATTTCAACAATATAGTTTGGATTTAAATTAATTCACACCAAATACATAATAAAGAACTTGCATTTAAAAATATATCAATTTTCAACTTTGTATTTACAATAGTTGAAATACCAATTTATAGTTATTTTCTATTAAAAACAATAAATTGGTATTTCAACTATAAAAAATACAAAGTTTAAAATTTGTATGTTTTTAAATTCAAGTTCTTTATTGTATAATTGGAGTTGGAGTGGATGATTTTATTTTAAAAAAATAATTTGCATTTACTTATATTTTAATTTTGTTTAATAATTTTATTTATTTATACATTAAAATGACATTCAATTTTGATACTCTCCGTACATCGCACGGGCAGACGTACTAATTTTCATATAAAATCCGAGTCTTCCACGTCATCATAATTCAAGTCAATTTTACAAATAAGTTTAAAATTCAAGTTTTTTAGGCAAATTTTAAAATAGTCATTTTGTTTAAGCATAAATTAATTGAAACTATAACATTAATAATATATTAATTATAAACACTCTTACCACAATATCTTTTTATTACTCCCTACAATTAATACTAATATATTTAAGTATTTTATTTAAAAATCTAAAAATTTAATATGAAAAGAAAAAAATATAAAAACTCTCACCCCCTACAATTTCTCCATCGCTCCCCCCCCACCCAAATCCCGTGCTCCCTCTCCTACTCAAAGTTGGCGCCGCCGCAGCTTGGTGGATGGTATCGCTACTTGCATTGCCACGACCGAAGCCACCTGCATTGCTGTTGTCGCCGCTCGTATCAAACATTTGCATCACCATTTTTTATATACGCCCTCAACGGTTCACTTAGAGTCTGCAACTTCATCATAGAATAAGAAATCGATGTGTGGGAGTGGTGGTAAGGGATGTAGGAGATGCGGTCGCCGATGATGGTGAAAGTTTGCAACTTTGGCAGGAAAGAAGAAATTTGGGGGTAATGCGTTGTTCGAAAGCAATAAACATAAATTCATTCATGTTATTATTTGATGCCCGCATTTGTTAATTGTTATTTTTTGTTAATATTCCTCAATTTCGTCTGTTTATCGATTTTACCTGTGATTCCTCCTTAAAGCATGGATATCTCAAGTCTCGTTGGATTTCGTCTGCTAAGGCCTAGTTTGGTTTGGCTTATAACCCCAAGATTAGGGATATATGTGGGCTCAAAATAATGTTTGGTTTTCATAACATATTAAAGCAAAAGCCCATGATAAGTGTCAGCCCGTGTGAAAAACTCAGCGTTTCTACAGATTAGAAATCGCTGACCCCCCCCTCCGTTTTGTAATATTGAGAAGGAAGTGGATCCAGATTAAAAAAAAATTGACCAAAAAACCCTCTCCATATAATTTCAAATCAGAATTTGCAACAAAATTTTACAAACCCTAGGAGTAGTTTTCAAAATCAAACTATTCTTCACCAAAACGCAGAAGAAATATTTCTAAACGCGTGTCTTTTAAATTTAAAAACTTGTTTACTTTACTATATAACTAGGATTTTACCCGTGCATACGCACGGTACCAAATTACACAAATACATGAAAAAATAACTACAAATATAAGAAGAAATATAATATTAAATAAAGCAAAATATATATAACAAAATATCTTATACAAAAATCAATTCCATAGAGTTCTATATAAATAATATTATCAAAAATAAAAAAAAAATCAAGTTTCAAATATCAATAATTAGTAACCATTGATATACGAACATAAAATGAATCCAACCTATGGAATAATAATCAATGTGCAAGCTAAAATCAATCGAACCTATGAAATAATCAATAATCAGTAACCCATGGAATAAAAAGCATGTTTATTACGTAAAATGTTAAACGTGAAAGATATCCAATTACACGACTATATTTGTGCGAAATAATCAATGAAACTTATGGTCCCTACACAACATAACATTCTACCTTAAGAGAAATTAGGTTCATTTAATTACACAAAAGTATGAAATAATTTTTTTCCTAAAAACATAATATTTGTGCAAGCTAAAAAAATACGGCATTCTAAAAAAAATCATAAATTTATATCTTATATATAACGATGACAACGTCAAATACACAAATTATATAAAACTAAGTCTATTATCTATGATCGTGAAAACACAAATTTAAGTGTATTATGTCAAAAGGTAGGTAAATTACAAAAATAGAAAGTTTTGTAAATTAATAATTAGTATAATTTTTTAAGCGAATAATATCATTAGACTAATGTTTTAAATATAACAATATACATTGATTTAACTATATAAATAAATATGCTAATAATTTACTCACATAACTAAATATGTTTACCATCTAAAATGTAAATTTTAAATATCAAATATATGTTATTATCTATTTTATATTTTTCATTTAGTATTTTACATAAATAGTGAAGATATTATCTCACAATTTGATACATTAAATGATAGTGAATAATCCTCAATTTAAATAAATAAGTTATATACAAATATATACTATTATTTTACAATTGTCATTAACATTGACGAATATTTATTTGTCAATATTATATTTAAATTTATATACAACAGTTTCCAAAATATTGAAAATAATTATATATACATAATATATATATAAGAATAACTTATACCTGATACCTTTGCAAAAATAACTTATAAATAATATATATAAGAATAATGTATACCTCATCATCTCCATATATAAGAATTTTCAGACCTAATGATGAATAATCCTTAATACTGACAATAACTAAAAATATATCTCTTTAAATATCTCTTAATTTTATTAATCGTTATTGCATAAGACATAACTAATGGAAATTATCGACATTGAAAATAAAATGATAATCTTGAATCCAACGACATCAGCCATAATTGAGGTATTAAACCCTTACGTCCAATATTGTGTCTATAATCTAGAGGTGCTCACGGTTACGGTTCTAATTCGAACCGAAACTGTACCGGCGGTTCCATAATTTCAAAATTCAGAACCAGATTCGAATAACCGTTCCGATTCAAACTGAAACTGTACCGCCGGTTCCATAATTTCAATATTCGGAACCAGATTCGAACCGTGAAAGCTCTCTCACTGTTCCGATTCGAACCGTGAACTGGCAGTTTTGGTTCTGATTTCGAACAGGCGGTTCACGGTTCCAAAAGATGGAACTGTTTTTTAATTTATTTTTTTACTTTTTTTTATTTTTGTTTTATATTTTAAAGTGTTGGTTTGAAGTTTTTTTAAAACATACACAATGTTGAACTATTTATTTAGGTTGTAAATGATTAAGATCTAGTATGAATTAGATGTGGGAATGAGAGTTGACCATTTTATTTAGATTGTAAAGGGTTGAAGTTGACTATAAATTCGATGTGGGAATAAGAATTTGAGATAGATAAAAGGAAATAGGAATGACAAAGTCCGTCTTCAATTTGAATTTTAGATAAATTCAAGTATTTAGAACACATAAATGATATCAAGATATTGCTTAATATTTTGTTTAATGAGCAAATACATGAGTAGTATTTTGCTCAAATGCATAAAAAGATAAATTTACACAATCAGAATATCTTACTTTATTGCATTTCATAGTGAAGTTACTTTTCATTTCCAAATGTATAATATAATAACTAATTTAATTTTATGAAGTCAAAAAATTAGAAACAACTTGAGTAAGCCTAATTAATTTAATTTTATGAAGTCAAAAAATTTAAAAATATTTTGATAATAAGTACAAAGATTTTGAGACAAACATCATACATATTAAAATTACATCAAATATGTTGATTTGTCCTTCAAATAATTATAAGAATCAAAAATATTTTTAAAATATAACATAAATTATGAGTATTTTATGCTTTTATTTTATTTTGGATTAACTATTTTGATATTGGATAAATATATACTAATTTTATTTAACAATGAAACTCATCATTAAATGATAAATATATAGCTTTTATATACATTTTTGTACTTGTTGAGGAAGTACTTGGTGAATATCGATCGTAACCTATTAACCAATAGTTATACCCAATATCTATTGGATAAATAAATGGTAACTTCTATAAATATTACATTTATTATATTTGGACCCTAACTATAATAGATGAAATTAGATATAATGTACTATAAGATATATAAAGTTAATAAAAGTGTGCGAATAATGCATAATATTCAATAATTCAATTTTTTTCATAGGAATCAACAACCTACATTTAATATGAAAATTTTGAACTCTTAATTGGATTAAAATATCCTTCAATTAAAAGTTCAAACTATTATTAAATCAATCCCATAATTTTAAAAATTAATTAAATTTAACAAAATGGCGAACACTCAATTTAATAATTTTGGCATTTATAAAATAAAATCAACAGCTTATATTTAACATTATAAATTTAGGCTCTTAAAAATTTAAACTAATCTTATATGATGGTATAATAGTAAAAATACATAATTTGTTAAGTAGTATGATAGTCTATTCATTTGTATCAATACATAAAAATATATATTTGCACATCAAAAATATAATATAGAATATTAATTGACATATCATATTTTGATTAATTGTGTGATATTCATCCAAATTTTCAAATGTTTAAATTACAAATTTAATGATACAAATGAATTTCACTCAATTACAATATTACATCATTAAAATAATAACATTAAAGTGGTAGACAAATTGGTAGTAGTGCTCGAGTCTTCCAAGAACTCATTAATTACTCCATATCATTTGTTATGCAGAACTGTAAACATTTAAATAATTGAAAAGTAAACAAATAAAAAAATAAAAAATATGAGCGTGTAAAAGAAAACGTCAATGACCGCAAGTACCAACAATTGCAATAAATAAAATACTCATAAAACAATTTGGGCCACTAACAAAACTAAATAAACAAAGAGCCCAAACTAAAATGTATAAGACAAAATACTAAATTCAATAAAATCTAAAACCTAATCTTGCGCCGCATACTTCTTGTTTCTCCTTTCCCTTGCACGCATTATTCTCTCCACTCTCTGTCTCTTTCTCACGTCTCCGGCAGGGCACACACATCTCCCACTGCCTCCTACTCCGACGAAGGGCGCCGCCCTCAGCCACCGCCACCACCGGCATCTCTCCCCTCTCGCCTCTCGCTCGCGCACGGCGAGATGTACATGCAGCGCCGCCTCCGTCTCCACACCGCCGCTGTAATCACCATCTCCATGCCGTCCACCATCACCAAAATTTCCCGTCGCTCCGACTTGCCCGGCCTCCTCCGTCCTTGATGCCGCGTCAAAATCTGCGCCGCCTGTCTTGCTCGGCCTCCTCCGATTACCAGCTTCGATTTTATTTAGCAAAAATTCTTTTTGCTTATTTCTCTTAGCTTCATCAGCTCAGCCGATCCGTTGCCGTTGCCGTCGCCGTCGCCGTCGAACCGATCTGCAGACCACACTTTCTCCATCTCTTCTCTTCCCTTGATTTATGCGAATGATACAACTGTTGGGGCTACTGGTATTTATACTGATTCATTTCTTGGCCCCAAAGTATTGTGCCAACTGGTATCTGTACTTTTTCATTTCTTGGAGCCAAAGAATTGGGTAATAACCAGATATGAAATGAATATGAAGAGACACAATGGTTAAAAGAGTGCCTCATTTTCCCACCAAAATGGCTCCAGTTGGCTCAGGTTGAGCTTTTATATATATATAGATTACTGTTAGCATATTAAAATTCGTTGTTAAAATTGAACATAATCCAAAAGTTGGTGTATAAAAATAAATTTTTTAAAATTAATTTGATTAAAGTTCGTGAATTTAGATGCATTTAACCCTGTTATAAAATTCAAGAATATAAATATGTAATGCTCGTGCTACATCGGCTTTGCCAGGTTACGCAACCGAACAGCCCAAACCGCTGACCCACCAAGAAAGCCTAGAATCTATGTTGCATAGGTGCGAGGGGGCGGGTGCGGGAGCGATACGATTCGGGTGCAGGGATACAGATTTTTAAAAATTATAGGGTGCGATTCGTGAAGGATACGTCTGCTATATATATATTGTTATTATATATGACCATTTAAAGAATTAAAATTTGTTAAAGGCCCAAATTTTCGTAGCCCATCAAATTTCTTTTTAAATAAAACTAAGGGTCCAAGCAATTAATTAGAAGCCCAAACCCAAGCCCAAACCCAATTTCTTTTACCCTAATACACACACACACTAAAACACACTCACTCACACACACTCAGCCACACAATCACACGCACACTCTCCTCTCAAGGGCTGCTCTCTCTTCTCTCTAACCTCTCTCTCTCTCTCTCTCTCTCTCTCTCTCTCTCTCTCTCTTTTCCTCTGTCGCACACCCACACCGCACACTCACCCTCTCAAGGCTGCTCTCTCTTCTCTCTAACCGCCACCGCCGCCGTCGTTTGAAGGCCGCACTCGCCGTCGTTTGAAGGCCGAACAACGGCAGGAGGTCGCCGCCCCTACCGCCGCCGCCCTCTGAAATCCGACGACCGCAGCGGCTAACGAAGCCAACCACCGGATTCGCGAGGTTGGCGCACCCAATTCGCGAATCCAATTTTTTTTATTTTTTTATTTTTGGGGGGATTCGCCAGGTGGCGAATCCCGTGCGAATCCCACGCGAATCGCGCCCGCACCCGCCCCCCGCGCGAATCGGATACTGCACGGTGTTGATTTTAGGCGAATCCGTGCATCCCAGCCTAGAATGCAGCCCAAAACATGAAAATTGGGGGCACTTTTTTCTTTTTTAAGTAATACTCCCTCCGTCCCATTAGTAGTGTCCCATTTTTTTTGGGCACTGAGATTAAGGAGTATGTAGAAAGTAGATAAAGTGGGTTGGTGGAAATTATTTAAAGATTAGGTATTGAGAGAGAATATTGCCATAAAGGGAATGAGACACTACTAATGTGACAACCCAAAAAAGAAAGTGAGACACTACTAATGGGACGGAGGGAGTACTTTTTTTGATTTTTTACAATGTTATTTTATTTTATTTTGTTTGTATTTTATTTATTTACGCACTATATTCGAAAGTAATTATTATTATTACAAATAGTAATTATTAACATAAAAAAGTAATGTTTTTGAAACATTACATTTCAATAGTTACTTTTTCATACAACAATGATTACTTGACCAAAGTAACGTTGTTGTTATACATATTAATAATTACTTTTTCGTACAATAATAATTATTTTATTAAAAAATTAAAAGTACAAATTCTCATAAATAAAAGTAACAATTATCGTGAACAAATGTAATAATTTAGAAACATTACATTTCTTTGTAACAATAATTACTTTTTATCACCACAATAATTACTTGGCGAAATAGTTAAAAATAAAAGTAAAAACGAGTGAAAATAACATTACTTTTCTTCACATCAATAATTACTTTTATTACAAAAATTATTACTTGAGCAAATAACTAAACGTAAAAGTTCGTATAAATAAAAATAAATATTGTTGTAAAGAAATGTAATGTTTCAAACACATTACATTTCTTCATAATAATTATTACTTTATATTACAATAATAATTATAACAAATATAATAATTTTAAAAATTTACATTTGTGTATATCAATAATTATTTTTTATTATAATAATATTTACTTCATCAAGTAAATAAAAATAATTCTCACAAAATTAGACATCTTCTTGTGGCCCCGCGCCCAATCAAATTGTTACATATCACCCTAAAATTGGAAATGGCAATTCAGCCCTAAGAGTCCACAATCCCAAGATTAATCTCTGGTTCAATCCAAAAACATCATCGGACGCGTAAACATAAGCAAGAAACCAACCACGCAAAAATTTTGAATTTTTGACTTCCAAAAACAATGTGTAACTTCATCTGCAATCACAATAATCCCCTTCCTTTGTGCAGTTTCCGCAATCTTCAAACAAAATTTCAAATAAGCAAGAAACCACTACAAATAATTTAAAACAAGTATATATATTTAACTAATTTGAAGGGCATGTTTCACCTTCAAACTTTTAGCACTCACATTCCTGCTTGCATCAGCATCCTCGCATTACAAATTCACTGCTACTTCCATATCAGATACAAAGAAAATAAGAGAATCCCCCAATTTCAAAAATCCCTAAACCCCTACCCTAACCCCTTTCTTGTTCGAGTTCAAGCGAGCGGCGATATCCCTCTTCGAAATCCCCAAATTTCCCGTAGGCATTGAGCAGTGTGCCATGGTGCACCAGAGATGACTGCCAAAATTGTGAGAAGATGATGATAACGCAGGAGGCAGTAGAGAGACGGAGTGAGAAAAAAAGTGGAAGATTAGGGTTTAAGGGGATAGGACGCGGGTCTGGGCCAACGGGTCGGATAAAACCCGGGCAGGAATAATTTGCGATGAAAATGTTGTCTTGTGCTTGGCCTCCAAGGTATTGCCTCTGCTATAAATTCTTGGCGCTTTCGCATTCTAATTATCAAATAACTTGCTATACAATCTTGCCGCTTTCATACAACTAGTACTACCATTCGTGCGATGCACGACGGATACGAATGTGGGACATAATATTAAATAATTAAATATAAATATTAAATAAAATCAAAATATAAAAAATAGAAATTATTTAAAATAAAATAAATTCATAGTATTCAATAAAGAATTTGAATCTGAAACAAATTTTCACTTTTATATAAAGTGCAATGATAATTATAATTAGTAGTAGTAAATAATTTAAACGTATTATAGACGGAGTATACAACCATTTCAATCATTAATTTCATGTAATTTTGTTATATATCATGTACTTTTATATAATAATATTCTTCTAATCATGCATTTGCTAAATTTTCAAATGTCATGCAATTTTATTTATCATTGTGCTAAAGTCATTGTTATATTTCAATTATTAGCTCACACTTAATTTTACAATTTTGGATCAAAAATTAAATAAAATAAAATTAATAAGAGCAAAATATTTTATTGTTAAAAGTCTATATATTTTTTAATATCCCAAATTTGTTTTTAAAAATAAAATAAGTACACATACAAATATATTTATGTTAAAAGTCCATATTTAAATAAGCTAATTAATTAAAAAAAACAAAAATAGTAAAATTAGAATTAAAATTAATCAATAAAACTGTAAAATTTAATTTATGGTCAAATTTTGTATTTGATTTAATCATTATATATACGCACTACTTTGCTATACTAAGGAATTAGTATTTACTTAATATTTTTATAATTCTATTTTAGCATATAAAATAAAGTTCTTTTTAACTCCAATTAAAATATGTGTGGCCATTTCACACACATTTGTCTCTACACGAAAAACCGCACCTCTTAAGTTTAACTGCAAAAATACTACTATTAATATAATTAAAAAGTAAAATAGTGAAAGCCCTATTACATTTTCCCCAATCCAGCGCCGCTACAGCTTCTTCTTCATCCGCTTTCTTTTCTTTTCTTTTTGCGTCAAGGAGTGCAGCAACAGCAGAGAGAATAAGAAAGATGTTGTCGTGCTTTCGGGAAGGGCAAGAAGACGCGTTTCGATTGAATTGAGGCGGTAGAATTTTAGGTGATTGAGCTATAGTTCTTTTTTTGTCTTTACATTTGTGGATCATAAATAACTTGCTATACAATCTTGCCGCTTTCATACAATGTCAATGATCAAATACATTCTCAAAAGCCCTTGTACAAAACCCTTCACCACTCTTCTCGTTGGACCACCGGAAATCTATCAAGAACCACCCAAATCCACTGTCGCCTCCGATGCTGCCACGGGCGATGCTTTCGTCGACATTATGGTCTCAGAATTCAACAAAACAGAAATCGATCTGAGGGGCCTCACGGAGAACCGTTCTCCGACGTTTCTATCGACGGCAAATCCGTGTTTGGATTTCTTCTTCCACATCGTCCCAGACACGCCACCCCAATCCCTCACCCACCGCCTCAAGCTCGCGTGGGATCAAGATCCGCTCAAGGCACTGAAGCTCGTTTGTAATCTCCGCGGAGTCAAAGGCACCGGAAAATCTGATAGAGAAGGTTTCTACACCGCCGCGCTGTGGCTGCATGACCGCCACCCCAAAACCCTAGCCGGCAACGTGGCCGCCTTCGCGGATTTCGGGTACCACAAAGATTTTCTCGAGATCCTTTTTCGGATTCTTCAAGGCCCCAACGCGCGAGCATCGGCGAAAGAGATAGGGGAGAAGTGGAAAGCTTGGAAATCGGCCAAGGATGCGTGGGAGGAGATGAAGTTGCTAGGGGATTGTGATACAGATTCACATTTGTTGTTCATGAGGCAAAGTGTGAAGGCGAAGTTGATGTGGGCTAGAAAAGGTCTGCAACCGGGGAAAATTACCCGCGAAGAGAAGAGGTTGAAAATGGCAAGGACTGTTGTAAACAGGTATAATGAGGATCCCCATTTCAATTTCTTGCACGACAAAGTCTCCGATCTCTTCGCGCAGCGGTTGAGATCGGATATGGAGATGCTGAAATCGGGGAAATTGAACAAGATCAGCCTCGCCGCGAAATGGTGCCCCTCTCTGGATTCGTCGTTTGACAAAATAACCCTGCTGTGTGAAACCATAGCGAAGAAGGTGTTTCCGAGGGCGGAATATGCAGAGTATGAAGGCGTGGAGGAGGCGCATTACGCGTATCGCGTGAGGGATAGGCTGAGGAAGGAGGTGCTGGTGCCGCTGCGGAAGGCGCTGGAGCTGCCGGAGGTGTATATCGGCGCCAATGATTGGGGATCTCTGCCTTACAAAAGAGTGGCGTCTGTGGCTATGAAAACATACAAGAGTAAATTCTTTAAGCACGATGAAGAAAGGTTCAAGGAGTATCTTGAGAAAGTGAAGTCCGGCAAAGCCAAGATCGCTGCAGGCGCATTGCTTCCTCATGAGATAATCGCGTCGTTGAATGACGAAGACGACGGCGGTGAAGTCGCGGAGCTTCAGTGGAAGAGAATGGTGGAGGACATGGCCAAGGTTGGGAAATTGAGCAATTGCCTTGCAATCTGTGATGTTTCCGGGAGCATGTGTGGGATCCCGATGGAGGTTTCGGTGGCGCTAGGAGTTCTGGTGTCGGAGCTGAGCGATGAGCCATGGAAGGGGAAGCTAATCACCTTCAGCGCAAACCCTCAGCTCCAGAGAGTGAGAGGGGAAAGCTTGAAAGAGAAGACTGAGTTTGTGAGAAGAATGGAGTGGGGGATGAACACTGATTTCCAAAAGGTGTTCGATGTGATACTGAAAGTGGCGGAGAAGGGGAAGTTGAAGGCGGAGGAGATGATAAAGAGGCTGTTTGTGTTCAGCGATATGGAATTCGATGAGGCTTCAATGAATCCGTGGGAGACGGATTATGAGGCGATCGTGAGGAAATACAGAGAGAAGGGATACGGAGAATGTGTGCCGGAGATTGTGTTTTGGAATTTGAGGGATTCGAGGGCGACGCCGGTGCCGGCGAACCAGGCGGGGGTGGCGCTTGTGAGCGGCTTCTCCAAGAATCTGATGAAGATATTTCTTGAGGAGGGTGGAGTGATGGATCCGGTGGCGGTGATGGAAGCTGCGATTGCTGGTAAAAAATATCAGCAGCTGGTTGTGCTGGATTGATATAGATAGCATGAGTTTGGATCTTTATTAGCAGTGTCAAAGTTTTTGATTAATCAATGTGGATGAACAAGGTTTGTGACTCTTTGATTTTGAAGGATTTAATCAATGATTATGTGTTCTCTCGTGTCTTTGTGTGTTTTCTTTGCGTTTGGGACATGGAAAAACATTCATTTTGTAAAATCAGAAAATAAAAATTCATTCACATATTAATCTTTTAGATGATTCGGGTTTATAACTAAATCGACCGATCTCAGCCATTGTGCTCTTCTCTTCTCTGCAAGAATCAAATGAAGATGAAGAAAAGAAAATCAGCCATTGGTCTTTGAAAGTGTGGCCAAATCAACTGATTACTACTAATGGGAACTGAAGAGTTAACCATTGACCACGTGAACGTAGAAAATAAATGAGTCAATACATGAAACTATCCATTCTCATGTAACAAAAATAAACAGTATTCACACTAAAATAAAATTTTTAAAAATTAATCAGTTTTTGTATAGCATTACAAAATTACCCTTCTCCACTCTCACGTCATGGATTTCTCATGAATTCCTTGAATTTGTGAAGCGGGGAATTGTGCCTGATCCCGGTAGTATACTATGCCCTCATCCCAACCAGACATCTCTCTCTCTCTCTCTCTCTCGTGTGTGGGAAAATGCGCGGTTATGACTGAAAAATACACCGGATGATTTTTGGTGTATTCTCTATTTTCGATCGTTTTTGTTTGAATTTCACCAAAGCAAAGGTATACACAAAAACCATTTTTGTTTGAATGATGAGTTTTGTATATTAATGTGTTTTTTTTATAGACAGGAATATTAAATAGATAAATCTAAAGATCTTTGGTTCTAGTTATTAATCACTCTATCGTTTGAATGATGATGATGAATGTGGAGGCTCAGTCCTCCGACTAACTGTAGCTCCACTCCATCCTCTATTAGCCATCTAAAAGTGCATATGTAAATACATTGTAAAAAAAATTTAAATTGATAAAATTAAACTTATAAAACAAAAAATTTAAATTGGTACATTCTAATTTATAAATGTAAATAATTCTGACCCTAATTGACATCGTCGTAATCATAATCACTTGAAATATCATTATCTTCTTGCTCTAACAACTCATCATCTTTGGCTAATTCATCATCATCATCATCATCATTCTTCTATGTCAATCAAAGTATACCATCAGGATGGACTATAATGTTGTGTCATCATCCATAATTGGATTTGTAATTGAAGGCAACTCATCCTCTTGAAATGGTGGAGGTACTATTAAGCTAGATGATTGATCTGAAACTTCCACATTAAATCTAGCTTTAATTTTGCAAACTTCCCACCAATCGTTAGTAGACTGTTTTAAACTTGGATATGGACAATAATACACTTGGATAGCTTAGTGGGCTAAGACAAACGGTTCATACTTGTTGTACCTTCGCGCGCGTATGATTTACAGAAACCAACTTATAGTCAGGATGCACTGATGTCCCCGATTGTAATGGGTCAAACCACTCACATTTGAACATTGTAATGGTCTTAATTGGTAGCCTAGGATATTCTAACTCACAAACATCCAATAATCGACCATAAAAATCGAGTTCATCCTTGTTGTCTGTACCATAAGTTTCACCCTTAATGCATACTCCACTATGCTCTTAGTGTCCCACGTTCCAACGTGTGAAATTTATATCCATTCACATAATATCCTGGATACGTCTTAATTAGTGGTGAATGCCCTTTTGCAATATCTAATATAAATGGATTCACGACGTTGCTAGTAGGATTTTTGACCTATAACAATTATCAAATCAGTCATCAATAATATCTATTATAATAAATATTAAATGCTGCGTATAATTCATGAGATAAACACTCACATATGTAGCAAACCAACGTGAGAAGTCTCTTTCGATCTCCTTTTGAATATCAATGCTTGAGATCAGCGGATTTGATCTTTGCAACTCATCGATAAACAAACTTCAAATAACACAAGTTATTAATATATAGTATTTAACTACTAAATATTAATTTTTTTCAACAAGTAGCGATATACATACTCCAAATACGTATCTGCAACTTCAATGCAATTGAGCAACACATATAAATGAGTAGCATCATACTCCTTGTTGTCGAGAAATATCTTCGACATCTTTCCAAAAGGTCGTCCAGCTTTGCTTGAAGATTAAAAGCATATCTGGATAGTCATCCTACTTACTCTCTCCTCGACCATCATAAATGTTGATTAGGGCTCTGCTTCTCTGCCGCGAAATGAAAAGAAGAAAAGGATTTAATTTTATAAAATTTTAACGACAAAATCGATTATGTAGCTAAAACTAGATTATATTATTCTTCATTTTTAATGACGGAATCGATTCTGTAGCTATAATAAGATTATAAAAATAAATAACATTCTTCATTTTTAACGACAGGAATGTTCCGTAATTAATATTTAATTATATAAATAATTAATTATTCATTGATTTTAACTACGGAATTTTTCCGTAGCAACTTCTTACGACAAAAATTTCGTCGCTAATTCCATCGTTAAAAGATTTCCGTAGTAAATTCGATGCAAATTTCGTGGTTAATTGGCGAGAATACATACCGTTGTTATTTTGTCGTTAGTCCGTAGTAATTCTAAGACGGAATCGTTTTCCGTCGCTAATTCCGTCGCAGTTTGACTGTTTTCTTGTAGTGTATATTCTTAGAGTGCATTTACTCTATTTGTGAAATTTTTATTGAAAAATGATAGATAAGAAAAGATGAGAAAAAAATTATACTTTTTTTTTTTTTTTTTTATCATATGTATACTAGAGATGAAAAGATGAAAAAATATTGAAAAATATTTTCACACCCCTACCCTAGGATAATATTATCCAATATTGAAAAGAAAATGAGTGCAAAGAAGTCTATCTATTATACTAAAGGAAAGTTATCATTCACAACTTTTCCCGCCTAAACTATCATATATATATTTTTTTTTTCAAAAAAGCTGTCCAAATTAATAGTCCTTTCGGATTTCCCATAATTGTGTAATTTCTTGAATCTTTTCATATTCTCCATTAACTTATTTAATTTGATGATATTCATCTCTCTTTCTTTAACCCTCTCTCCTAAATCTTGCTACTGTTCCTCTCTCTCTCAGATTTAGCTGACTACTCCCTCATCTCTTTCAATTCATATTTCCTTTCAGATTCCATCACTTTCTTCCTATATTTTTCCTCTGCAAGAATCGGCCTTCACCCTCTTTCTTTCTTCTAGATCTGGTTCTGGCCTTCTTCCTCTCTCTTTCTTCTAAATTCGACTCCAACTTTCTCTTCCCTATCTCTCCTTTCCTTCATCGACGTGCCTTTCCTTCATTGAGTGAAAATCATACGAATAGGTTTTTGCCCTGATAAAAATCCTCGGACACCATAGAAAACGTCAACAGCGAAGGTATCTCGCCGGACCAGCAAGACTCATCTTCGCTGGGAAACAGCTCGAACACGACCGCACCCTCGCCGACTACAACACGCACCGGCGATTTCTCTATCTTTCTCCGTGTGCTTGATTTTTGCCTCATCTGAGAATAAATCACAAAGGGTGTTAGTGTTAGGGTTTTTGGTGCTGCTTCTCATATAAAAAGCTCATAAAGGCCGCCCATCGTTCAACAGCTCCAGCCTTTGTTTCCTTGCTGCTTCTCCCTCTTCAGGTACTCTCTTCATCTCCTCTTCTGCGATATATTTCTGTAGATTTTGATTTGAAATAATCACTGAAATTTTCTGGCAAGTTATCATAGGATGCCATCTTTCACCGTTTTTTTTCTTTTACATTTGAGAAAATTGGATTTGTTAATTCGAATGCTACCCTATCTGCGCGATGATTATTCTTTTCTTCTTCTTTTGTTTTTGGCTATTTTGGTGCTTGGTTTTCGTACTGACCTTAATTTATGTTATAATTGACCGATTGTTAAGGTTTAAGCTATGACTCTGCGGTATTGATGGGATTGCATTCTGTGAAATATTGATGGCCATGAGTTCATATATTGTCACTCTTCCTGATCCACAGCTAGATATATTAATAGTGTTTCTTTGTCTCAGGTGCTTGGTTTTTTGGTAGTATTTCTTGAGTGCTAATGAGGAGGGGCAAAACATGGATCTCTATATCCCAAGGAAGTGGTATGTATAAATTATTGTTTGAAGACCTAATTACTATCCTATGAAATTTATTTCTGTTGTTGAATGATATCATACCTTTTTGTTCTGAATTTTCAGTTTTGGGAATTTCCAACCATCTCCACATATGTCATTCTAGGGCAGGGATTGATAATTAGTAGCATAAGTAGAGAACATGGTGTCTGAGAATCATTATTTCCAAGTTCCCATCTAATGACATGTGAATCTAACTTCTTTGAGCAAAGATAGCAGTTAGTTGTGTCTGCCATTTGCTGATAGTATATCTGAGAAACACTACCTGTTATGATCCTAATACTTGTGTTATCACAATGACAGACGCTTGAAGGACTCATCCCAAGAAGGAAGGACTGAAAATGCAGGGTGAGAGTGATCAAGACGCTAGGAGTTAAGCAAGCTAATAAAAATCCTAGAAAATTTATGAAACTAATCCTGGGTGCTGGCTTGGTAAGTTAATGAGTATTCCTTACATTTAAAAAAGGAGATATTTAGCAGTTTTTTGTTATTTTTAGGAACACACATTTTGATATTCTTTGTATACATCACCAATCTTGCACAACAAAGCTATGTTAATTCCACCGTGGTTAAATTATGTGAAAATAAAGAAAAAAATCATTGAATGCTTTTTTTAGAGGAACGATTAATTCAATACTATAACTACACAAATTCACAAATCAATAGTAACTTCTAATTACAGTTTAGTTATATCCATTTATCATTATTAAATTTCTAAAATCTAAGTAGTCAAATTTATGTTGAATTGATGTTACAATGTTCGTAATTATATTATATATTTATACTAGCATTTGCATCCCGTGCAATGCACGGGATAATATTTTTAATTTTTGTATTTATATATAATTAATACTAATTCAATTATTATACTTATAAATATAATAAAAAAATTAATTTGAATTGAATATTGAAAAAATAAAAAAGAATTCACAATTATAAAATTTGATATTTTGAAAAACAAAAACAAAAAAAAGAGTTAAAAAATTAAAAATAAAATACTAATAAAAAAGAATTAAAAATATATTTATTCAAATATATTTGCAGGAACGAGCTATTTTGGCGCCCACACTAAACGTGATTGAGTCTATAAATCAATACATGGTTTCATCGAATGAGTGTGAAGGCAGACAATATTTAAGCTCAGATAAGACATGCACAACCGACTCTACTTCATCGTTGCTCCATGACATACATACGCCTGAGTTCCTAAATAGTCTTAAATGTTCTGGTGTCCCCAATCATGAACTATACTTGAAAGTTGGAACTCCAGTCATGCTATTGAGGAATATAGATCATGCAAATGGCTTGTGCAATGGCACTAGATTGGTTATTACCAGACTGGGGAGTCACGTATTGGAAGCCAAAGTTATAACTGGTCACAATGCTGGAAACAAAGTTCTTATTCCAAGAATGTCACTGACACCATCAGATCCAAGATTGCCGTTCAGATTTCAGAGAAAACAATTTCCTGTCATAGTCTCTTATGCAATCTATCTATTATACTAAAGGAAAGTTGTCATTCACAACTTTTCCCGCCTAAACAATCATCTATTTTTTTTTTTTTCAAAAAAGTTGTCCAAATTAATAGTCCTTTCGGATTTCCCATAATTGTGTAATTTCTTGAATCTTTTCATATTCTCCATTAACTTATTTAATTTGATGATATTCATCTCTCTTTCTTTAACCCTCTCTCCTAAATCTTGCTATTGTTCCTCTCTCTCTCAGATTTAGCTGACTACTCCCTCATCTCTTTCAATTCATCTTTCCTTTCAGATTCCATCACTTTCTTCCTATATTTTTCCTCTGCAAGAATCGGCCTTCACCCTCTTTCTTTCTTCTAGATCTGGTTCTGGCCTTCTTCCTCTCTCTTTCTTCTAAATTCGACTCCAACTTTCTCTTCCCTATCTCTCATTTCCTTCATCGACGTGCCTTTCCTTCATTGAGTGAAAATCATATGAATAGGTTTTTGCCCTGATAAAAATCCTCGGACACCATAGAAAACGTCAACAGCGAAGGTATCTCGCCGGACCAGCAGGACTCATCTTCGCTGGGAAACAGCTCGAACACGGCCGCACCCTCGCCGACTACAACACGCACCGGCGATTTCTCTATCTTTCTCCGTGTGCTTGATTTTTGCCTCATCTGAGAATAAATCACAAAGGGTGTTAGTGTTAGGGTTTTTGGCGCTGCTTCTCATATAAAAAGCTCATAAAGGCCGCCCATCGTTCAACAACTCCAGCCTTTGTTTCCTTGCTGCTTCTCCCTCTTCAGGTACTCTCTTCATCTCCTCTTCTGCGATATATTTCTGTAGATTTTGATTTGAAATAATCACTGAAATTTTCTGGCAAGTTCTCATAGGATGCCATCTTTCACCGTTTTTTTTCTTTTACATTTGAGAAAATTGGATTTGTTAATTCGAATGCTACCCTATCTGCGCGATGATTATTCTTTTCTTCTTCTTTTGTTTTTGGCTATTTTGGTGCTTGGTTTTCGTACTGACCTTAATTTATGTTATAATTGACCGATTGTTAAGGTTTAAGCTATGACTCTGCGGTATTGATGGGATTGCATTCTGTGAAATATTGATGGCCATGAGTTCATATATTGTCACTCTTCCTGATCCACAGCTAGATATATTAATAGTGTTTCTTTGTCTCAGGTGCTTGGTTTTTTGGTAGTATTTCTTGAGTGCTAAGAAGACTCAGCAAATATGCAGAATGAGGAGGGGCAAAACATAGATCTCTATATCCCAAGGAAGTGGTATGTATAAATTATTGTTTGAAGACCTAATTACTATCCTGTGAAATTTATTTCTGTTGTTGAATGATATCATACCTTTTTGTTCTGAATTTTCAGTTTTGGGAATTTCCAACCATCTCCACATATGTCATTCTAGGGCAGGGATTGATAATTAGTAGCATAAGTAGAGAACATGGTGTCTGAGAATCATTATTTCCAAGTTCCCATCTAATGACATGTGAATCTAACTTATTTGAGCAAAGATAGCAGTTAGTTGTGTCTGCCATTTGCTGATAGTATATCTGAGAAACACTACCTGTTATGATCCTAATACTTGTGTTATCACAATGACAGACGCTTGAAGGACTCATCCCAAGAAGGAAGGACTGAAAATGCAGGGTGAGAGTGATCAAGACGCTAGGAGTTAAGCAAGCTAATAAAAATCCTAAAAAATTTATGAAACTAATCCTGGGTGCTGGCTTGGTAAGTTAATGAGTATTCCTTACATTTAAAAAAGGTGATATTTAGCAGTTTTTTGTTATTTTTAGGAACACACATTTTGATATTCTTTGTATACATCACCAATCTTGCACAACAAAGCTATGTTAATTCCACCGTGGTTAAATAATGTGAAAATAAAGAAAAAAATCATTGAATGCTTTTTTTAGAGGAACGATTAATTCAATACTATAACTACACAAATTCACAAATCAATAGTAACTTCTAATTACAGTTTAGTTATATCCATTTATCATTATTAAATTTCTAAAATCTAAGTAGTCAAATTTATGTTGAATTGATGTTACAATGTTCGTAATTATATTATATATTTATACTAGCATTTGCATCCCGTGCAATGCACGGGATAATATTTTTAATTTTTGTATTTATATATAATTAATACTAATTCAATTATTATACTTATAAATATAATAAAAAAATTAATTTGAATTGAATATTGAAAAAATAAAAAAGAATTCACAATTATAAAATTTGATATTATGAAAAACAAAAACAAAAAAAAAGAGTTAAAAAATTAAAAATAAAATACTAATAAAAAAGAATTAAAAATATATTTATTCAAATATATTTGCAGGAACGAGCTATTTTGGCGCCCACACTAAACGTGATTGAGTCTATAAATCAATACATGGTTTCATTGAATGAGTGTGAAGGCAGACAATATTTAAGCTCAGATAAGACATGCACAACCGACTCTACTTCATCGTTGCTCCATGACATACATACGCCTGAGTTCCTAAATAGTCTTAAATGTTCTGGTGTCCCCAATCATGAACTATACTTGAAAGTTGGAACTCCAGTCATGCTATTGAGGAATATAGATCATGCAAATGGCTTGTGCAATGGCACTAGATTGGTTATTACCAGACTGGGGAGTCACGTATTGGAAGCCAATGTTATAACTGGTCACAATGCTGGAAACAAAGTTCTTATTCCAAGAATGTCACTGACACCATCAGATCCAAGATTGTTGTTCAGATTTCAGAGAAAACAATTTCCTGTCATAGTCTCTTATGCAATGACAATAAACAAAAGCCAATGTCAATCATTAATCCACGTTGGAGTATTTTTCAAAAGACCAGTGTTTAGTCATGGACAATTGTATGTAGCAATTTCACGAGTCACAAATCGTTCTGGTTTGAAAATTTTGATTTGTGAAAATGATGGTGACTACCAAAAAAATACTACTACAAATGTTGTATATAAGGAAGTGCTGCAAAATATATAATATATGGAGTACTTTGTTTTAAATTGTTTTATCAATTTACCAACAATATGTTTTACATTCAATTATTTTCTTTCTCCATTTATTTCAATTTAAAATTACCTTGATATTAGACTATACAATTTAAAATATAAGAACATATATGTTTAATATGAAATTTACAAAAGAAATATTTAAAAAATATTGACATATTTTATATATTTTAAATATATAAAAAGTTTAATAAGTCCTCAAATAAAAAATGTTATATCGCATTCTACGACTCTTCTAATTTTAAAAATTACACATTAATAACAACTTTATATTATTAATATTTACTAAATTTAAATACACTAAATATAAAGATAATTACATAAAAAAAAAAAACAATAGATCCCGTGCAACGCACGGGCGTAACACTAGTTTCCCGAGAAAATAATCTAGTATGCCCGGAGAAAATTTTCTATTATAGAAAATTGTAAAAGTGTTTTCCCTCTCCTTCCTCTATTTAATTGTTTTGACGCTTGCTCCGCACGTCTTCTTGGCTGTGTTTCTGCTTGTTATGCTCGGATTCGAGTACTCTTTGTATTCTTTTGATTTCGAATATTGACTTTTCAAAAAAAAAAAAAAAAAAAAAGGCTAGTTTACAAACTCCAACAAACGGATAAAATAAGAACCCAAATCTTATCATTCCCTTCAAACATACAATGGCCACGTAGGGAAATTTTAAAAACTAAAAACTAAAAATTTGGATCTTTTTTGATACATAAAAAGATTAATAAGGTAACGTTGTTTAAGGTTTACCAAAAACTCTTCCTGCAACGATAGCAGCTTTCATGGCATTGTTAATGGCTTTGATAACATCATCAACATCACACGTGTTGCCTTTGAATGAGGCTGCCCTCGATCTCTTGAACGAATCCACACATTTCAGGAATTCTTTATTGCATTGCTGGCTCAAGTAATCATCTGCACCCACCAATCATTATATTATTTTACAATTTAAATTACCAAAGCTAATCATAATTTGTCATCCCAAATATAATTATATAATTCTCACCAACTAATTTTTATGTAAAATAGTCGTTCAAATTGATGAGATTTCACATGCCAGCGGTGTCAACTTGTTGACAAACTAGAAACCCCACAAATATATGATTTTTTTATTATTATTTTGCGCCAAACAGTATATGATTTTTTTTTTAGGGAAAGTATATGATTATTTTTAGGCAGTAAACTATGAAAAACACGTAAATATTTAATAAATAAAAGAGGTTTTAAAAGAAAATCATAGTTATAGTTATAAAAATAGTCACTACCTTTTTGCGTAACGCAAATTCTCCTGTGCGACGGTCGCACAGGAGTGCGACGGGTTGACCCGGCCCAAACCCGCCCTCCTGACCCGGAACCCGCCCAAACCCGGAACCCGCCCAAACTCCTAATTATTACATTTGTGCATAACAATTGTTACTTTTCATAAACATAATATATACATTTGTTCATATAAATGTATATTGATATGTATAATGTTTTATATTGAATGAAGGTAAATATTTATATTAATATAAGTATACATTTGTGCAACCAAATGTATATCTTATGCTTAGGGTTTAGTTTTCACCTATTAGGGTTTAGTTTTCACCTATTAGGGTTTAGTGTTCACGCTTAGGGTTTAGTTTACAGGGTTTAGGGTTTAGTTTATAGAATTTAGGGTTTAGAAAATATAATACTGTATATTAAATGAAGGAAAATACCTATATTTATATAAGTATACATTTGTGCGAACAAATGTATATATCATGCTTATTAAAAGTAACAATTGTTATACACAAATGTAATAATTAGGAGTTTGGGCGGGTTCCGGGTTTGGGCGGGTTCCGGGTCAGGAGGGCGGGTTTGGGCCGGGTCAACCCGTCGCACTCCTGTGCGACCGTCGCACAGGAGACCAGCCCTTTGCGTAAATATACAAATTTACTTTTAATGAACATGCATTATAATATTTTTTAAAAATCGTAAAAATTGTTCGTGTAACCGTTTTAAATGAACTAATACAAAGACACGTCACACGCGAATTCATAAACTTGTTATTGTATTGAACTGTTGCACAAATACATTTTATTAGAAGCATATTTATATATATTATTCGCATATATATAGGAAAATATTTTAGTAAGTTTTTTGTCAATGAAGCATAGCTCAAGTGGCAAAATTGAGACACCCAAATACTCTTCTGTGTGAGAGATCTTGGAATGAAGCTTTTTATGATATTTTCTTTTTTCTTCTTAGCTTGCGTTCTTTTTTATTGTAAATTTATTATGGGAAAATGAAGGATAAACAAAATTTCACCCTTTAAATCCTTTGTTTCCTTTCCCTCATTTTGGTATAAAATAGAATTTGATCATTAATCATTCTTCCTTTTCATTACAAATGAGGGATCATATTATCACATTAATGAGTAAGAGTCAAATTCTATTTTGTAGGAAATGAGGGAAAAGAAATAAAAAATATAAAGAGTGAAATTTTGTTTATGTCTTATTTTTTTCATGATAAATTTATAACTAAAGAGAACGCATCTTCTATTGGGAGATTTACTGACAAGGTTTTAACAAGATCATATTGAACTCCTTTAGTTGGGTCCCGTTAATGGTTTCTCTCCTTACTTTTTTGAGCTATTACAAAAAAAAAAAAGTTGAAAAAGAAAATCAAAGTTTTAATTTATGTAAAAAGACATTACTTTTTTCGTCCACGAAATGTTGTCATAAGGGAAAAAGGCACGAGTTTAAAAAAAATTGTAGTATTGTTTATTTAGTTAGTGGAGAAAGAGAGACCCACAAATAAAGAAAAATGAAAAAAATTAATTAAGTCGGTGAGTGAAGAATGAGGCCCACATGTTAGTGAGTAGAAAAAAAGACTAAAAAATTTACTAAAAATAGATTAAAATAACTTTTTGTGGATAGACCAAAATAACAAATTAGGACAACATTATGTGAACCAAGTGAATATTTGAGTATGTTGTAGGAGTAATTTTTACGTTTACTTTATGCATTTCTTACCCATATAAATGGGTACTGTAAATGATCAGTTAAATGCAAAATGTTGGAAATTAAATAGTAATTACGCCTAGTTAAATAGTTCATGTAACTAGTTTTAATTAAATACACAATTAGTTTCTCTGTAGCAAGATATTAACAACTAACAAGCTATATATGAAAACAAATAAAGTGCATGTCACAACTAACAAGTGTCGAATATGACCCCACGCTATGGCAGAGCAAAAATACAAATGGGATGAATATGGGTCTGAAATTTTGGGAATTAGCAATTAGATGTAAGATAATTGACAACTACTATTAGTAACATGCCATTATAGATTATCTTCTTTGGAATAAATTTTCAAATACTAACATCAAAATATATCGAAATCGCTTGTTTCACTTTTCATGTGCCACTACCACAATTGTGTTTCACCCAAAAATATCTTAAGCCGTAAGTATGTGTATTCTTCTTCATTTTTTATAACTAATCAATTAGTGCATAGCGAATTTGCTAAAATATCTAATTTGTTACTCCAAGACGACGTACCTAATTTATAACAAACAAGTAGCAGTTAGCAATAATTGTGTTGTGCTGAAATTTTCATCCAGAATAAAACCGTTTGGTGGGGATGAAGAAAACTTGTGAATTTCGAAGGTTTCCCCAAAAGTTTATAGAGATATTAGCATTACTTAATTAGTACATTAGGAATTAAGGTGAGAGGTCACCATCAAAACCAGAGTCAAATTTTAGACATATAGTAATACCCAAAAATTTACATATATAAATATAATTATTTGGGATAATCTTTAAATAATTAATTTAAGCAAGAGAACTGAAGAACTTACTTCCCATCTTGGATATGCATTGATCATGATGCATACAACAAGTGTCTAAGCGATCACACGGCTGCTCTCCTGGGCATCCAGTGTACAAGAGCCCGCAATATTTCCCATATCGTAAAAATGGAGGAGCTAAAATTTCCAAATTTAGAATTAAAAAAAAAAAAAAAACAGAAAAAAGGAAAAAAAAAAGATGTGTGACTACAAGATCCAAGAGAGCAGGAAAATTATTTATAGAAAGGAAAATACCTTCACAGAACATTGATTCACATGTTTTACTGCACTGTTTGAACTGCAAAAGATAAAATTTATTTTGACAAAAAAAATTGAAGTATATCATGTTAGATGAGCAAAAACTTGAAACGATACCAACAAACTGAAACCAGATTAAATGTTTTTAATCAGTCAATATTAGATATAACGACGTACCAAGCTGAGACCTGCATTTGCTTGAAGACCGATGTTGAGAGCATGAAGTTGAAGAGTGAAGAACCCAAAAGCAATCAAGAGAATTAGTGGTGAGTAAGCCATTGGAAGAGATGAGAAACAAGGTGGGAAATGGAAGCCTGAATTTCCTCAAAACCTCTGATTTATAGAAGATCTAGTTGGTGGAGTGGAGGCATACAAAATGTGAGGAGAGAGACAGAGTTGTGTGTGAAAATTAAGGGTGCTTTGTCCTTTAACATTCCCGTGACTTGGAATTTTTGTTGTGTAGTTTCACATTTCTCACCAAGGGAATCGTATAAATTTTTGTTATCGTTTTCATTTGATTTATTTAAGTTACTCCAAATAATGAAATGGAGGGGCTGCTTGCGCCCAGTTTAATGCGGAATGTGCATTTTGCAAGCTTTATTTAATCCCATTTGAACAAATAATTTTGATGGCGGCGTGATGGTAAACTTAATTTAAACCTGAAACTTTTAATTTCAGATATTAATTATTCTATACTATACCAACACAGACACACTGTATGTCCCATTTTTGACGTCTTACTCACTTTCAATATTTTTTTTTTGTTATATTTCATCCGTCCCAATTATCATGACATACTTTTCTTTTTAGTTTGTCTCATTTATAATAATATTTTTTAAAAATAATATGTGGTCCATTTATTTTTTACACATATCAAATAAAAAGTCCCTACTCACTTTACACTCTTAACACCTTATTTTTAATCTCCATGTCAAAAACAAATGTGCCAAGATAAGTGGGACGAGAGAGTGGTTTTTAGTCATTTTTCATCAATTTTAATTTATTATATTTTGGTATAATTTAAGTTTATCAATTAGAATTCACTAATCAATTGTATAAGACTTATAATTATTTTGTTGTATTTATTTTTAAATTTAAAAATTAATAATTGATATCAGGATTAATTATAATTAAAAAAATTAATTATGTGACAAATATATTACTCCCTCCGTCCGACAAATATTGCGCCATAAGTATCTTTCGACAGCACAATCATCGATTTCGGATACCGCCTCTGCCTCCACCCACTTAGAGAAGTAATCCACCGCTACTATAAGAAAACATTTCCCTCCTGAAGCAGTAGGGAGCTTGCCTACAATGCCAATGCCCCATTGGTCGAAAGGGCAAGTAGCATACATAGCTCTCATGGTTTCCCTGGCACGTTAATTCTTGGTGCATGCTTTTGACATACAACGTATTTCTTTACAAAAATTTTGGCATCCTCTCCCATCTTTTACCAATAAAACCCAGCTCTGATTATCTTCCGTAATAGATCTTTATATCTAGCATGATTTCCACAACAGCCCTGATGGATTTCCTCGAGCGTGTACTAGGCTTCCTCAGGTGATAAGCATTTCAGCAGAGGGTGAGTAAAACATCGCTTATACAATTGATCATTGATCAGGCATTATCGGTGGTATAAGCACCGCTAAGACACGACCGGATTTAGTCGTTCACCCATTTTAAAAAAAATATACAATCGGACTTCTCCAATCATCTCGTTCTTCCAAAGTGAGTATTTGTTGAGGCTCTCCATAATGGGGCTCGCACATCAAAGTTACCTTGTTAGTCCAGCTCTGTTCGACCGCGTTAGCCATCCTGGCCAATAGATCAACTCTGTTATTTTGCTCCCGGAGAATTTGTTCAATGTGACATTCTTGGAATCTAGCCATCAGCTCTTGGGCCCGAGTATAATAAGCTGTCATCCTATCTTCTCGCACGTCATATTCTCCTAGCAGTTGTTACACTACGAGTTGAGAATCAGATTTTATTTGCACTTGTTCTGCTCCTAGCTCTGTCAAAAATTGCAAGGCTTTAACGATACCCTCATATTCAGCCTCATTATTGGATAACCTTCGCTCATACTTAATAGCGAATTAGAGCTCATCATCTAGAGAAGTATGAATGTAAATGCCTATCCTGCAACCCTCCTTAGTAACGGACCCATACACATATACGACCCAAGGTTTTTGTTTCTCAGCTCTGGTAGATTCCTAGATAAAGTCTGCTAAAGCCTAGGCTTTGATGGCAGCTCGGGGCTCAAATTCCACACTGTATTGGCTCAATTCGATGGCCCATTTCACCATGCGCCCTGACAAATCTGGCTGACCCAGTATTTCCTTAAAGGGTAAGGACGTACGCACAACCACTCTGTGCGCTAAGAAGTATGGTCTCCATTTCCGGGCTGTAGTCAATATTGCCAGAGCTGCCCACTCGACCTCTGTATAGTTTAGTTCTGTGCCTTGGATTATTTTACTAACAAAGTAAATCGGTTTTTGTCGACCGTGATCCTCCCTGAGTAGGACTGTGCTCAAAGATTCCGTCCCCACAACGATATACAGGTACAAAGTTTCTCTCGTAATTGGTTTAGTAAGCACAGGCACCTCTGCTAAGTAATTTTTCAATTTCTCAAAAGCATTCTGACAATCTTTAGTCCACTCGAATTTAAATCATTTCCTCAAGATTTTAAAGAAAGGCAGACTCTGATCCACTGAGTGAGAAATAAATCTGCCAAGATTTATTCTCAAGATTTAAGCACATGCACCTCTGCAAAGTAATTTTTCAATTTCTCAAAAGCATTCTGACAATCTTTAGTCCACTCGAATTTAGATCATTTCCTCAAGATTTTAAAGAAAGGCAGACTTTGATCCACTGAGCGAGAAATAAATCTGCCCAGAGTTGTTATTCTCCCATTAAGGGCTTGGACTTCCTTGATGTTTCGGGGGAGAGGGGGACCATGTTTATAATAGCTTGCACCCTAACTTTGTTGACTTCAATGCTTTGAGGTGTCACCTGATAACCCAAGAATTTTCTAGTTCTGACCCCGAAGGTACACCTCGTCGAGGTCTTTGGGATGAGAATAAGCGAACTCGCTCTGTACCATCATGTCATCAACATAGACTGACATATTTTTCCCGATTTACTTTTTTAAAACTTTGTCCATCATGCACTGGTAGGTTGCACCTGCATTTTTAAGGCCGAAGGGCATGCTAGCCCATCCAAATACTCTGCAACAAACAGCAAACGCAGATTTTGACAATGTCCGATAGATGCATCTTTATCTGATGATACCCTTGGAATGCGTTCATCATAGAAAGAAGTTCACACCCAGCGGTGGAGTCTACGAGCTGATCTAATCAGGTCAGAGGATAGCAATCCTTGGGGCAGGCCTGATTTAAGTCTCGATAATCCACACACATACGCCACGTTTTCTCTTTCTTCTCGACCATCACAGCGGTGGAGAGCCACACTGGGTATTGGACCTCTACTAGATGCCCTGCTTTTAGAAGACTTTGGACCTATTCCTTAATGGGTGCATTCTTCTCCGGTCTAAAGTGTCGTGTTTTTTGCATTATTGGTTAACGGTGGGATCCACATTTAATCGGTGTTCAGCTAGGGAACGGTCGATTCCCTTCAGATCAGTGGTAGAGAACGCGAACACGTCTGCATTTCTCCGCAAGCACTCTATCATCCTCCCTTCCAGCTCTGGCCCCATCTCTGTGCCTATTTATGTCGTGAATCTCGTCTTCACTGGAAATAATTCTATCATCATACAGTGATCGTTGTTGGACAAGATCGGCTGCTTATCCTGGATAGCCTGAGCTTCTCTTATTTCTTCCAGCTCTGATGGATTTCCAGAGGGGCTGCAAGCTTTGACTTTCCTTACCGTCGGATTCTCATTTTCATCATGAGTTCGTTTGTTCCCTGTTTTAGCGGTTAAGCTACGAACGTGGCATTCCTTAGACATTATCTAATTCCCGCACACCTCTCCCACTTTTCCTCCTTCTAATGGGAATTTCATTTTTAGATGGTACATGGAGATCACTGCTTGGAAAGCGTTCAGCGCTGGTCATCAACTTGGCTTTGGTAAGTCTACCACTAAGAAGTGAAAGCTTCGTGTTCACGAAGCACCGGTCGTCCCCATGTCATTGGTAATTCCAAGTACCCCACTGGCATAATAGACTCTCCTGTGAACCCGTACAGCGGTGCACCCGGTGATTTCAATACGGCATTCAAAGCCATTATTGTCAAATAGTCCTTGTATATGACATTAACTGCGCTTCCCATATCTACGAAGATCCGATGCACTGTGCAGTTAGCCACGTCTGCTGAGAAGACCAATGCATCGTTATGTGGATGCATTAAGCTTCGGCGGTCATTGAATCCAAAGGATATATCTGGCTCTTCCTAACCACGGTGCACTGATAGCACTTGGGGTTAGCTACTAACTCTGACTGCTCTTATAATCTGCTTTTTCGCTCTATTCGAAATGGGTACGTCTTTCTCTCCCACTATCATATGCACAATCATTCTCTCTTCTCGTGGAGGGCTCCTAACTCTGTGTTCCATGTCTACGTTTTCCCTATCATCTCCAGCTCTGTGATTTTGATCGTCATTCTGATGTTGAGGGGGAGGCGTCTGTTTTACAAACTTATCCAATCTCTCTTGACGGACCAATATCTCTATCTAAGGTTTTAGATGCCCACAATACTGAGTAGGGTGACCGTACGTAGTGATTGTGATATTGGCAAAGTAAGTTATTTAGCCTCGGCCTCAGTGCCCCAGCTGTGTAATCTTTAGGTGCTCTGAACCAAGCCTCATCTTTAATGTTGGAAATTGGAAGAAATATCTATCCTAGTTTAGATGATACCAAAACTCGTAGCTTTAACATCTCAACTGAAGATTACAGGAAAAAGAAGCAACTGAAGAAACTACAACTAAAGCTCTCAAAGACTGAAACTCAGCTGTGTAATCTTTAGGTGGTCGACCAGTTGGTTCCAAAGATTCTATGCCTAGAAAAAGAAAGGGGCGAGATGGAGACCAAACAATGACGAAAATGACTAATCAACCAAATGAAAGTGATGTAATTCCTGAAGAATTACAAGTATCTGAAAATCATGAGATCTCAATAAATTATTTACATTCAAATCAGATACTAGAGAGAGAAAATATCATCGTTGATGATATATTTGCCTTTCATATAGCTCTTCAAGTTTTAAATGAGGATCCTGAACCAAAATCTGTTACACAATGCAAACAGAGACTTGATTGGCCAAAGTGGAAAGAAGCTATAGAAATGGAATTAAATTCATGTGATAACCGGAAAGTATTTAGACCTATAGCCTTAACTCCGGAATCTAAAATCCCTGTTGGATATAGATGGATTTTTGTGAGAAAGAGAAACGAGAAAAATGAAGTTACGAGATATAGAGCAAGACTCGTAGCACAAGGTTTCTCACAAAAATCAGGAATTGATTATGAGGAAACATACTCTCCAGTAATGGACGCTATTACTTTTAGATTTTTAATTAGTCTGGTTGTGTCACAAAGGCTTGATATGCACCTTATGGATGTAGTAACTGCTTATCTTTAAAATGCTTGAAGGATTGCAGTCAAAATCCAAAAGATTGAATTCAATTAAACTGCAAAAATTGTTGTATGGGTTGAAACAGTCTGGTCGTATGTGGTACAATAGACTGAGCGAGTATTTTTTGAAAGAAGGATACAAGAATAATGATATATGCCCTTGTGTTTTCATTAAGAAAATCGAAAGTGGATTTGCAATCATAGCAGTTTATGTTGATGATTTAAATTTAATTGGGACTCCTGAAGAGCTCAATAAAACTGCTGAATATTTGAAGAAAGAATTTGAGATGAAAGATTTGGGAAAGACAAAGTTTGTCTTGGTTTGCAAATGGAACGTATCCGTGGAGGAACGTTTATTCACCAATCCACATATACAGAAAAAGTGTTAAAACGCTTTTACATGGATAATGCACATCCATTAGCATCACCAATGGTCGTTAGATCTCTTGATACTAAGAAAGATCCATTTCGACCAATTGAAGAGGGTGAAACAATACTTGGTCCTAAAGTACCATATCTAAGTGCAATTGGAACATTGACTTATTTGGCTAATAATACTATACCAGATATAGCGTTTTCTGTCAATCTTCTAGCAAGATTTAGCGCTACACCCACTTTGAGACATTGGAATGGTGTTAAACACATTCTACGTTATCTAAAGGGTACTATTGACCTTGGATTATATTATCAAGAAAATTCTGATAATAGTCTAGTGGGATATTCGGATGCAGGATTTTTATCCGATCCACATGAAGTTAAGTCACAAACTGGATATGTTTTCACATGTGGTGGAACTGCTATATCATGGAAGTCTGTGAAGCAAATCTTGACTGCAACATCCTCAAATCATTCTGAAATCATTGCAATCCACGAAACAAGTCGAGAATGTGTATGGTTGAGAAATGTGACGAGTCATATCCAAGAGTCGTGCAGGTTAGCTTCATCAAAGGCCAAACCAACTGTTTTATATGAAGACAATGCTGCTTGCATCGCGCAACTCAAGGAAGGATACATCAAAGGCGATAGGACGAATCATATTTCTCCCAAGCTCTTCTACACACACGACCTTCAAAAGGATGGCGATATCGACTTTCAACAAATTCGCTCAAGTGATAATCTAGCGGACTTATTCACCAAGGCATTACCAACATCGACATTCAGAAAGTTGGTACACGAGATCGGCATGCGTCGACTCAAAGATCTTCAATGATCTCAAGTTCAAGGGAAGCAGTTGTATTCTTTTTCCTTCGACTAGGTTTTGTCTCATTAGGTTTTCCTAGCAAGGTTTTAATGATATAACATTTTTGTTTTAGGGATTGGTCAATTAAGGGGAAGTGCTGTAAATATATCTTCTAGATATATGTTATGTGTGTTGACCAAGAAATCTCCCTAAAACCCTAGCTTCCTACTTGTATAAATAGAGGCATTTGGCCCACATATTGAATACACTTCATTCGTATTCTCTTCTCTATTCTCTCTAGTTTATAACAGATGGGACTATATATATATATATATATATATATATATATATATACATAGGGGAGAGCTAGAATAAAAACACTCATAAGTGTATAAAATATACTCCCTCCGTCCCACTAGAATTGACACTTTTGAGTTGGGCACGAAGATTAAGAATAAAGGGTTAAGAGTGTAAAGTAGGTAGGGTCCACTTATTTTATGTGTGTAGAGAATGTAGGGACCACATACCATTTGAGGAAAGTGTCAATTCTAGTGGGACAAACAAAAAAGGCAAGTGTGCCAATTCTAGTGGGACGGAGGGAGTAAATGATTTTCAGCCATTAGATTATCAAGATCTACGGTTGATTCGTAACCCTATTGGATGAATTCGTGGTCCTGAGTTCGAATCCCAAAGGTAACAAAAATTTATTTTTCGCAATTCGTAACTCTGTTGGATAAATTCATACGTGTTCTACATCGCTGTTTACTACCTCAACGTGGCTAAACCTAAGCAAATCCCCCCCCCCCCCCCGCGTTTTAACGGTGTTAAAACGCCGTTAGAAAATTATTTTTTAAAAATTTTTAATTCAGGTGGGTGCGGTCCAGCTCTCTCTCCCCTTCGTCCACTGTTTCTGCCGCCGCCGGTGTGGCTTCCTCCGTTCCCAACTTCTTCTCTTCCCTCAGTCGACTTCTTCTCCGTCCGTCCGAACGGCCAAAGCCACAACTCGATCTCCACCTCTCGGCCTCTTGCTCGGAATAGGGCGGCCGAGGTTGTCCCCATCGTCGCATGCTTCTTCTCCGGCCCACGGCCGTCGTCTCCCTCTTCTTTGAGTTCCGACAAAGCAGCTGCCGATCTCACCAAATTCCTCCATCACCATCTTTGTTCTTCTTCAAGTCATACAAATTCCTCCCCCAAAACCTCCAATTTCAGAAAAACTCCATCACCATTGCTGGTTTTTTTAATGCAACACATTGACGCCGCTCGACTCCGGCGAACGCGCCCTCGCGCCGCTTGACCTCCTTCGGCCCCTATCCTCTCAGATCTGGGAAGACGGGCACCGCCACCGCTCTGCCTCACCTCCAAATACCACACTCGGTCAGAAAACTCACGGACGCCAGGTCCGCCGCCTCTCCTTCCCCAACGATGAACCGTTCTCGCTGGGATTTGGAGAAAGGCTGGCTGGAATTGGGGGTAAGGTAGCAAAGGCGGCGCGTTCGCCGGAGTAGTGTCTGGGGGTTGGGGACTAGGGCACTTAAGAGGGAGGCTGCAGCGCCTTTGCCGTCGCCAAGGGAGGAGGCGGCGATGCGATTGCCGGAGTTTCAGAGGCGGCGATGCGGTTGGGGCTACCGCCATCATTAAAATAATAATAAAAAAATATTTTTTTAACGGCGTTTTAACACCGTTAAAACGCGGGGGGAATTTGCTTAGGTTTAGCCACGTTGAGGTAGTAAACAGCGCTTACCCTGACTATATGGTCTTATACGTGATAGGGGCCTCAACGTTGGGGGGGGATTTGGTACTTAACCTCCCCTAATTTTAGTGAGATCTTGGGCACGATCTGATGCGTTTATTTCATCAATCCTATGGCTGATATTGTATCTGGAGGGTGATTTTTTTCGCAGGGTTCGAATCCTAGAGGGAGTAGAATATTTTAAATTTTGTTATTCATCAGTATATATTGCATTGTTCATCAACATATACTGCCTTGTTCACCAGTATATATGTCTTATTCATTACCAATTTTTGAAATTTTATTTTTCATCAGTATATATATCTTGTTCGTTAGATATACGTCTTGTTCATTAGTATTATATGTCTTATTCATTGTCCTCATGTTACACGAAAAATATGAGGTCTCACTGGAGCACGCCCCTATATATTATTAAATTGAGGTTTATTATAAAAGAAAAAGAAAAAAATCCCTTGAGAGCACAGAACGCAGACTAAGGGCACGAAACTCGAAAAGAGATCGTTAAGCTAAGAATCCTGAAGACACTAGCAATCCCATAACTCAGGATAGTCGTCCATCTCATCTGACCAACGTCTATTTACTATATTATTCATTGCCCTCATGCTATCACTATTGCTACAATCAACTACAAAGTCCCTCGGCTTGTAGCTCATTTCTCCCGCATTCCTGAGACGACCTTTTATGCTACCTTCCGGAACCGCTTGCATCGGCTCCCTTCCCATGCCCTTTCCCGTGCCCTTTGGGCGGCCACGTCCCCGCTTGGTCGTCTTGTCCGAGAGCATTTGCATCCCCTGATTAACCTGCTCTTCTAACCGACTAATGCGACTAGCAATATTGTTGCAGCGAAGTTATTAATTTACGTAATAGGCTTAAGTTGGGACCAAAGAAAATTATTATTTTCGAGGAGTTATTAATTTATTAAGTGTTAATATAAAGAGGTTCTATTGTAGCTATTCTTAAATATAAAAATCCAAATTAAACAACCAGCAAAAATCACATTTCACATGATATACTAAAAAAAAAAATAGGCATAACGGTTCATACATAACGGTTTGTTTCAAAAACCGTTATGTGTGAGCGCTTTTTTTAGAATAGATAACGGTTTACTAAACTTTCGTTATGTATGTAGTGTTATCCTTATACATATATAACAGTATCAAACCATGCGTTATGAATGAGCGTTATCTATTAGTCGTATAGATAACGCTATTAGTGAATCGTTATGAGATGCGTTATCTATGAGCTTTTCTTTGATAACGATAGTTAAAACGTTAAGAGAAGCGTTATATATGAGCGTTCATTTATAACAGTTGTTTTCAACTGTTAAGTTAACTGTTATGTATGAGCATTTTTTTTTCATTTTTTTTCTAGGTTTTTATCAATTTATTTTTTCAAAATAATAATATATCTATTTTAAAAATAATAAAAAGTTTTTATCTAAAAATTAAAAGTTAAAAAAGAAATTTATTTGAATTAGTACTTAACTAAATAAAAATTAATTTTAATTACTAAAAATAGAATAATTTAACTTATCAATTCAATTATTAATAATTTAATGGTGCCTGATTTGAACTTTTTGATTTTCAGTACATGCTATGGAGTTTTGAGATTTGTTATGGAGAATGGAGCAAAGGGTTGTGAGGTATGGTAATTGTTGTTTAGAACTTTGCCATAGTTGTCTTCTTTTGATACCTTTCAGATTTAATGTACTTGATGCTTGTATTGCACAGGTCATAGTTAGTGGGAAACTTAGGGCTCAACGGGCCAAGTCCATGAAATTCAAGGATGGGTACATGATTTCTTCTGGTCAACCAGTGAAGGAATACATAGACTCTGCTGTTAGACATGTTATGCTCAGACAGGTCTTTTATGTGATATCTGATTGATGTAGCATTTGTTACATTCATCTGATCTCTCATCTGTTGTTGGCTGTAGAATATCACGAAGAAATCAAGGGAATCTATTTATACTTGGAATGGTGAATAAGGAGAGGCTGGGGAAGATGAAGAAGAAAGCCATCCTTATTAACTGCAGCCGAGAACCTATAACTGATGGGGCTGCTCTTGTCGACCACTTGAGATGTCACAGCCCGCCCTAACTAGGGATAGTTAGGCCGAGTGATCCACGACTAGGGATGGGGTTAAAGAAGAAGGGGAAGAAAAGGGGCGTCATTTATAGCCGTAAAATTTACTCATCTTAATAAAACTCGTCATTTTTATTCATTAATACTCAATTGAAAACAGTCTATGAAAGACTGCATAAAAGTTAATTAATATCATTAATCAAGTTATACATCATATGCAACCATTCTCTTAAGACTCAAAGTATGACATAACATACTATAACATCAACAACATCTTGCAGCGGAAAGTAGCTAGACATATGTATGAAGACATATTCTAGACAGGTTAACTATTTATTAACAACCCTGGAGACTCCGCTCATTGCAGCACCATCATCACATCAGCTCAACCTGCACATTTAGAAAACATATGCAGGGCTGAGTACAAAAGCACTCAGTGGGCACGTATGCCTAGGTATAAAAATACATGCTTCAAAACTATAAATTGTCATGCCATCATAATCAGTACAGCAAGGGAGTTTTTCGCTAAAAAGGCCCAAGCTTACTAAGTTCATTTGTGATTCTTAAAGTTCGTCTGATCAGACTAAGTTCTTTTGTAATCTATCATATCTGAAACTGTGTGCCGGAGAGGTGGCCACCTCTCACGGTCACTTGACCGGCCAACCCGCTAGATGACTCACGGTCACTGGTGTACACTAGCCCTGGCAGGATAACTATCAACTGCTCAGGACCCGAATTCGATTGCATCATTGGCAAAGCCAAAGCAGATAGATATCATACTAAAATTTAAACATTTTATGGCAAGACAATACTTGAAATAACTTTAACTCAAAGATTTTGTCATGAAATAACTTGCTCAAAGGTAGCATTAAACTCGTTTGATAGATATATAAAACTGAAATTAACAGTTAAATCATCTCATGCATTCATTCGTATAAGAGGCCTACGACAAGAAGGGGATCTCTATATACGTATAGTAAAAGTAATGCCCACCTCGTTGTGTCTCTGTATCAATGAGTAACGTCACTCTCTCCCTCAAGTCGTTACTTCCCAAAAGGACCTTCATCGTTATGAAGAATTGGTGAGAAGTTATAAAAGAAACCTCGATTAATAATCTAATCTCTTTTATGAAACATTAGTATCTCTAATGTTCATCTCTCTTGATTGTTAATCAATATAACAATTATTATCTCTCGTCATTACTCATTAATTATAACATCCTTATGTTATAATTAGCAGCGCTTCAATTAAAAGAAATATTTAACACATCGAAAAGTCCACTTTCTTAGCAGATCTATTCGCTCTCATCTCGTCTAATTAACCGATTAGAAAGTTAAACTTTCCATTAGGCATGTATTTGAGTCACGGGTCAACAAGAATTGACTATGCTCAAATTCTAATTTCACTAAAAATTTCGGCATGACCTATTCATATATAATGTCAGCCACGAGATTTCAACGCGTGAATCTCACTACGTGAACTCGTCTCTCGACTCAAAACTTAACATCTTGACATCTTTTCAACGCAAACCAAACAATTCAAAATCATCAAAACTCTTTATCAGTAAACTATCATTTATACTCGACACCAATTGTTCGAGTGTCAGATACCAACATTTATGTGCGTTAATCATAACTCTCACAACTCACACCATTTAGTCATATCGTATCATCCATCAAAACAAATATAATCAAGTTGTTTTCTAGAAAGTTTTGCTGTTTTTGTGTCATCTTTAAAAATTCATAACAACCAACTCAATCATCATAAACTCTCATACCAATTGATCTCAAAAACTTCATGAAGTGTAGTTCACTCTAAAAATGGTAGTTAACCAAAAAGGTTAAAGGTTTTTGGAGATATTGCTCTTTTAGTGCAGGCTGTCAAAGATTGACAGTTTCTGCCAATTTTGTTTAGGCCATTAGAAACCAAGGCAAACCTTAATAAAATTCCATCAAATTTAATCATCCAAAACTAAAGGTATCCTTGAAGATTTGGTTAAAATTTCACAAGAGAAAACGTTCATATGATCTGCCAAATAAACAATGAAACTCATACACTTTTACTGTTGGACAAATATGACAGCAGAACAGGGCATTTTTGAAATAATAAACTGCTCTGTTTCAGAGGTCATAAAAATCGAAATCTTATGTTTTTAGAAAAGTATTGAAGTCTAGTTTCGTTTAAAAAAAACGGTGATGCAAAATCCTTCATGGATTAATAGATATAAACGTTTTTTGTGAAGTCTACCAATAGTTGACAGATTCTGTCAAGGATTTTTCAAAATATCTTTAAAATAGCAAACATCATCCAAAAGACATGAAATTTTGCAGCAAACGAAATACACATATCATAGATAAACATACTAAAATTTCAGAGCCATCAAGCAATGAAAACTCATCGAAACATAAGCTTGAAACTTCTGTAAAATTTTGACAGAATTCCAGTTTTAATTTCGTTCAACAATTATCATCCATAAATTGTAAATCAATTAGCATGCTCATGTGATATCGTAGAACACATATACGCAATAATATTCATTATGCAACGTCTCAAACTTCACGAATTTAAATAATCATACTCTAAAAATTTATACAATTTTCGTGCTTGGAAAAATACGAATTTAATATATATCGATTCTAGCATACCCCTAAGCACAAATATCAAGTCAAAACGATCAAACAAAAATCGAAAGACAAGCTAATATGTGAAAAACGGGGCTGCCCTCATGGGTTTCATAGCTACGGTTCGTTCCGTTCTTACTCCCTTCATTAAACATGCTCAACATCTACCCAAGAACAACATACTAAAATTTCACGACGATCCGACGTCGTTTCAAAATAAAGTCGAGAATCGACGTTTTTCGACGTCGACGAAAATCGAAAAGAAAACCATCAAAACGTAGGTAGAGATCTTACCTACTTAGATACATGATCGAAAAGATGATCGGCGCTCGTCTCGGTGCTCAAATCGGAGCTTGAAAACCTCCGTCCAAGCTAAAAATGGTGTTTGGCGTGTTTGAGTGTGAGTGTGTGAGAGAGAGATAGAGAATGAGTGTTGTGGCTGATATCAACGTGAGTTAGTGAGGGGAAAGGGGTTTTGGGCGGTTGGGTGGGGTAGTAATGGGTAGGTAGGATATTTAGGATATTAACCCGTTAGTCGTTAAATATCTCGTTTCGTCTCGTTTTAACGACTAACTACCCATACTCTTCGTTACTCGCCCTCTCAACTCTTACTCACTTTCATTATACTCGTAATTCTATATAAATATAGAAAACGCAAGCTCGTTCTCGAAATTCTGATAAACGAGCTCGGTTCGTTTATCGAGAAATCACAATTTACTAATTCACTCGTCATCCAAAAATAAAAACTTTCATTATTGGACTCGTATCGAAAAACTAAGAATATTTCTCGACTGACGTGCACGTAAGATTTTGAAAGTCGACAAAAAGACGAAATAGCAGTATTTTACTATTCATCGTCAAAAAGTCAAAATTTTCAAAAACGTCTTAACGGACTCAGATCTCACTTCCGAGTTCACCGTTCTCATTCAAATAATTATCTCGAATTATTCGAATACTCAAACTCAATTTCGGATATAAAAATCTCACATCATCCAAACATCATCAAAAGAACATCTCAACATCTTTTTAAAAAAAAAGAAAAGAAAACTTCATAACTCATCATCTATGTACAAAGTAATCAAACAAGGGATCTATACCCTAATTACTCAAACTTAAGCAATTAAACACGTCATCAAAAGCCCGGGTATTACATACCTTCCCCCTTAAATAAATTCGTCCCGAAATTTGTACCTCTTGTAAATGTTTCGGGTACTTCTCTCACATCTTATCCTCAAGCTCTTTTCCACTTCTTTCTAACTATCATATATCCATTGGACCTTATCCAATGCAATCGACTTATTACTCAATTGCCGAATTTATGATCTAACATCATCTGAGGTCTCTCTTCATAACTCAAGTCTGGTTCTAAGATCATTTCTTCTTAGTAAACTACATGGTTTGAGTCGAAAATATATATCCTCTCAATTGTGACACGTGAAACACGTTATGCACATTTCCCACAGCTAGGTGGCAAAGCCCAACCTATACGCTATTGGACCTATCTTTTGCTATATCTCGTAAGGACTTATAACTCTGGGTCTAAAGCTGTCCTTTAACTCCAAATCTATTCATCCCCTTTGAGGTGAAACCTTCAAGAAAAACTTTGTCTCCTATCTCGAAACTTTGTCTCACATCTTATAGGCAAACTCAATTAGTGGCAACACATTCTCCCGATTTACTCCTCTATCAAGGATAGTAGTTCCTATAATATATTCTATCGCCTGCTATGCAAAATTCATCCTTGTACCAAACTCTTTCTGTAACTCATCCAAAAACGTGATGTAAATTTTTTTTTTTCTCTTTCTGAGGTGATCTACACCGGTACTCAATGCAATCTTATAATCTCACGAACGTACAATTGTGATAACTATCTGGTCCATACGCGATTAGGATCGGTATGAAATGTGCGATTTTGTTAGTCGATCTACAATCACCCAAATTGCTGTATTTCCTCTTTGACTTTTGGGTAAAGCTGTCACAAAATCCATCGCTATGTGATCCCATTTCCACTCGGGAATCTCCAACGGTTTTAACTTCCCATAGGGTCGTGGTGTAATGCTTCACTTGCTGACAAGCTAGCATCGCTCTACAAACGAAGCTATGTCTCATTTCATTCCGTCCCACAAAAATCTATTTTTTTACAACCTGAACATTTGTGCTCCTGGGTGGGCGG